>NC_043001.1:52201290-52206290 GCF_006345805.1 Octopus sinensis | reverse complement strand
ACTATGTTTTCTTAGAATTTCAAAAATAGCATACACCTATAAAATACTTAGGTGTCTATCAATATCTCTTAGAGGATAAAAATACTAATCGACGATAAAAAGAAAACCAATCATTTCAGAAAATATCACGTGCGTAATATTCATTCTAACTCACTTCCGTTATTTGGGGAAAATATTAATTAATGGTATTAATTTCATTCCAGAAACGTGGTTATTGAATCACCAATGTGAGATACCTGGAGTGTAACCCGCTCTTCGGATACATAATGTGATTATTAGAAAATATAAATGTGATTAATATTGTTAAATAGTTCATAAATATCCGAGTTAAAAACAAAAGTGAAAGTAGATTGAAAAACTAGTGACTGAGAATTTGATTACTAGTTACTAATTCCGTATTTCTACTGATACCCACGCACAACTATATATGAGTGGGTAAGTGATTATATATACGTACATACATAATCACACACACAGACACATATATAATTATGTATATATATGTATATATATATATGTATGTATATATATATGTATGAATATATATATATTTATGTATATACATATATACATATATGTATATATATATTAATATATATGTATACATACATATATGTATGTATATATATATACACACACACACACACACACATATATATATATATATATATATATACATATATATATATATACATACATAAATATATATATATATATTATATATATATATATATATATATTATATATATATATGCGTATATGGGTACAGAACATCACCAACTGTGTAAACAACGTGAAGTACGAAAATAAACGACTTAAATACGCAAACAACGAGAAAAAATACAAAATAAGGACAAGTAGCTCAGAACGACCCTTCATCAGTTGTCACCTATCTATCTACTCCTCATTTCGAGCATTCAACGACAATATGAGTATTCGAAGACAATGCTCCCATAAATACCAAAATGAAATGTTGGATTTAGGGAGGGTCAAAGTTGGGAACAAAAACAGGACAGTGGAGATATACAAAGAAACCGAACGAAAATGAAACATGGTGGGCCGTCAGAGTAGAACGAGAGAAATATTTTCTCTGAAAAGAGAAAAGACAGAAGAGAAAGTTAGAAGACGTCCAGTTCTTAAGACATGGTGCAGGAATAGAAACATGGTCACGTGAGGAAAAGAAAGATGGACAATGATCACATGTAAGCAACGAGAGAGAGAGAGTAACAGAGAAAGAGGAGAGAGACAAAACAGTGAAGGCGAGAAAAGAGGAATTAGAGAAGGATGTGGAAAAACAGTATAGAATACTTGGAATTGGAGGCGTGACGTTCAATTAAATAATAAAATAAATAATATTGTATATACAGTACATATATGGTGATAATATGAATAGCTCTGGTAATAGATCTTTAAACCCTAAATAAGATTGCTTTTTACCGACTTTTCTCTTGATTTAGCTAGTATTTTCCTGCTAACGTCGTCATAAGAACCTTTAGTATTGTTGTTGTTGTTGCTGCTGTTAGTGGCAGTAGTCGTAGCAGTAGAAATAGTATCTCCAAGTATTATTATTATTGTTTATTTAGCTTGGATTGGAATTTATCAATACAGGTTTTTTCTCTGATGTTTCTCTCGATTTTACTTGGACTGTGCAGTTTGTGGATTGGAAATCTTATAAATATTTTCCGTACACATATTACTAGATGTTTACTCAAAGGTATCTGACGGACATCTATATGTCTGATTTGCTGTCGGTGCACACGTAAACCTTTAGATAGTGCATTTCCAGTTTGACCCACATATAGTTCTTCACAATTCTGACATTCTATGCTGTAAATTAAATTTCTGCTTTTGCAGTTCATATTTGCGTTTGTGAATATTTTCCGGTTTTAATGTTCATATATTGGTCGGTATTTATGAATTGGCATGTGCCACATCGGCTATCATTGCATTTAGATACAGTGATGGAGTGGCCATTGTTGCTCAGGTTAAAGTTTGCCTTTGTTAATAATTTTTTCAGGTTTTTAGGTTGTTAGGAGGATACTAAACTCTTCCAAAGTATTTAGATATTCTGTCCACATTATGAAGCAGTGGTCTACAGAATATCTTCAAACTGAACAACCGAAGCATATCTGTGCAATTTACAAAGGAGATGTGTAGTCACCCCTATTATATGAACCTGAAGATTGCATACCTTAAATCATGGAAGTACTAGTTAAATCAGAATGAACAGTTAGCTTTTCATTATATTATATTATCTTATATATCATTATAAAATTGTATATATAACGTGAAAATCAAAGTTGGAATTCCTTTGATTAGTGTATGTGTGTGTGTGTGCACGTGTACGTGCGTGTGGGCGTTTCTGTGTTAAGCCCCCACCACTGCTTGACAACCTGTGTTGGTGTATTTACGTCCCCGTAACTTAACAGTTGGGCAAAAGCGACTCGTAGATAATTATAAGTACAAAATGAGTACTGAGATCGATTCATTCGACTAAAAATTCTTGAAAGCGTTGCCCCTACATGACCACTCTCTATTGACTGAAACAAGTAAATGATAAAAGTTAAAAGTTAAAACATATACGTGTGTGTGTGTGTGTGTGTTTATATATATACTTACAAGTTTTTCGGCCCACTTATATTTTTGACACGGATTCAAATTCTTATGAAAATTTTAATGATATTAGCTGCATTTTTATCGGAAGAGACAACTATGCAATAATCGTGTTATGTATTCGGTCAGAGGGTTGCACCACAGATATCTTGTATTGATCTTTTAGTAATCTTGTTCCCAGAATTAAGTTTAAGAACATTAACATTTCTCCTAAATACACTCAGTGAGTTATCATGAATATTCTAATTACTTTTTATTCTAATATTCGAATTAGAATAATTAGAATATTTTATTCTAATATTCTAATTAATTTTTCCAAAATTTATAACTTTTCTATCCCTATTCTGTAGCATCTCTCTTTTTCTTAGGATACGTTGTACGTCTGCAGACATGTGTATACACACATACACACACACTCACATATACATAACTTATGTTTGTGTATGTGTATGTATGTATATATATATATATATATATATATATATATATATATATATATATTACATACATATAGTAGAAATATGTTACGAAAAGAAAATATAAAATACACGTGGAAATGTAAGGGTAAAATATGAAAAATCAACGAAAATGCACCTTGCAAATAGAAAAAGGCTATTTATGACAGGTAACAACAAATATGTACATTTAGATTGACTGAGGTAGTAATATGAGTCATAAAAGTTATTACTATGACATGATTATAAGATGATAATAAAGTAAGAGAACAAAATGGACCATGGTTTACGCGAAGCTATACATCGTTTGAATAGCACCGGTTGATACATGGTGTCAGGTCTAATAGCTCCTGAGAAAAAAGATTATTTGTAAGGGAGGTAAGTAGTTCTGGATTATTTGTAAGGGAGGTAAGTAGTTCTGGATTTAGAGACGTGAGTGGTGTAGGAAGTGTATAGGGGTTAGTGGTTTTAATTGAAGAGTTAGTGGTGTTCTGTATTGAGTTGTGTGTTCATGTTTAGTTGGGGGAGAAATTTATTGATGAAAAATGTCTCTTTATTCAACCTTTGTTGCATTGTGGTGTTCTGTGAACATTGGTAAAAGGGAAATATTTGGAAATTGGGATTAAGATTCCTGGCACATCTTTCTATGTGTGCACTCACCTTTAACTGTCTGTATTTTGGGTGACGGGTTTTTTCTCTTTGTGAATGGTGATTCTTTGACGGAGGGAAATTCCTGTTTGTCCAATACAGAGTTTACCGTATCCTATGCATGTTATGACATAGATTACATTTGCTGAGGCACAGGTGAAATTTGATTTGATCTTAAATATATTTCCTTGTTTGAATTGGAATTCTGAACCCTCCAGAAGGTGGGGGGGGGCATGTTCCACAGTTAGAACGACGACATTTTGTCACTTTTGGCTCTGTTGTTGGTGGATACAGTCTAGCGCTGGTTAATATTTTTTCAGTGACTTCGGTTGCTTTTTGCTTTTTATAATTTTATATGAGCTTAAAATTTCGTTCATTGTTTTGTCTGCTGTGAGGATGGGAAGGTTTTGGATGAAGATGTTGAAGGCTTCGTTGTTTCTGTGGTTATGTGTGGAAATGTACGGGAGTATTTTTAAGTCATGTTTAGTATTTCGGCTAGTTTTTCTTAACCTTTGTATATATATTTCCTTAGCTATTTTGATGCCTTCATTTACTAATGAGATTGGGTAATGTCTTTTAGCTAGTGTAGATCTAATTTCAAAGAGTCTATGTTCTCGAGTGTATGTATCGGAAACTATGGTGCAGATTCTTTTTGCTAGGTTAAAGGGTATGTTGATTTTTATGTGTTTGGGGTGGCAGGAGTTAAAAAATAGGTATTGTTTTGGAATTTGTGGGTTTATAAAAGATATCTGTTTCTATGTGATTGTTAACTATTCTAATTAAAATGTCTAGAAAAGGGAGTTGCTTACTGTTGCGTTCCATAGTGAATTGTATATTGCTGTGTATGCTGTTGAGCATTCTTTTGAAGTCAAGGAGTTGATCCATGCTGTCTTTCCAAAGTATGAAGCAATCATCTAAATATCTCTTCCAGTTCTCCTTTAAGTAGCAATTAAAAGAGGCGCCATATTTTCTAGTGAAGATTGGTATAACTTAAGTTCGTGGTAACCCATTACGAGGTTTGCAATCACTGGAGCAGCTCTGGTCCCCATTGCAATTTCGCATTTCTGTCGATAGTAAGTAGTATCGAACAAGAAATGATTGTTCAACAGGACGGGTTTTAGTGCTTCAATTATAAAATTGTGGTTAATTCGTCCTGGGATCTCTTCTGGGTATTTTTCTAGCCAAAATGTGATTACTTCTATACCATAATCGTGTGGGATATTAGTGTATAGATTCACCACATCGAAAGATACCAGTAGTGTTCCGTCCTAAACTGTCTTCGGG
>NC_043001.1:52191290-52196290 GCF_006345805.1 Octopus sinensis | reverse complement strand
TCAAGTTATATATGCATTCACAAAAACTAGAGCCAGAGCTAAAGATTTCGTTTGAAATATCGTCTTACCAAGCTAATTATATGCATTTCGTGCCTCGCAGTTGGGAATATGCTGTGCCACCGAAGAATTAATTGAAAAAACTATGGACAACGGAAATAATCTTGAAGTTGGCGAAGAATTTCCAGTTGGCAATATTATGGATAATATGAGTAAACACTTTGGGCTAAATATCTTGTAAATATATATATATAATATATATATATATATATATATATATATATATATATATTATATATATATATATATATATATATAATATATATATATATATATATATATATATTACAACGACAACGTAACAATTTGTTCATTCATTAATTGCTAGAATACCTTCACATACAAAGTGAAAGATAAAATACTTCGAACGTGTAATTTGACACATAAACCACTCTAAATTAGAACAAAATGGAACTGAAAACAATGACTTCATCTGGTTCTAGATTTCAAGGTACGTTGACGTGAAGTTGTCATAAGATAGCGTAATTCAACATAAGTTCACATACACTTTATTGTAATGTAGCGAAATGTCTCCTTTTCGACTATATATTGTTAATTTACAGGTTAAATAACTGTGATGATAATTTTAGATCCAAATGGTCGTATGACTGATTTAACTGGAATCATGATTCGGGAAATGGCATGCAGAGGATTTCGTCAGTGAAGGCCATAAGAAATATTATTTTACCTCACACGGATGTTTGCATCAGATGTGTCAACATGAAGATCTATCAAAATTCACGAAAACTCAAGAAGTTGAGTGTTGAGTATCTTATACATATTTAGGCCGCCTTAATACATTATAGTCAAAACAATGCGATTCAAATTCGTAAATTACAAGTGATAACCGTATTATCTCTGCAACAAATATTATATCTACCTTGGAAGAAATTGCACCTGCTATGTATATAAATAAAGGCCTTTAACCTATTCAAATAAGCATAAGTTATCTATTTCAAATGATGGATCATATTAAAAAATTTCTGTGACAGTTATATTATTTGATGCTTTTATATACTTTCTAAAGACTATATATTTTTCTTTTTTTTCTATACATTTATGAATAATTCATTACATTTCTATAAGAATGCCAGTAACTTAATCATTGTATTAATATTAGTTAGTATAATGAAGTTAAGTTGTTAAAGTGCCTCATATGAAAATATATTCGAGTTGTTTTTTATTTTTGTTTCTTTTTCTTTCACTGGCTAAATGAACGAGCTGTCAAAATTTACCAATGAAAATGAAGTATGTGTGAAATGCTAGGAAAAACATACTCAACTACACTAATAGTTTCGGAAACGTCCACAGAACATTATGCAATTAATGTATAGTGAAAGTAACCGTATACTTCAATAAGTTTTCAAATATTATATAGTAAATAAAAAACACTGTAGAATAAGTAGGACGTATAGAATTCAACCAAAACAAACAAATAAATAAATAAACACATTATTGAATTTGAAACCCATTTTGTTACAAAATATAGTAGAAATTTATGTTGAATACGCTGATGCTTCTTAAAATATAATTATTATATCAAATGCTATTGTTTGTAACAAGGATGAATTGAGACATTCAATCCCATACCGCGATTACTGCAGTTAAGAAGAAATTCTTCTTGGCATAAGGTCAAAGAACAAATTTATAGGTAATGACAAATTATGTTTGCAAACTTCCCATTCCATTGATTTACACAACTCAGTGGTAATGTGCGATTCTTCAAGAATTTATAACCAACTTGCCTGGCATAACATAATCAAGATTTATTGTTGACTAGCAATGCACCCCAGCATTGCCTGCGTGTTATGACCTACAGTCACATTGTATTATTTGTTCCTTTCTTATGGGCAGAATCGGCATACGAGGAATATGAAGCAAATAACTCTTCTTTATAAACATGCTTTTCAGTCATTTTCTGATGAACGACGCTGCAGTTTACGTCTACCAATTTAGTTGCAATCTACGGTTGGCCTTGGGCTATAGTAGAAAGCACTTGCACAACATACCAATGCAAAGGTACTGAACTTGGAAAAATGTGCTTGGTAAGCAAACTTCTCAACCACGCAGTCATTCTTGCACCTAATATGTGTGTGTATGTGTAGGCGTGTATTTACATTTGTTGTTAAAGCGAGTATTGTGTCCCGCTATGTCTCGCAGTTAGCAGTTCATCAAGCAGATTTCTATAAAATAAATGCCAGATTGAAATACGTACTGAGGTAGTGTGCTCAATTAAATTTTTGAAGGTAATGTCCCAGTTATTTTCCAGCTGCTTGCAGTCCTTAATGTGCTGGCGTGATGATATTCTTCTCACTTCTGGTGAGCCATATTTTTAGGACTTTCAATATTTTTCTTCTCTTCTCACATCTCTTCCGGAATGAATGTTATTATTTTTATTTTTGTTAAATTGAATTCTTTGAATTCCTGTTTATGCTCACATGTAGCCTCCAGTGAGATGTTTATTGTATTTTGTTTTATTTTATTCTATTTTGTATCTTTCTAAATTCTTTTGGTACTTGATTCCAATAATTTATCTCACGTAAATTGAAGAATCTCAGCCAAAGAGATTTTGCTGGGTTGTTTTCTTTCTTCTTCCGGTGATTTGCTTTTATTGATAAACATTATATTTACTTAGGGTTTTTCGTGTAGTGTTCCTCCTTTTACAGCTTGCTAAATTAAAAACTCTCCTGAACTCAAGTCCCATCGAAAGCAACTTTACGTTTCATCATTCAGGGTTGGTTAAAGTATTTATTTCTCTGGCGTTTATGATATAGATTAGCTCTCGTTTCTCAAATATGATGGTCATTTATTTTTATCAGAAGCAATTATTATGGTTGCTATTATTATGATTACTGTTGTTGTTGTTGTTGTTGTTAAGGCGGTGAGCTGGAAGAATCATCACCACGCCGGGCGAAATGCTTTTGCGGCATTTCATCTATCTTTACGGTCTGAGGTCAAATTTCGCCGAGGTCGACTTTGCCTTTCATAATTTCGGGGTCGATAAATTAAGAACCAATCAAGTACTGGGATCTATGTAATCGGATGTCACCTTCTCCACAAATCCCACGCCTTGGGCTATAGTAGAAAGGATTATTACATCTGCCTTAGCGAAGGTGGAGATATTGTTTTCAGTCGCGTTTGTTTGTTTGTTTGTGGACAAGATATCCCATTTCTCATTTTTATATGACATCTCATTTTCATTCGTTTTATGTTTTTGTCCCCACTGTAGTGTTGTGTCTGTCTTTGTAGTGTCCGCTCTGTGTTGTTACCGTAGTGCCAAAATAAAGAAACATTGGCAGAGGTTTACGCCCTCTATTATCCTTGTTGCTGTTGTTATTGTTGTTGTAGTTGCTGCTGTTATTATCATCATCATCATCATTATTATTATTATTATTATTATTATTATTATTATTATTATATTATTATTATTATTTATTATTATTATTATTATTATTATTATTATTATTATATTATTATTATTATTATTATTATTATTATTATTATTATTATTATTATTATTCAGTAGTTTTATTTTTATAGCGTGCTTTCACTTCACTACCGAGCACAGCTCTGTGTGCCTTGGGTATGTGCTGTGATTTGTTGTGATGCTCTGATGGTTATTGTATGGAAAGTGTTCTGCGTAGGATGTGTGCAGTGCCTAGTAGTGCAAGTTTCTGTATGTTATATGTGTTTGTAAGTCCTGGTGTTTTTGTTATGTATTTGTCTGAATATTTTTTATCATGCCTAATGCACCTACTATGATAGGAATGGTTTCTGTTTTCAGATTCCACATTCTAGTTACCTCTATTTCCAGGTCTTTGTATTTTGAGAGTTTCTCCATTTCTTTTAGAGACACGTTGTCATCAGCCGGTATTGATACATCAATTAGAAAGCATTTTTTTTCTTCATGATCTCTGACAACTATATCTCGTCTGTTGGCCTTAATTTCTCTATCTGTGTGTATCGGCATATCCCAGAGTATGGTTGCTTTCTCGTTTTCTGTGACCTTTTCTGGTGTGTGCCTATACCATCTTTTTTTCTGTTGTTATTCCATAATGTTGGCATAGCTTCCAATGTATGTAGGTTCCAACTCTGTCATGTCTGTGAATATATTCCTTCTTAGCCAAGACTGGGCAGCTAGAGATAATATGATTTATTGTTTCTTGTCCATCTCCACATGTTCTGCAGTTACTTGTAATATTTCTTCTCATTACATGTTTTTGGTAATTTCTGGTGGGGAGGCTTTGGTCTTGTGCTGCAATTAAAAATCCCTCTGTTTCTGCTTTGAGTCCTGAGCTTCTCAACCATTGCTGGGATTTTTCTTTGTCTATTTCTTTTGCGTTTAGTTTAGTCCAGTATTTACCATGAAGGGGCTTTTCTTGCCATCGTTTTATCATGGTTCGTTGCTGTTCTATTTTTAGTTTGGATTTCATTTGTTTTATAGCTTTTGTTGTTTCTTGATCTTCTTCTTCTTCATGTTTATTAGGTGGTATGATTTCTTGTTTGTATTTGTCAGCTTCCTTAAATACTGAGAACAGTTTTTTGTTTTGCTCGTGTTTTGCCGCTATCTGGATCAGTTTTCCTTCCTTCTGAAGTAGATATTTTAGCAGTCCTATGGTGGTTATTTTATAGTAGTTTTCCAGCTGTATAAGGCCTCTACCACCTTCTATACGTTGTATATATAGTCTTTCTATGTCAGATTTTGGGTGATGCATCCTAGATCCTGTCATTATTTTTCTTGTTTTCCTATCTATTTTGGACAGTTCATTTCGTGTCCAGTTAAGGATATTGTAGCTGTAACTTATAACTGGGACAGCTAAAGTGTTGATACCTATTATCTTGTTTTTAGCATTGAGCTCTGTTTTTAGTATTGATCTAACTCGTCTATAATATTCTTTTTTTATTTTCTCTTTCATTTGTGTGTGTTGTGTCTTATCTAGTTC
>NC_043001.1:52173790-52186290 GCF_006345805.1 Octopus sinensis | reverse complement strand
TATTTTTAGCAGGTGAAATATGCAGATCAAAATAATAAAAATGGCGATAAGAGATACCTCCTGAAACAATTGTGTATATATTGAGGACTGTGTGCTTCTGTGTGTGTGTTTTTGTGTGTATGTGTATGTGTGTGTGTGTGTGTGTGTGTGTGTGCGTGTGTGTGTGTAAGTGTGGTTGGGGTGTTTTATACGAACTGTCTCTAAATTCAATAAAATGTAGAAAATCTTGCAAACAGCAGAAACCTTATGCAAAGTGTTTCTTGGTTTTCTCTCCCTCTCTCTCCTTCTCTATTTCTCTCTGTCTTTCTCTCTGTCTCCCTCTGTCTCTCTTTCCTCCCACCACCCGTCTCTCTCTCTCTCACTCTTCGCTTTCTGTCATGTACGCAACGTACAAGCAGAAGCACCAAGACGCACAAAGTCAAACAAAGACTCATACTCATTCGCCCTGAAACTGTACATTCTTTTATGAGTAAACATAAATAGTTATATGCGTGCTTTGTCTTTGATGGTGAAAAGCCGTGGTGATTCCTGTGTAGTTTATATTTAACTCTTGTCTTTACCTTTCCATTGACGCAAATAGTAGCCATCACAGGGAACTCTTTAAGTATGCGATGATTCCGAATATATCTTTATCTGTTCATTAAAACTCTCCTTTAAAGATTGGTTTTATATTTTTGAGATCCACATATTTTCATGTACATAAGCCTTCTCATCAAAGGCAGGTGTAGAATTTATCAGAAACTGGATAAAATAAACTGATTTTGTATATAATGTAACGGAATACATAATGAAATATAATCACTTGAAAATGTCCACATTACAGTGATACGGAAAATGTACAAATTTAGGATGCCTATCTGCATGATTTTCTCTCATTCTCTCCCTCTCATTCGATCTTCCCTTCAAACACGCGCGCGCACGCTCTCTCTCTATCTCTCCCTCTCTTTCTTTCAGACTATATCTTTTCATTTTCTCCCCATCAACAGCACACATTTATTGGTTTTCTCCTTGTTATTATCTTATGTGTAACCTTTACATTTCCTTTACAACTGTGAACGCTGAATGAGCATGCATAAGAAAAAATTATTTTTGTGTTATTTTTGTGTGAGAATATACCACTTTTTAAAATTTCTTGCCTGTGTCGCTTCTTCCTCATTCAAACATTTACCACTTCTTGCTTTGCCACATATGATCATAGAGCTCAGTTAGTGCCTTTTTATATGACGTAGTACTGACGTTTAGAGCTGAGTTATCCACTTGACTTGTACGGGTTTGGATAAATTTTGATGCTCCCCTACTTTGGCTTATTTAGAAGGTAAAGTGGTATTTCCATTTTCTAGTGCAAATGTTGCTCTATGAAGGTTCAGCCTATGTTACTAGGTGGTAACTACAACAGCTAATATTTACTAATTTGCTACTTTTGTTGCTGCTCATCCGCAGGTTATTACTGATCCAGCAGGCCTACAGTCAAAGGCAATCTAGTTGTGACCATCCCACCTATTTTAACACATGATCCACCCGCGCCTAGATTACGCGAACAGTCGATGTGTTTGTTTTCTTTAAGATGAGTGAGTGCTATCCGAGAAAAAATTCGGGTGACATTTTTAGTACTTGCAGAGACTAGGCTGAAGCTTTACTTTTTAATATATGTATTGTTTATATTATAACCATTTTGTCTACCATTTTGCCTAATGCCATTGCTAATTAAATTATCTTCTTCATTCTAATCGTTTTGAGGTGTTTTTTGTTTTGTTTGTTTTTTTTTTTGTTGTTGGGGTATTTTTGCCTTTTTTCACAAACTTGAATAAACGCTTGAATTTGTTGTTCATACGAAAGTGGTTTCCTTCTGTTCTACATGCCATTGCTGCTATTTTGACCATTATTTTGCTGACACTACTACTATTTTGACTGTTGTAAATGTAATAAATAGCATAAAATTGATATATTTCACAACGCCATGTATAGACGCTTATATAATCGTCCGCAAAAGGATGAATGCCAAGAGCAATATTGGTCATTCACTGAACAAAGTATGTAAAAAGATTTGGTAATTGGTTTAATTATATTTCGTTGAAGTATATTCTTTTATTGGTTCCAGACCAAGCGTTGCACTCATAATGGAGCACCGGTGTGGTCAACGATACTCTTTCTATGGTTCTTAAATTTTGTTGAATTAAAACGTTTGATAATGCTGCCAACAGTTTTGTTACTTACCGCGACGTTAATTCGCCTTCCATTACTTAAATACGCTTAGATCCACTCCATGTAGATCTCTCATTTTTTTGACAAAATATCGGAAAGTAGTTGCGGTTCCTGACACTACAACATTCACATAAATAACACAGTGGACACATGCTGTTTCAACAAATGCCCAATCAAAGCTAGACAGCAAACAGGCATGATTTAAATCACATGTAGTGTAGGAAATAATATGTTCTAGCGGCGGGACGTACACAAGATCAACAAACAGACACTTTTCTAGTGTGACCGCTTGACATCAGAGTGAAGGAGAATGTCTACTACGTCACGCCACCCAGCGCCGTACTCCAGTACCATAAACACTATGCAAGAGTTTCCTCCATACGTGTACTTGCAAGGGGGATAGATACAGTCAAACTCAGAATAACGGAAGCACACTTCACTGAGAAGAAAGCACCCAGACTTAACGGCCGGATTGAATCCATGTACTGTTGCCAGAGCCATTAACCAGCGCCAGCAATAACCACCACAAAAGCAAAGAGAAAGAAATCTAAAGGACTTTTGATCCGGAAGCGCTCACGAAATAAACTTAACCAAACAACTAGCATCAAGGCTATCCACAGATTACAAGCCTATATTTCTAACTATATACCTCTCTGTCTGTCTTTGTATCTAACTCTTCCTCTATCTAACTGTCTATCTATCTATATATCTATCTATCTATTTATCCATCTATCTATCTATCTATCTATTTATCTATCTATCCATCTATCTTTTTGAATGTTAAATCTTTAAAACTAAGTCCTAATTATTTTACTATATATCTATCTGTCTATCTATCTATCAATCTATCTATCTGTCTGTCTGTCTGTCTGTCTATTTAGCTATCAAGTTATCTATCCTTCTATCTATCTGTCTATCTATGTCCCCATCTATCCATCTATCTATATAAACCTTAAATCTTTAAATCCTTAAAATTTTTGAAACTTTGAAACATACTTTAAAACTTTAAAACTTTACAACTTAATGACACAGAGCTTTCAAAATTTTTCGAAATACATTGAGAATTTTTGAGATTTAATTAATTGTTCCAGAAGCTTTTTCTCCGATGGTTTTCTAAAGTTTATTAAGCTTTTTTAAAAATTCACTTGTTCACACTTTTTTCATATATTTATTTGTTATATAATAACAACAACAATAATAATAATAATAATAATAATAATAATATAATAATAATAATAATATTATGATAGCACAGGAATGTGAGGCCCAACTACCACCCTTACAACTACCCCCACACCTGCTACTGTTGCAGTTGCTGCTACTACACATAAAAACAATAATATCAGTGATATCAGTGATGATAATAATAGTAATGATAATAACAAGAACAACATTAATAATAATAATAATAATAATAATAATAATAATAATAATAATAATAATAATGAAAGGAAACGGGTTGAGCCTCCCATGGACTGACTAATGATACATCTAGTGGTGGTATCACAATAAAAACACTGGTAATTGCGCAACCTGATAATCGCTACCTCATATAAGTGACAATGAAAAAACAAAATAGTGTGAATAACGGTGGTAATGAAACTGAAGCCAATGATGGTGACAGTGTTGCACCCACCTGTCAATATCCAGAAAGGGACCACCACATACGGCATAGCTGGAGCAAGCAAATTAATGCTGTGTTCATGAGAAAGCCGCCAACGAAAGTCCAATCATTTGTTATTCATGGATGACCTCAAACTTTATGGTAAAGATGAAGCTCAAGTCAGTTCACCCGTTGATACGGTGTATACCTTCAGTGCTGAAATCAGAATGGAGTTCAGACTGAGCAAGTGTAGTGTGTTAGTCTTGAAGAGAACCAAAATCAAATGTATGGACGGGCTAACGTTACCGCCAAGGGAGATTATGAAGCAGATAGAAGAGATGGACTATAAGTACTTGGGGATTTTGGAAATGGAGAAAGAAAAGACAGAAAAAATTAGGTGTAGTACTTGTGCAGACTGAGATTAATCCTTAAGCCGAAATTAAACGGACAGGATAAGATTGAAGCTATCAACACGTGGGTGGTTTCACTCCTTAGATATGGAGCAGGGCGAAATACTTAGCGGTGTTTCGTCTGCCGTTACGTTCTGAATTCAAATTCCGACGAGGTCGATTTTGCCTTTCATCCTTTCGGGGTCGATAAATTAAGTGCCAGTTACACACATCAATGGTTAGTGTCTTTTAGATTAAAGTGAGAAACAGAAGGGTCTATCATAGCAGCCTAAGATCAAAGCCTAACTACAAGAAACTACCAGGCCAGTATATTAAAGTACGGTAGTAGCCCAATATGTTATGCCTGTCAACAACGAAATGAAACTATTGATTATGCCGTCTCCACGTGCAGTCTTCTTGCGCCTGCAATGTATCTCAACAGGCATGTTAGAGCAGTACAATATATTCACTAGGTAATTTACAAAAACCTGGACTTGCCCTATGGTAAAAACTGGTGGGAAAACAAACCACTTCTAGCGCTTGAAAATGGTCGCATCTCACTCATCTGGAACTTCACCATTCAAACTGACAGAAATATAGATGATATTAGGCCAAACATTATATTGAAAGACTTCAGACAAAAATCATGTGACCTTATTGATATGACTGTCTGAATTGACATAACTGTATCTGTCAAGAACTACCAAAAACTGAGCAAGTATAAAGATCTTGAAATAAAAATTGGCAAAATGTGGAACTTCAAGTCTAAAACAATACCTGTTGTCATAGGTGCCCTATGAATGATAGCAGAAGGGGCTAATTCCTACTTATCTCAGATACAAGTGATAGTGCGCATGGGAGTTGCCCATATCCTACGTAAAATACTATGTAATCTCAAATTTTAAAACAAACTCATAATTTTGTTATATTTTCTTATACATTCTCTAGAACAATACTATATGCAAAATCAAATATATGACACCCTAGGCATAATACCAACACGAACTTCTATCTTGTCTCTTGAAATCTTTGGGTGAGACTTGGAGCCAACTTGTACAAATACAAAGCATAAGTCAAACATATAATAATAACAATAATAATATAATAATAATAATAATAATAATAATAATAATAATAAAATAATAATAATAATAAAAATCGTTTTTAAATTAGGGACAAGGATAACAGTTTTTAGAAACAGCAATTATTCGATACCGTTGCCTTCAGTGTTTCAATTGTACTTTATTTTATTAAGCTACAAATGGTGGAAGGCAATATTCACTCCAAACTTTAATCCAAAAAATAAAGAACTCGAAGAAATATTCATTACAAATTTTGGCACAAAGCCAGCAATTTCGAGGGAAGAGATGTGTTTATTACATCGACCACAGTGTTCAACTGATACTTATTTTATCGACCCAAAAATGATGAACGGTAAAACCGACCCTAGCGGCATTGGAACTCAGAAATTCCATAATTTTTGCCGGCGCGGTAACGATTCTGACAACTCGCTGCTTTCAAGGAATATAGCAAGGCACTTAGAAGTTCTTACGTTTTTACCAGTTCATCTCCAGAAATAATTTCTAACATAAAAATAAAACAAGGAAGTACGGGTGAGAAGTGTTAGACAGTTAAATGTATCACAGGATTTGATGGGTAATTTATCGAGCTTCAAGAGCTGAATAACAAAGCTGAACTAGATGGTTGGTGCTAGAACGTAAAATGCCGTAGTAAATACTGCGAAGCTTTTTCCCCAACGGTCTCATGATTCTGCCAAACCATCCGTCCTTAATAGTGGTGCTTAATGTAGGCACCAGACCTGAATTTGTGAAAGAGTGGTTAGTCGATTAAACAGACTTCCGTACTTGGCTGATACCATTTTTTAAAATCATGACCTGAAGGATAAGAGGCAATGTTGATTTCACCAGGATTTAAACTCAGAACATAAATAGACTTAACTATATATCCGCTATTGCATTCACTTTGTACATTCACAAATACTAATTCTTAAAGAATGTTAATTTTATTTATGATGTATACAATTTTTGCAATAATTTTATTGTTTCTCTTCATATCTAGATTTAAATGCAAATAATACTTGCATAAACTAAGTGGTTGCTTAGTAACAGACGTTGATTATCCTCTAAAACATTGAATGATGGATTAAGTAAAATATTAAAATAATATTTGTCAATGTATGTCCTTTTTTACATAAAAATTGTCGTTAAAATGTTTAAACGACGTCAAAAATAAAAATAGAAAAACACCTTTTCTTTCCAACAACGAAATATGGAGAATTTTGTTTTTCTATAACTATAAAGTGATTATAAATTAAATAGGAATTAAGCTCATATCGTGTAGTTAAATTTAGAAGTTTTACATCTGCTTTCTGTCATGTAGACAATTGAAGGCAAGTCAAGTTAGGAAAACCTGTCCTTCATAAAATTATGACTATACTTGACCAGCGTAAACTTACGAAGCATTTCGAAAAATTAAAATAGTTAGTAGCTCTGCCCCTAATTGTTTTCACACTATTGTATCAGTATGCATTCGGGTCAGTGGAACCAAATTGTGTCTCCATATCTATACGTATATCTCGATTTATCTGTCAATATAGCGAACGACCAATTACATTTTTGTGCGAGATTTATTCTTTTGTTTCATCGGAGGATTATACTGATGCTGAAGCACGGCCTGCAACGGTTTATTTGATCGAATCGACCTCATGATATTGTTTAAGTATAATATTTCTTCTATCGGTATCTAGTTGCCGAACCGTTACGTTATGAGGATGTAAACAAACCATCACCTTGTGTCAAGTGTTGATAGACAAATACGAACAAGTAGATACATAAATACATACACGTACATGCGCTATAGGAACACACACACACACACGCATACATATTAGCTTCTGACCCATAAGCGTACTGGCTTATATTTCAATCTTCGTTATCGTTGTATAAAGGCACCTGTTACCTGCAGATAACTGGCCTTGCATCTTCTACAGTCAGGTTACCCACGGTTCACTCACCTCTCCACTCCTTGCTTTGTCCATATACCTTCCCTAAACATTGAGCTAAACACTATATACAGATTCCCGCATGAGAACATCAGCCGTGTAATTTCATTCCTGTTCACGTTTTTCCTGCAGGTGTTGAATCGCAAATGTTTAAAAGGAATATTAACTTCATTACGCTCACTGGTTTCGGAAATCCTGTAAAAATCATGGGCACTGACTTTCCTCCGTACTCAACAAAGAGAGATATTTGGTTGGCTCGGAGCTCCAGTATGGCCGTAACAGTGTGGCTTGACAGGGATATTGTGTAGTCCTCTTCACAGTGATACATATTATTCTGAGCTACTTTCGTATAGCAAAAATATAAAGACTGATCTCTTCGTTTAGCAAATAACAACTAATTTCATCTAGGGACAGTATACGCTGCATATTTCAAAATAATTATCAATCAAGCTACAATCAATTAGCTGTGACCGGAATCCGTTGATGTTGAGCAATATATTTGCACTTAGTTAAGAGTTTGATGAAATTTTAACGGCTTCTGAAATGCCATAAATATTGTATATTTCCTGTGCTATACACGCAAGTCATTTATGTAAAATCATAAATATATAACTTTAAGGATCACATTAAAGAATAAAAATGAAATTTACGTAATATTATAGAAAACTGGTAAACGTAATTCTGTTCACGATGAAATAGTTTCGTATCTTGAGGAAATTCTGAACGGTACGTGTGTACATATATGTGCGTGTGTGTTCATACATATATTTATACAGGTATATATGTATATGTATGCATTTGTTTATGTTTATATGTATTATTTATATGTATGCATTTGTTTATGTATTGGGTTGGCAACTAAGTTACCGCGGTTTTTTTATTAATTAAAATTTTTGAAAAGGTTTAATAGAAATAACAACTAATTAATCAATAATGTATCCCCCCTTGTTATTTACAACCTTTTCCCAACGTTCAACAAGCCTTTCAAGGTAGAAATCATCCGAAAAATTGATCTAACCAAACTCCCAATTCTGCATCAGTATTGAATGAGACTCCGCGCATAGCATTTGAAAGAGATCCAAAGAGGCGGAAATCTGGGTTTTAATGGCTACCTTGGTCATATTGTCGATATGAGGGTGGGCGTTGTCGTGCAGCAGAAGAACTCCATGCTGCCGATTAGGTCTTTTCTCTTGAATAGCTGTGTTGAGTCGTTCCGTCTGTTGAACACTGAGTTTTGCGTTGACCGTTTGGTTCTGTTCAAGCAATTCGTAATGGATAATCTCTTCCCAGTCCCACCATACGTACAACATCGTTTTACGCGGTGTCGTTTGTTTAAAGTGGCTAAGCCATTCCTTACGCTGCTTCGTATTGATGTACAGACACCATTTTCCGTCGCCAGTAACGATTCGGCAAAGAAATCGTTTCTTGTGTCCATGAGTTGAGCGGTGACAAGCAAGCAAGCCAGCGGAGATTGTGGCTCGATGATTTTGTTGTGTCACTTAAAGCATGCAGAGCCCATGCTCCATACTTCTGAACCTTTCCCATCGAGTGAAGATTGCTTCTCTATCGTAGTGTGGGAGCATTCCATTTTCTCTGCCAGTTCCATTGTCGTTTGACGAGAATTTTTGTGCAAAAGTTGGTTTAATCGCTCTTCATCGAACTCAACTGGACGACCAGAACAAGATATGTCATTGAGGTCAAAATTTCCATTTTTGAACTTGGCATATCAATCACGAGCGGTTCTTTCAGCTATGGCACCCTCTCCATACACAGCACAAATGTCGCGAGCAGCTTTTGCGGCCTTAGAACCTTGATTAAAAGCAAAAAGAAGGAGGTGTCGAATATGCTCGTTTTCCTTAACTTGACTTCCATTTCCATGATCTGAAAATAAACAAAAATTAACTGAAATTAGCTCGCAAAAAAACATATTCCAAGATGATTCTATAATAGGATTCCCGAAAAAAATAGATTCCAAAATGTAAAAACGCAATATTTTCCAAATTAAAAAAAAAAAAGCGGTGGGAATTTAGTTGCGACACAATATATTGTCCAATGAGAACGATGATGGTGACACGGGAATAAATAGTGAACTGGATTAGTGCTCAATGAAATACGGAAGATCAAGCTTCAAATACAGTTGAGTTGGTTAGAGAAAGTCATTTGAGCAGATGTCAATAAATTGAGATGGATATGCGCAAGTGTATAGAATATATTTACATGAGTTGTTATATAGTTTTACACGATAGAATCATATTTTTTTCAGCTGTTTCGACGCATCCTGCGAACTGTGAGTATTGTTATGCAAATAATGCAATTACTTGTAAACATGATTTAAGGAGGGTAGACGGAAAGTACCTTTGATACGTCAAGAGATAGAAAGTAAACAAGTTAGAACATAAAGTGATAAAAAAAACACACAGATTTATGTAGGAGAAATAACATAAGAAAGGAATACATACAAATCCAAATATTGAGAGGTGAAGTTGAGTAGTAAGAGAAGACTAGTCAAGAAGAGCCCTTACTGAGTTTATAGGATGCACAATAATTTGTAAATGGATTAATTTGGGATGAGCGTCGCACATTGATTAAAAAAATACGCAGAGAAAAGCATCAGAGTTTAAGAAGAATTATTAGGTCGTCGAGTATGAAATTTGTAAAAAAAGGAAAAAGTTTGTTAATGTTTTATAAACACAAGGAATAGTTTTATTCATCAAAGTATGCACCCATATTGAAAATACGCCTTTACCATTTCAGCGGTAGCTTGTCCAGCCGGTTTTATAGCATCGTCGGAATTTTTTTTCTTTCCTATCAATAAGTTATCCAAATTCTGGAAAAGTGTTTGTCCGTGTGGGCAAGATCAGGTGCGTTTGGCCCAGTTGGCTGCAGTATACTTCAGCTGTGACTGATGAGCGAGGTTTAATGAAATCACAATGGATCATACCTGCACCAGACTACCAAACACACACCATCAGCTTCTTTTGATGAATTTTGCTTTTTGGACTGTTTTTTGGTGGCTCGTCTTTGTCCAACCATTGTGCTGAACATTTACGGTTGTCTTATTGGATCCGTTTCTCATCACATGTTACAATTCGATTCAAAAATTATTCATGTTTGTGACATGAAAGAAGCATAATGCAATCTTCTAAACGTTCTGTTTCTGATTTTCATTGAGTTCTTACCACAGGGTCTCGCTAATCACTATATGATAAAAATGTTATATAATTTATGCCAATAATGCACGGTTACGTTATATAATTTATTTATTAGGATGGATTAATCATTTTTTTAACTTTCCGAAGCATTCTCTGACGAATAAGGCACATGCTATCTGCTAAACTCTGGCACAGTTTCCTGGTCGTAAATTTAGCAGAAGAGATATAGTACTATATTGTTTCTGCCTTCCAGTGGTGAATGTGATGCTGGAAAAAGAGGCAGTAAGTGCCATCTAACGGCGCGTAAACGTGACTCGAATTCGTTAGAATATTCGTCACTGTGGACACCAAATCATGTGGAAACACCACCCCTGATGATTCACTGGAGTTCTGAGTGAAGACCAGTGTTTTTGACACATAACACTTTTTGAAAGCTTTTGCTGAGACAAACGTGCACTGGTTGTGCCGTTTCACATCTTTACACATACACATTGTGCATACATTATCATTTAAGTCTCGTTCAAGTTAGGATATTGAACTATTATTGCCAAGAAAGTTTTACATTCATGTTATTAAATCTTCTTACAGTTCGACATCTTTTTATCTATTGAATCACCTATCCCAGTCTACATCGACAAATAGTTGGGGTTGTCTTCTCTAAACACAATAAAGGGTCTTCTTGACTAGTCTTTACTTCATAGTTATGGTAGATTTCATTTACTCCACCACTTCGCCCTCTCTTACTAGGTTTTATAACAATTCGCTTCTTCACGTTAGGTCATGTACATGAATCTGCAGGACACTTTTATCCTTTTATCTTTCATTATCTGTTTTCTCTCTATCTTTTTTCGCATTAAAAACCCCCTCTTTCTCCTTCACCTTCAAAGATCATTCTTTATTTCCACCCTTCTAACCTCGCAATCTATTTCTTTCCTCCTTCCGCATAGTTTTTAGCTTTTCCCTTCTTTATGATCTGTTAGCTGACGCGGTTACTTTTCAGATCTTTCTTTTTTACATCTTTCTACGCACATAAATGTTGTTATGCCTTATTTCTCTCTCAATTTTTCTTTATTTCCTTTATCTATACCTACCCTTCTGGTGACAATATTTATATTTGGCAATTATTCCTCTCATTGCATTTGGCCATTCCCTCTGGGGAAGACGAACTGCGTTTGTTTCATGTAGGCACTTATGCATTATAGTTCCTGTATTCTGACATTTCAGTTGCTTCGTGTTATTTAAGTATTAATGTCTTCATAATGTTTACACCTTCTTGCTTGTCATGAATAATGATATCCATGATTCACCGGATACATCCAAATAGATGTATACGTCTGATTATATCATGTGCAATGATGTAACAAATCATATTGATATATTCCGGGCACCTATAATTCCTCAACTTTCTTTATTGATCTATACGCATTTATATATACATTCATAAACACACACATATACTTAAATATATAGAATACATATATAGCCTACATATATATAGAGAGAAATTCTAAAAAAATAGAAAAATAGGATTTACTAAAGAAAGAGCAAGGCTCGCATAACTTAAATCCTGTTTATTAGCAGCACAGTTAAAATTTCTAAGACATTCCAAAGATTTTCCATTTAACACTCTTTAAATGAATATATGCACACACTTGCTTGTGTGCATCTAGAAAGTCACACATACACACACCGGAGAACTAACGGGGCATGTTTTCACTCAACGTAGATGCAGGTGGATACATCTGCGTATAACTGGTACACCGTCGGTTACGACGACAGAGTTCCAGTTGATCCAATCAACGGAACACCAAGCTTGAGAAATTAACATAAAAGTGACTCAGCACTCCACAGATATGCATACCTTTAATGTAGTTCTCAGTGGGGTTTTGCGTAACACAGCATATGACAAAGCTATCTCTTTGAAATACAGGTACGACTCATTTGCAAGCTGAGTTAAGTAGATCAACGTAAAAGAAAGTTTCTTTCTCAAGGATACAACGCACCGCCGGGAACTGAACATCCGACCTTAAGATCGAATATCCTAACCACTCAGTTATTCGCCTCACACTGGCTTATATGCAAACACTAACTCAACCGCATATGTACAAACACCAGTAGCGGTCTTAACTAAA
>NC_043001.1:52133790-52166290 GCF_006345805.1 Octopus sinensis | reverse complement strand
AAACAAACAACCACAGAACTTGTACGTTAACGCGATAAATTCACGAACACATGCATAATCTTAGAGAAAATTTCGAATGTAAGATAACACACACAGAAATGCATGTAAACATAGCAATCCATGCACACGAATAGACTCACACACACGAACATATACGCGCATATCACCACATGTTCACACGAAGTAACACTGATAATTTTTCCCACACATTTTCTACGAAAACCATAACACGTACAAACGTTTCGCACAACACAACTATACGTATACTTCGAAATTCTGCTCATTCAGACACATATATGCACAACACTATTTGTACAATACATCAACTCACATTCCACCAGACAAACATACATACGGAGATAGAAGCATACTCCCATACACACAGACACCTACATCAACGTACTTAACACTTACAACAGCATACCGATACGCATAAATACACACGCACCCTCGCACACACATACACCCACTCGCATATATACATATGCAGCTTTCTGAAAAATTATTACATTCATCGGTGCCCAATTGACACATGTAATACAAGCTCTCTCACACAATCACAAACACAGTACACACTCACACACATACACTCACATGCACACACAACTACACAAAGGAACTCATATTCACAAGTATATCTTTCTTACGCAACCGCAAATATGATAAAAAAAAAAGCTATAAACACATGCACACATTAAAACAAGAAGACGATATCCTCTATATGCATTCATACACTTATACACATGCTCAAACAGAAACATGCATTAATTCTATATAAGATACATATACGCTAAAACACACATACACATGCACATGCAAATCATACCCTCATCTTCCTAGTTTGTAAGTTGAGATAATAAACATCACTAGTGTTTCCGTTTAATCCCTAAGCATACTTTATTTCATATACAACTCCACATACAGCAAAGCCTACATACCCACAAATTTAGACATGTACACGACAAATGCATACACCAACACAGCTTATAAATCATGCACTGACACACGCACGTACATACTCATTAAAACGGTATGACATACATATACATATATACGTGCTCTTGCGTGCATATTAACATCATAAATTATATACACTCATACGAACTCGTTGAAAATATATATAAGTTCGTCTACATACTCATACAGAAACACATATACGCACACATTCACACACACCCACATAATGTCGTTCTCAATTGCTACTGATAACATCGTTGGCGACTAAACCACTAACCTCACCAAGCTTGCTTATTGAGGCGAGTGATTATACAAGTCCACAGAATTTAGAGACAGAAATGTTTTTGTTGAACAGACACACTTTTTCGAGCTCAGTCCAGATATGATATTCGTTTTCACTAATCACATCAAGAATTTTTGTATACACTCTACCTCGATTTTGCACCCCAAAAATGCAGTTTTTCCTTTATTTTATGTCCTGGTCTGACTTTGGAGCAATGGGCCAAAGTGTGAAAAATGTTTTTACTTCTTTCAGTCATGTAGACTGCGGCCATGCTGATGCACCGCTTTGGCGTACTCTAGTCAAGCACATGGATCACAGGACTTATTTTTTAAGCCTCGTACTAATTATATCGGTTATCTTTTGCCGAACTGCTAGTTACATAATTTTGATTGCAATTAAATATATTAACTGTGCTCACCATGGGTATTGAATATACGTTCGAACAATAGTTTTCTCGGTCTCCCTCTCTCAACCTCTCCCTCGCCTTCTCTCACTCTCTGTCTCACTCTCTCTCTCTCTCCAGTCCCTTTTTCCGCTCTGTCTCCCTCTCTCTCGAGCACGCACGTGCTCACCTCACACAAACACGTCGTCTACAGCTTTCTGTAAGCCCAAGGAAATAAATTATAGACTATAGCAATACATATAGTAATTAAGATTATAGAGAATCACATAATGTGAGAGACAAGCTGAGAATTAGTAACAGCTTAGTGATGCACACAGAGATAAATTATATAATTTAGAAAAGAAAAACTAATTAAGACAAGTTACGATGAAGATTTTAGTAAATAGTGTTTTGCATATGTACGTCATTTAGATGGTCCTTTATTCGTTCACTATTTTCTATACAAAATGCTGCGACAACATGGTAGCTGTGTTGATTTTGAACTTTTGGCACTTTGGTCGTTTTCCCATACGTTCATTTTTCTTGGGGGGGGGTCCTTTTTTTATTTTCGGCATTGAGGCTTTCACCACATTTGGCTTTTTGTCCTTTGTAATCCATTTCCCTACAAGTTGATGAGGATGCTGCCGATATGGGATGCTACAAATTAACTCGCTTTTTTTGAGACTGAAGATTAAGTTGGGCTCATTTGAAACTTCAGCTGTTGTTAAGAAGTTATGATGTGAAATTGTTGGAGAAATTTAGCGTGCATGCAGACCATTATACAATTCACAGCAAGCATGATATTTTTCGCAGCACAGCTATATTCATATGTGTCTCTCTTGAGGATCCATTGGACTGCATCATAAAAGGCATACACACTAACTGCTTGCATCTATTTCTTTTATCATCGCCAAAATAAATCTTAATGCCAACAATTTTGGTAGAGGGAGTAAGTCGATTATATTGATTCCAGTGTTCAAGTGATATTTATTTCATCGACTCCAAAAGGACGATAAGCAAAGTTGACTTCGGTGGAATTAGAACAAAGAATGTAAAGACGGACAAAGTGCTGCTAAGAATTTTGCCCGACGTGTTAATGATTCTGCCAGGTATTTTGTACCCAGCCAATGCACTGAGGAAGACGATGAACTGGCAGCATCATTAGCACACCGGGCAAAATACTCAGCGGCGTCTCTGAGCTCACTTTCCGCCGAGGTCCACTTTGCCATCCATCCTCTCGAGGTCACTAAAATAAGCACCAATTGAGCACTGGATGTCTATGTAATCGATTTCTTCCCTCACCCGGAATTGCTTGCTTTGTGCCAAAATTTTAAATCAATATCAGATGTATGTTACTACAGCGAACAAACTATGCAAGACAAAGTTTAAGTGAGGCTAAATACCTTACTCGAAATTTAATAAATTAAGACATGAGAATCCAGCCAATCGCTGCAATAAATCTAAACTCATATTCTTCACAGCTGCAGCAGATTAATGATACATAAATCAAACACTTCACACTATTAAACTGAAGTCCGTACACAAGAACGCAAGGACACACACACACACACACACATACGCACACACACATTGACACATATATGAAACATAATCACCAAATTATAATCACCAACAAATACACACACACACATACACACACACATATATATATATATATATATATATATATATATACGACGGGCTTCTTTCAGTTTCCGCCTACCAAGTGCACTCACAAGTTTGGCTGCCTCGAGGCTACGGTAGAAGACTCTTGCCCAAGGTGCCACGCAGTGGGACTGAACCCGGAACCATGCAGTTATAAAGCAAGCTACTTACAACACAGCCACTCTCCAAACTTATTTTCGTATAACACTGCCTTTCCTCGAATTCATCGCTTGTATTTTTAAAGTCTTTCATCTCTTATCTTCAAGCTGAGCGTTTTTCTAACTGTCCAAAGTTAATAACTCATCCTTAACAATGTTTATATATAACGAGTATCACTTTTTCAGCTTTTTTTTCTAAATCCAAAATACATCAACAATCTATATAATATTATATATCAGACAGATATTTTAGAAAATCGTTGTGTGGCGTCGTAGGGTTTTATAGATATATTTTCATTTCAAAGCCTTTAACTAAGATTACCCATGCAATTAGGCGTAGTCAAAATCTATAAACAATTACAAAGGACATAGCTTCAGTAATATCTGAAAATTGCAGTAACATGTATATCTTGACTTTACAGCCGAAAACAAGTAACATGGTGCCATCTCGTTAAATCTCTTCAGTGAAATATATTTATCTCAGTTAATGTGAATTAGAAATGATCAAAGCATAAATAAACAAAAGGAATGTAATGATGCTGATTGCAACTATCACAATTGGACTGGGAGAAATTCAAGAATGTTTTCTACATTGCACACACGAAAGTGTTTTATATATATAATAGTGAGTGAGGTAACTTCACTTCGGTGATCTTGCTTCTTGTAAACCGATATTGAATTGTATAATAATTGCATGGATAATCGTAATTAATCAAAAATATTCAACTAACTATATCACATGTGGGAAAGCAAACTATATGCGTAATTAGCATATAAATCGCTTCCTACAAGCATTAGCCTCACTCCAATTACTGATTTACGGAGGAATGTTTCTAAACAGCTGCAAATATCTAGCCGTCATACTCTCATCGTGTTAGAAACGTAACAGCTCGAAGGTCAGCATTCTGACTGCCACTATCACCCATCAATCTTCTCTCTTGATTCAGAAAGGTCGTGTTGCTACTGCTGTTGTAATTTTTGTTGTTGTCATTGTTCTTCCTGTTGTTGTTGGTTTAATTATTGTTATTGTAGGTGGCGTTGTTGTAACAAATGTTGCTTTTATATTTCTCTTGGTTCTCTCACCAAACGCTCTTTATTTGCCACGTTATCATTTTGCCTCCAAATCTTCCGAGATGTTATGAATGACCAACTGATCTCGTGTCTGCCTCCTCGTTTTCGGCCTTAAAATTCTTCATTTTACCTAATGATTTATGCATGGAAATGTCTAGCTGCAGAATTTTCACTATCACCATAATCATAAAACAACACAATACATTCAACAGCAGCAATATCAACGCTGACAACGCGACCAACAACCCTGACCAACAACACTAATACCATTAACATCAGCATCATCACCAATAAGAACAATAGCACATCCACTACTATCATTAGCAACACTAATTACAACAGCACGATCACAACAACCAACAACAAGCCAATTAGAGACCCTGAACACTTTCACTCGACCTACAAAACATATCAACTACACCGCTGTTAAATTTTCTATTAGATATTCTAGTCAGACGCATACATATCGATGTTATGCTTTCAGCATTCAATGCCTTTGATGATAAATTTATTTTCTCAGAGTTGATCATCAACAATTATAAAAACTAGCGGGTGATGCGATGAATCGGTTGTTCTGTTTAACGCCCCAGCCTGAATAAGACTTGGCTACATTCAGTCCAAATATTAGATCTATGTCGCCGGCTTCACGATAGCCTTTTCATTTTAGACTCGAATGACCTGTGAAAAGATCATGGATACACTTCCCCACCACTTCTGATTAAGCCAAAAATACTACAAAAAATACCACCCCCTACACCAATATAACTATCGGAAGCAACTAAGCATTTACATAAAACCCATCTTACATGGTTTTTTTCTGTTTGCTGAATATTTCAAAACCGTTTCAAAATAAATTTATCTTTTCTGCATTAAAATTTGCAAAACGGTTTTTTCGTCTACTTACTATTACTATAGAAAAAAAAAACGACTACATACGCACACACAAACACACATCTACTCACACACACATGCGCACACACACACACACACACACACACATGCGCGCACATACACACACACACACACACATATATATATATATGTGTGTGTGTGTAGAGAGAGAGAGATGCATTTATTATTTTGGAGCCAAAGTGACAGCGTTTTGTTTTTATTTTAAACTTTGATGTATATTTTAAAATAAGTATTTATTTAGATATCTTCATGAAATACACCATTTTAACATTTCGGTCTGTTGCTTTATGTTAATGGTTTCTTTCTTCATTGTTTATTCCTGTTTATTTTGGCTGTTGAATTAAACATGGAATAAAAAGCAAATTCAAACAAAGTTATTATATGACTTCAAATTTAAATGCTAGGCAGGAAAGCCTACTATTTGGGTGTAGCGTGGCCATTAAACATAGCGTCAATATTTGTATCAAAACATTGTGGAGTCGAAAGTCTCACAAATGAGAAATCTCGTGGACGAACATTTGCAATTGACAACGAAGAGTTGAAAACCATTACTGAAGTGAACCCATGCAAGTTGTAGAACACAGAATGCAAATGCTACTTGAAGTTAATTAATTATTAGTATATTTCCCTCTTCAGACCAATTAAAACATTTTCCTATTTCCTTTCAGATTCCTTAGAGAAGATAAAAGGCTAATACCATAAATGAAAAGACCTGCAGTCGTTATGAACATATAAATGAAAAACTGCGATCTAACAAGTGCCAAATTTCTAAATTTTGCAACAAATTTGTTTCTTTATTGCCCACAAGGGGCTAAACATAGAGGAGACAAACAAGGACAGACAAAGGGATTAAGTCGATTGCATTGACCCCAGTGCATAACTGGTACTTATTTAATCGACTCCGAAAGGATGAAAGGCAAAGTCAACCTCGGCGACATTTGAACTCAGAACGTAACGGCAGACGAAATACCGCTAAGCATTTCGCCTGGCCTGCTAACAATTCTGCTAAGCCCCCAAAACAAAGCCCACGCAACCTAAGAACAGAATATGGTGACAATTTTTACGATCATGTTACACCAAACCTGGGCCATCATACTCGCCAGATTTAATCCCATGGATGTTGTTGAAAAGGAGACTGATGGATATTATCACTATAACATAGCTTCACTGAATGTGGTGTTTTTGTCCCAAAGAAATAAGAACAATATAATGCAGGAATGTCAACTATTACGGCCCTGCATTGAAACACTCATCGAATCTGGAAACAGGCTCATCGATTAATATTATTAGGAAACCTATCGGGAATACGTGCAAATTTTTTTTATTAAAGTACATTTATTTTTGCTCGATTAGAGTTGTTTTATATCCTCAAATACCTTCCGCACTCTGTAGTCACACGTACGTTGATTCATTGGAAATACATAAAAACAAAGGAAGCTCTAAATTAATACATTTATTGAGTTTATTGAGGAATTTCATATTCCCTTAGGTTTTTTTAGCAACACCAATCTTACATACTAGACCTACAGTTTCTTGAACCTCTCAGGCTCACAATAGAACTGAGGCAAGGATGATATGCAATGTTTTGTTTTTGTGCACGATGTTATGGAAATGCTCTTACAACTTGTAAGTGGGTAACATCAGATTTTTAAAGGTATACATCAGTTGAGATTACATGGTATATTTTACGTATGATATATGTGTGTGGTATTTTGGTTTGTTTTTATTTAAAAAAACGTTTCATATTCATTCTCCGTACTTATTTCTTTGTGGTATTCTAAATACATTTGTCAAATACTATTATTCTATCAATTTTTATCTGTGTATCGTATTATGAGTTTTGGCTCTTTTTTTATATATGCATAGTAAGATAATGAAATACAGCGGAACTTGTGCGTTTGATGTTACAATCTACATCCTGAAGTATACAACTTTTCTTTGTACATTGAAATTTTTATATATACATTATTTGTTTTAAGTACAAACAATGTAAAATCCAGTGCTGACGTTTTCATAAGTTGCAAAAGTATTTCCAAACCGCTTTACAACCTATAGCAAAGCGTATGAACAATATGCCGTTCTTACCATTTTCCGATGGTGAAGTCGAGGGGTTGTAGAAAGTTCATAGACTAAAGGATTTAGGAACGTTACTGTTAAAATTTAGTAGATGAATAAAGGACGAAGATAGAAAAGCATCAGTAGAAAAGATTAGTGTGGAGTATAGTCGGGCCATTAATATAAGACATTTGAAGGAAAAGTCATTTCCACTTAAATTGCATTCTAAAAATTTTGTAAAGTTTCAATATCAAAATTCAGAATTTCTCTTCATACATTGTTTTAAGTTATAGGCCTCACCCAATAGAAAAGGAGTACAGTAAACTTCTCGAGTCATACCGACACATAGGGGTCGGTTTCCCGGCACAAATATTCACCACCTGGCCGGTCTGTCGGAAGATTACGTATTTTTGCTGGATGAGTGGAGAGGAGCAATTTGAAATGGAGTGTTTTGCTCAAGAGCACAACGCATCGCCCGGTCCAGGAATCGAAACTGCAATCTTAGGAAGATGCGTCCAACACCTTAACCACGTGCCACCACTGCTGTAATAGGCCCATACATAACAGTTATTATAAATATAAATTGGATAAACATTTTCTTGATGGAATATCGTAAAAAGTCATCATAGTGGAGTTCTAACTAGAGTTTATAATTCAACCGGCTCGATCTTTCTTGCTTTTCGGCGTTTTCCACAACAGATTTTTCCAGTTTATATTTTAGAAAATCTATCATTACGAATTTAAAAAAAAGGAATTGAGTATATACTTGGACTTTCAGTGTAACTGTCCTAGAGAAATCAGAATTTCTCGTCTTCTATTTCGGAATTTTCCCACATTTGAATAAACTCGCGGGTGAACTTCTTTAAAACATTTTACCCATGCTGCTTTAAACGTCTACTCATACACTCATCGTACATTCGGAACACAGGACACCACTTTTTATTTCTATTTTTCATCATGTTGTAGTATTCCACATTTTGAAACGCTTAAGATGGCATTCAAGTGAACTCTTCACACACAGATGAGCTGCACAGAGACAGATTTCACAATATTTATTTTCAATTAAAACACCAGTCTATGTGATTCTTGGATTTCAATAATGAGGAAACAGGAATAATGGAGGAAGAACTGGTTACCCTTTAAAATTATATTCAGCAGGTGGCAAAGGTAAACAAATAATCATATCAAGATTTTTTACTGCAAAATTACATTTTCTAACTGCTACCCTGCAATGCGGAACGAAATCAAGATGTACTTTATTGCCCTTCCAACATCATATTCAGCAGATTGGGGCTCCCATGCGGTTGCCCAGCTTCTTTCTAAGCAAAGTAAAATAAAAATGAAAAATTATTGAACGCGGAGACCTACCACTACTTATTTGTACCTTTCCACCAGATGGCAAGAGGACCATCCTTGAACAATGTACGCCCATCGCATTATAAATATGAAAATATCGGAGTTACACGTGATATGTAAATTTATACTTTCATATTGTAAAAACAGCAAAATAATTAGTTAACAAGGTTAAGTTTATTTAGAAAATACAATTGCTTTGAATTCATAGTAGAAAGAACTGTATGTTTATGGTGGTATGTGTGTGTGGTGGTGGGGTTCTATGTATATGGACTGGGTGCCAAGGGGCAGTATCCATGATGATATTGTAGTGAGTTGTCAATTAGAATTTAATGCCATGCAGTATTCCTATATATGTATGCATATAAAGTGTGCCTATATATGTATGCATACACAGACACTCACATGCACAGACTAACACGCATATCTATACACCTCAATTTATACACTCACATAGAGAGACACAAACAAATACACAGCCCATACTTTTTTCACCAGTTTTGAATAACTGAATAAGCTATATGAATATTGAATGTTTTATTCTCATTTATAAACGCAAAATATACGTGCTTAGGCATACACACATGCATACACATATTTAAAGGTGAATCTGAATGTGTCACTATGTAGGCTTCTTGGTTCCTTTTGTTTAAAAACATGAACAGAGATGCATTCATATTCACATTTGAATAAATATTATTCTACTTTCCTTGAGTTATTTAGTACTCTATTATATTTCATATTTACTCATGCAATATATGTATACGTACATATATATATATATATATATATATATATATATATATATATATGTATACGTACATATATATATATATATATATATATATATGTATACGTACATGTATATATATATATATATATGTATACGTACATGTATATATATATATATATGTATACGTACATGTATATATATATATATATATATATAATATATATATATATTATATATATATATATATGTATGTATGTTAGTATGTGTGTGTAAGTGTGTATACACACAGATATGTATATATATGTGTGTATGTATATATGCATATGTGTATAATGCTTAACGCATATACAACATTGTTTAGGTAAGATACTGAGGTCTTCGTCCAAAATCTTTATAGAGGTGAAATCTTGAAGGTACAATATTACAATATTTGCAGCCCCCGTTAATTGCATACACCGAATTTTTATTCAACTCGACAGCTATTCACAATAAGATTAAATGCATTATTCACAATTTCATAAATACCGGAGAAGATAGATCTCGTCTAGGCATGTGGCTGTGAATCACTGACAAATTTCAAGTAGGCAGAAATAATATTACGAACACACACACACACGTGCATATATGCAAGTGTATGTATGTACCCACCTATCTACATATACCCTTATATAACTTCGATGTATTAGAGGTTTTGTCTGTCTGCATGTGTATATGCGTTTATATGCCTGTGCGTGTAGGTAAGTCTGTGAGAGTATGCGTGTATGGTGGATAGTTAAAAGTTTGCATTAAAGAAAAAAAGGTGCAATGTCTGTTGTAAAAAGATTAACAAAAACTATTTTATGAACAATATTTGGCTGTAGTTGTTGCACAAGTTTTTGTGTGTTAACCAGAGCTATACTCGCATGGGTGTTATAAAAATTGTTGTTTTGTTGCTTACTTGTTTCTGCTATATTTTGTTGTTGAATTTTATATTCGTTGATTAAGTTAGCAATCTCTTAACATCTGATGCCATCATGAAATTTAGGATAATAAACAATAAATAACAGTTCTTACCTAGAAGCAAAATAAAAATAGATTTGTTTCCTAGGTGAAATGTAATTTAATGTTTGTACTCTAACATAGAACGAAAAAAAATGTCGAATAAATACACATTATTATTTCTTCTTCGTTTATCAGAAGTGGTATTCTTGTAGTAGTAAATCACATCATTTTCATGTCTGTAGTCTTACAAGATTCTTTGCATGAAAAGAAACTGATGGTTTATTTATCAGAAATGCCATTGGTGCAGCTGTCATTCAAAATACCGAAAAATATTTATTATATCTTCATCGTATTCTATTTTAGATTTTGGCATGAAGGTGGACTACAAAGTCAAGATAAATTAGTCTGTCACTTAGATTGTTAACCTATTATTACCTTATTGGAATCATGATTGCACCCTGGAGTATTTTATTCTAATATATGCTAATTGGTGATCTAGCCAATCTGAGAAAAGAAACAAAGTTGTGCTGTTTGAAGAAGTAGTTATAATGCGATGAGATACCAAAACACTAAAACTTGCAGAACTAGTCATCGTGTGTTTTGAAATCTATACGTAATACATTGGACAACGAATACAGTTAGGCGAGATACTAAGATGTACTACATTTGTGATTTAATTACATAGAAAAGTAACAACAAATCCTAATTAACTTATAATATAAACTGCACTATAATTAGCTAAAAACTTAACCATACTATAAGTACACAATACACTTCGTTATAATTAAGGCACAAGACAAGCTACATCATAATTAACTCACAACATGCATTATAAATCAGAAAGCATACAACATTATAAAGCATCACGAAATATATGTACTTCTATAATTATAACTACATATAACCCACAACATAAGTTACACTATAATTTACCCACAGTACAAATTGCAATACAGTTAACTCCCAAAATATATTACATCCAACGTTACTAACAACATAAACGCAATCCATCAATCACAGTCGCTAGGCTAAGGAGGCCATAAATACACAGTACGAAATTCAAATTCTCCCTCAAATTTTTTTTGTGTCATGAGCTAACTGCATATTTTCAACCTTCTTCCCACTCAGTTCCTTGATACTGCTAAACCACCCACATTCGCAGTATTCCGACATCTGCTTTACAAGAAGATTGTCCCTGTATGACTATAAACGCTAAAGGAAGATTGTCATTTGATCGCGTTACATATACCAAACCACATTATTTTTCATATTTTTTAAATCACTTTCCTTGAGGTTGAAGCACAGTGCCCATGCCCCACAGGGCTTCCAAAAATGGTCGTATGAGAGGAAGATAATTAGTCTCTGACCGGAGATTTGAACCGATGACGTGTAATAAAATATTTTTTCAAAAAAGACACCCAAAGTGAAAACAACTGGTGGAAAAGTATTGCAGTTAGCAATTTTCTCAACAATCGCTTTCTTAGTATGTTCGTTAGTTTGATGTTCACTGCATACAGTACAACACCATAAAATGTTTTTTTAATAAATTTCATGTCATTGAAACTGCTATGATCTTTCAATTACCTTCAGCATCAAAGTTCAATGATTCTCATCCACAATTTACAGTTAAAATCACCAGAGCTTTTGAAAATGTTTTTGTTTTAATCCTCCTGATCTTTGTATTTTTCCAAACATATGCAAAAAAGATAATAGTCACAAGACTAGAAAGTTATGGGTGTATTAAACGATTATATTAACTTTATACTTGACTTGTATTTCATTTTATTTAAACTTGAAGGATGAAAAGCAAACATAACATTGAGAAGATATAAAATCGCATCGTAAAGAGCCATAACATAATGTCTTTAGGTTTTTTCCTAACGCTGTGACAACTCTGTCTCCTCAACCCTCTAATGTACTATTCTATAGTTAACTGCATAAACTGAATTAAAATAAAATACACAATGAATAACTCACTACTTTAAGTACAAGATAAATTACCCTACATCATAAAGTAGGATACAAGTAACTAAAAATTACAACACTAGTCTGCAAAAGAAATTGAATAATGATATTGTATTCGCTTTCGCCTATAATTTGTTTTATTTTTATATGTATATATATATATATATATATATATATATATATTTACCACATTTAGCAATCTTAACCTATCTTAGGAATCTGCATTATAATTTGGCTCTGTGAAAGAGTTTGATTATGTATTTGTGTTTAATATGTTTTTAAAGATCTTTTTTATTAAACTTAGAATGCTTAGAATGCTTAGAAGCATTTTATTAACGACCTTCTTTTACCTTCGGACAGAATACGAACTCTTCCGTTGGATATTTTTTATTTATTCTGTGAATATTTACATACTTATATGCGCACCCCAAAAATTTGAATACATTTTCGAAACATTTTTGTAAACAGAAAAATTAATTTGCGAGAAAAAAATTAAAGACAAATAAAAAATGGCAACCCATTAAAGAGCAGGTGCATAATTTTCAGTATGCTTCACAAGCAACAACAGATATTAAAACCAATGAAAAGGTGGAAAATCAGTTGGCAATGTAGCCTGCGAGAAAGTAATTCTGAATATGGATGAACTAACATAAAAAGCGAATGCAGGTCAGGTATGTCAAAAAATCTTTGCTTTCTTGCTAAAGAAAGGAAATAGTAAAAGTGACATACATCTGCTTATCAAAATGCAATTGGGTATTAGTAGTCTACCATCAAAAGACCACTTGAAAGAGGTACTGGCTGATATATGGTATGTTGATTTCCTTCGAACGGGAAAAGCTGTATGGGACTGTATGCCTGGTCTGCGAGGCAAGCTTGATTGGTGTACAACACACTAGCTAACCGAATCATAATGCAACGCATGAGAAAGAGGGATAGATAAGTTACACTGAGAGAAAATTTTAGGGATATTGATTCTCAGCTTGTCACTATGTATATAGTGGAGTACGAAATACTGTAATTACTGAGATGACCAAGAATAGCATATTCTATTTCGATATGCAGGTTCTGATGATCCCGTAGACTTCTAAACCGTCCTCGGGTTGCAGAAAGAAGAGCGATTCTATTGACAATGCTAGAGAAAATGTTCAGCTGTTACTGATTTGGAATTATGGGCCTTTTAGGGGCTTTTGGCTCTGAGAAAACGGGTAAGTGGAGGAGGTAAGAGAGTGGTGGAAAGCAGCATATCCAGCAAAAATAGCTACACGTTCCATAACTTACACAAACTTACCGATACCATTAATGGTTGCATTTCCAGGAACACCAATGGCTGTAACATCGACGAAGAAGAAAGAAATCGCCACACTGCCAGAAACCAACGACAAAGAGTATTCCAACGAACCGGCCACAATCAAATGTGGCATCATTTCCTTTGGATGTTGAGAAAATAGATAATGTGGAATGATGACAAATTTTCGGGGAATACTGGAAATACTAAAATGTCTGTAAAAGGCCCCAAAACAGAGAAGTGTATCTTAAGAAACTGCAAGTAAAAAGCACGTGGTGTGGTCTAGTGTTTGGAAATGTATGACATCTAGAGTTCTTCGTATACCAAACCATCAATGGATTGATTATTATAAATGACATAGAAAAAGACTTTAGAAAAACATCAGTTGTAGATTTGCGAGATGGGCTCCGGTTGCACGGAACATATAAGCGATTGACGACTAAGAAGAGCTAAATTAAGTTATTTGAACCGGTTTACCTTAACGATCAAGAGGGCGTTGATTCTTTCTTCCTAGCACCAAACATGAGTCGTTTACGGACATATTTCTGGCTTCTATTTTGAGTAGCGATGTAGAGAGAAAAGCAGTTATGGTCGAGGTGCAACCTAATCAATCATAAGAGGCGTCCACTTGTTTTACATAAAAGTAGCTGAAATTATTGGAACTTGCTTGTGTGATACACTTTCCTCGAGTTTCTTTTCTCAAAATTGAAACGATTCTTACGTACAGAGAGAATTTACTGAAATTTTAAGATTCATGAAGGAAAGCAGAATTAATTTCAAGCGAAAGAATCACAAAATTCTATACGCATACAATCTGGATGTCTGATTTAGGATTAAGAGCGAACTTTGAAAGTAGATGAGAAATAGTCGATTCGTACTAGACTTGTATTTTATGTTACCTGGCGTAGTGGGATGGAAAGTAGATTTGACTCTGGCAGAGATTGAACTCTAAACTTAAAGAGTGGAAAGAAATATCGCTAAACGTTTTTCCAACGCTCTAACGATTCTTTCAACTTGTGCTATAGTAACATACTTCTGATATTGATTTATAATTTTGTGCGTGTGTATATGTGCATGTATGCGTCTGAATATATATATATACAAATATGTATATATATATATATATATATATATATATATATATATACACGTTATTTAGAGATAGAAGTCCCCATGCAATTCATGAAACCCTAATATACTTCCCACCATATAATAGAATTTTATTTAAATACTAATCATTTCTAAATTTGTCTGCTACACGTGTTTCATGAGGTGCGTCTAACGTTCCTTATGCACGCAGTCTTTTACAGGAACATTTCTTAAACGCAACCCCAATCGTCAAGCCTCTTGATAACTTTATTATAATTCAATACCAATTACTATATAATAGTTTAAAAGAAGCAGCAAGTAGCTGGCAGTGTAGATATTTTCGCCGAGCCATGCGACGTTAAGCTGAACGTAGCACATAGTATGACCATGGTAGTCAACGGTAGTTTGTACATACATATTTTTTACGATATTTTTACAATATTTTAATGTTATTTTTACGTTATTACGCTCTAAGTTTTACTTTGTAAATTACTATGTTTTATCATTTGTAATTTTTTTCTCCGTAGATTTCGTTTACATATCTTTTTTGTATTTTGTCATTCATCCGCATTTGTTTATATCCACTTTTAACTATAGTTTTTATTCGAATATATATTTCTTTCTCATTGTTTATTTTTATCATCACTGTATTATATAGTCTTTTCATTACTATATCATCACTATTATATATTTTAATTTTCATTCCTACATATTATTAATTTATATGCATGTTTATAGGCATAAGTCACGTTTGAATTTAGTTTTGTAATTTTTTAATGTTTAATCAATTAAATTATGGCTTGCACAGCAAGGTTCGGCGAATTTATTTGCACGTACGCATATTTGTCTGTTAATTACATTCGTAACTGTTAAAATATTAAAATATAGTAATTGATATTGAATTATAATAAAGTTATTAAGGGGCCTGACGATTGGGATTGCGTTTAAGAAATGTTTCCTGTAAAAGACTGCGTGTAGAAGGAACGTTAAACGCACTTCACGAAATACGTGTAGCAGACAAATTTAGAAATGGTTAGTAAGTATTTAAATAAAATTCTATTATATGGTGGGAAGTATATTAGGATTTGATGAATTGCATGGGGACTTCTATCTCTAAATAACATATATTTCCTTATCGAGAATAATTCATTTTATTTGAATCCCTGTGACGCCGGAATTTTTATTCCCTAATAAATAAAATAATATATACCGAATGTTTTATAGTTTCTCTATGGCTTGCAGACCTAGTGGTGAATAGGTTCAACTACTTTCTTGATTAACTCAATAAGTGTCTTAAGTTCCTCAGATCACACAATTGAATGCTGTACAAGATCAACACTGGGCACAAAAATCCATTGCATTGGCATTTACGCAACATAATCAACAACCACTAAAATATATGTAAAGCAAGGGCACACCGACCTGAAATAGATTATTATATCTTCTCTGATCTCATCATTTTTCATCAGTGTTACCGCCGTCCTGCTTACTCGACTAGGAAAGGACCCAATGTGTTGACAGTTTCCTGCAAAAGCCCTAGCACAGTTTCGTCAACTGAATTCCAAGTCAAGTACTGGGTCGATGATATCGATTAATCTCCTTCACAACAAAATTGTTCACCATGTTGTACCTAATATAAAAACAGTTACCACTGATAAGTGTTCTACATTTTTTAGAATCTGAGCATTTAAATCATTTTAAGCATTAATCTAATTTATCTCAAACATTTCTTCCTTCTTGGTTTTCTTTTTAAATTTGGTTGCTGTGTACTTCATCTAATCGATTCCTTAAAATGAATTTGGCCTCGGTTTAATTGTCTTGTATCTGTTTTTTTATTTTATATTCTGTTGGTATTTTTTGCTGTTAATAGCTTCCAAACTCTATTAAGATGCATTGCTCGCAAAATATGAAGTAAAAAATAATCGGAATTATTGAGTTATTGAACTTTAAGAGAATTATTATAACCGTATCTCAATGGTTTAGAATACAACTTGACTATGAAATATCGAATGTACAACAGGTCTTACAAATAGATATATCAATGCAGTATTCGTGCAGTAATAAGAAAACCAAGAAAGCTAAAGAGAGAAGAAAAAAATTGATTTAACAAAAATACTTATTACACCAGATTATTATCTACCCATCCGATTTACCTGCAAGAAACAGGATCCACACCAAACACTAACTCAAATTATACTCTATCGTCCTTTAAAAATAGTATCATAAAATATATAATTTACTTCCAGATATATTTCCTTCAACTAAAGATACAAGACCTGAAATTTTGGGAGATGGGACTAGTACAAGTAAAATGCAAAGTCAACCTCGATAAGAATTGAACTCTGGATGTATGTAAAACTTGAGCCTAAGCAATAGCAAAAATCATAAACTGAATGAAAGGAATGACATTTTTTTCTTTTTTTCTTCTTTCTCTTATTATAATAAATATGACGGAAAATGAATAGTGACTGAAATCTATCATGATTATTTTTGCGAGCACAGACATTGGTGTCATAATTTTTTTTAGAATTTCTATAAATATTTTGGAAATAAATTCTCAACATTCACAGATAATTGAATTGTAGAAATATTAAAGGTGTTAAGCGTTCAGAATAAATGACTCTGTTGTCTTAGCAAGAATAAAACAACTCCTAGCAGGGACTAGATATTCAGTAGGCTTTGCGATCAACTTACTATAATGTTTCACCTTTAACACTCTAGTTTTTTTGGCATATTGCCTACTATTCGCATTTGTCAGTACTTAATTTAAAATAGTATTGTTTATATTATTATTTTTTCACTACCAGGTGATGAGGTGACTGAATCGTTAGCGTGTCGGATAAAATAATTAGCGGCATGTTGTAGGTTCAAACCCATTGCATTTCATCTTTAGCGACCTTTCAAGTTCTGGAAACGATTTAAACGATTTGCTCCCTCCCTTCAAAATTACTGGTTTTGTGGTAAAATGAGAAAGAATTATTTGATTAATACTTAATTATTAATTATTTGTTTAAATGTGTAAAATGTATCCCATAACATATTAATACGTTTGAGTCGATGATTTCAGTAAATAAATAGAAGTAATTACCAGTTTTTAAGACTAAAATCTTATTAGTAAATGTCACAATCCTGCGCAAAACAACCTTTGTTAAAATGTGATTGCTGCGCAGAATAGCCTTTATTGAAACATAATTGCTAAGATCGCAGTTAATAAATAAATGTGAAATTGCTGCTTTAAATGTAACAAATTAGAAGACTTATAATGATATAGGCGCTCTCAAGATACTGTAGATAAGAAGCTATTTCACATTACTTGCACTGTTAAAGGTTTTAAAAAAGAAAAAGAAATTGAAAGTCACAGCTTTTCTTTTGTTAGCTCTTAATAACATAGAAAGCTTCATGTGGTTAGCAAATAAATTAACGAGTTGATTGAATACAGATCTCCAGCAACCTATTAGTCTAGTTGTTAGACGTTAGGCACGTGATTATAATGTCATCGTTTCGATTCTCAGATTAGGCGGTACACATTTCATTTCACGTTGTGCTATTCTACTAATCTGATAGTGTTGACCAACCTAGTGATGTCCCCTCTATCTGTCCGCTATTGAGAGGGTTGAGCGAGTGTCTATGCTGTTTTGCGACTATATAGGTACCTAAAACAATTAGCGAAAACATGCTGTATGGATGCAGGTCAAAGTCGTTCTCAAATATGCTTTTGAGGTGTGTATATCATGTACATCTATATAAAATTAAATATGGAAGTAGGTTTCTCTTTTATTGCTTGTATATTATGGAAGAAACGGGCGTTTCTTTGAGACTGGTATGATGGTGTTATAAGGATATTACAGCTTCACATTTTCGAATGCTCCATCAGCTGTTCTACAGATACTGCACGCCGTTATGTTTAATTGTAGGATTCATTGATAAATTTGACAGTATTAAAATAATAATGATAGTAGTAGTAGTAGTAGTAGTAGCGGTGGTGGTAGTAGTAGTAGTAGTAGTAATAAATGATAATAATAAATAATAAGTCACGAATTAGAAAGTGAACTTCTTACAGACATAACCATACTTGCGCCTGTTCAAGGAAATAAGTTCCCCTGAATGACTGGTTACAAGTTGTATTATAAACGTACGTGTTTGAAAAGTGTGCTGGAATAGATCTGATACATACACACTGAGACAATGATAATCGTTTATCTCCTCAAGTTACGCTAGTCCGAATCGAAACACATAATCTGCAGACAACAATACTGAGATCAATGAGTACACCGATATGATAGAATTGGATTTCTCTTATACAGAACAATGAATAGAGTGATCTGTTGGAATAAATCATTTATTCACGGCAATGGCACATTGACAAGACAGTAACATGAGTCATTGGTTGGTGAACTTAGAAATCTTGACAAACGTTGTTAATAGAACAAAAAGTTACAAAGGTCCAATGTCAGAAATTTTGTTAATATTTGAAAGATCGGAGACGGCGAGCTGGCAGAAACGTTAGCACGCCGGCTGAAATGCTTACTGGTATTGTCTGTCTTTACGTTCTGAGTTCAAATTCCGCCGAGGTCGACTTTGACTTTCATCCTTTCGAGGTCGATAAATTGAGTACCAGTTGCGTACTGGGGTCGATCTAATCGAGTGGCCCCCTCCCCCAAAATTTTCGGCCCTTGTACCTAAAGTAGACAAGGATATTTGAAAGCTCGATTGACATCGGTGCCATTTGAATTCAGAAAGTCAATTCACTACAACAAACAATTCACGTCAATTTCTCCGAAGCTCTCATAATAGTGGCAATCTATTGTTTCCAAACCAAGCAAGCAATTTTAAAAGGATTGATTTTATCGATTCCAGAAAGGTGAAAGACAATGTTGGCCTTAGCAGGATTTGAAATCAGAACGTAAAGTTACGGAACAAACCCCGCAAGGCATCTTGTGCCACGCTCGAACAGTTCTACCGTACAAAACAGTGTTCCTAACATAGGCATAAGGCCACTAATTTTTGAGAGGAAGGAATTAGTCGATACCATCGACCATAGTACTTTGACTAGAGCTTGACTTTATTGGCCCAGGAAAGATTAAAGCCACAGCAGACCCTGATGGGATTTGAATACACAATTTAGAGATATGGAAGCATCACCGCAAAGCAAGCGTTTCGGGTCTTTTGTTTTTATTTTTATTTTTTGTTTTCATTTGTTTTCCTACGTTTGAACAATTCTTTAACTGATACCTCATGTTTTTATCACAAAAATCTCGAAAGTAAAGAGAACATGAAGAGCCACAATGCACTTTTCCGACAACCTAATTATTCTTCCGGTTCGTCGTTTCTAATTTAGGCACAATACCAGCAGCGTCAATCCCACAACTTAACTGGTAATTACGTTATCGATCCCGGAGGGATGAAAGGCAAAGTTGACTTCAGGTGAGGACAGAAACACTGGTGATCCTAACGCAAACATCGGCTTGATCCAAAGAGATCAGAAACTCAATGTAACTCATTAGGTAGAGATTCTCAAGGATAGAAATTCTCACTATCGTGCAGTTCTGAGCTTTTTTGACCAGACTATCAAAGACAAGCGCCAAGCTCGATGCTAAATCCATAGTGAAAAATCTAAAACTCTGTATTAGGCAGAGTTATGTGGTGAAAACCCGTGACTGACATTTTACTGGTCCGAGGGTTTCTTTAAAACTCTGTTATCTCTTCTCGATTCACAGAACCAGGAATTCTCCATTCCAGCCGGCAGATGCAGCAGTTGAGACAAGTTATCAACACCCAAGTTGTATGCATGCAAACCTCTTAGAGCAGACACTCCAAACATAGTGATTTTCCATTTCATACATTTATTTATCGTCATCCATAACTTAGCTACTTCTTAAGACTTTTTTGGACACAACAGGTTCTCTGACAATAGTTGGTATTAAAGTCCACTGCGGTTTCCAACAACCGTTCGCCTCTACATCATACATATTCTTTCCTCATTTTCCCGGGTTTACATGGGAAGAATACCTCAAGTTAATGTTATAAGTACAACGATGCTTCCATCCATGCGGTATCAATCGTATTACTTTTACCTGTAAAGGGACACAACACCAGAATAACCTTGCAATTATGAGGGATCCTTAAGAATATACATGTTCATGTTGACTCCTCTGGGACTATTTATCAACTCTAATTACTTGTGTACTCATCAGTTTCCCAAATTACTCTACAAATTGACTGATCAAATCGTCAGTATTAATTGTAAGCTTGTGGCTTTCATCCTTGCCTTAACCTACTTTATGTACTGTGACATGTGATATGAGCGAGTATCTTAGGCACAATTTCTACATGTTTCTGACTAGTGGCCTCAGTTTCGAATAGTAGAGCGAGGGTTACATGCATTTTCCTCTTCTCTATAGACGAAATATTAACCCAAACTTCTGCAAGAAATAACAGTTTTCTCATTGCTCGCTTCTTTATATGTTCTTCAGGTAAGTAGATGGAGCTCTTGTGAACACACTTTTTGCGACAGGTCCTTTTCAGGTTATGTTTATTTATATTTGAATATTCGACTTAGGAAGTAATGGAGGTTAGCTAGGAAAACTGATTCTACGTGTACAATTCTTGCATGTTGATATTCGTGTCTGATGTGAATGTTGACGTTCTTGTCAAAAGAATTCGCTGAATTTGCAGATTAATAAACTACATGTTTGTGTTTATTGTTATTCAACATATATATGTTTATTTAGTTATTTATGTATTTATTGGCATTCCAAAATTGTAACCCTAATTTTGCTTTTTACTCCGATGCTCATTGCTTCCATTGGTGACTGAACACAATCACGAACAAATTTGAGCTAAATTTGCGAATTTGACAAATATTAAATAAAACCATCTGTCTTCTAAAACAGGCTTAATCAACAAAAATACGCAGAACCATTAATCGATTTACTTGTAAACCAGACGGTGGTAATAGCTAGCTTGGAAGTAGGCGTTTATATTCATTGCATGTGGTATTTATATCCAAACAATCTCAAGTTGACCACTCTCTAAAATAGGAAAGGAAAATCTTTAATGAAATTTCTGTTTTTTTTTAACATTAATAAAATTGATACACACATAACATATTGCATTACTTTTTACTTTTTAAAATATTGCAGAAACAGTTTTCCATAACTCAATAATGGGAGTGAACAAAAACAAGTTCACTCAAAACACTATAATTATCATCATCATCATCATCATCATCATTGTTGTTGTTGTTGTTGTTGTAGCGGATTAGGTATGCTGTGGCTCCTATGCGCAGATGCGCACTTAGGTTACGCTACCGGAAACAAATTTTGGACGCTGGACGTCTGTGGGCACCGTTTGTGAGATTCGTCTTTCTGCAGCTCGTCTCCTTTGCGGAGCTGCACTCCTGGGTGAAGAAAAGACCGAGACTGTGCGCCTGGCACATAGAATGTTGTCAAGCTCTCACAGCCCTGGACCAGTCGGGCAATAGGATGTGTGGATGTTTCGCTTTAGAAATTTATACAGGAAGTGCGACGACGTTCTCGGGGAGACTCTGGACGCCGACGAAAACTAACTGGCTACTCTGTTACGGAGCACACACCGATCGGGAACTATCATGGATAATTTCCAGATGCCCTTCGCCTTGCACTGCTACCGGGAGGAGATAAAGTCAATAAGCACGGATGTGCTATCAAGTGGGCTTGGCTGAGGTGCACGCTGTTGTGACGTGTGGGACGGATCCGTTTATCGGCCGAGTTTGTAATGATGATTTTTCCGCCGCCCTCCTTCACTCGAGCAGGCAAGGCAGTTTTCCTTTGCCTGGTGGCTGTGGCAAAAGAGATTGTTTGGTGGACAAGACTGAAAGGCATGAGGACAAATAATCTTCTTTGGTGGTGCTCTCATTGACGTCAAGCTTCACTTGAAAAGGAAATTTAGGATAGAGATAGAAGTGCTGCACTCAAGTGAGTTTATTGAAAGTGGCGGGGGGAAGTTACGAAAATGGTAAGTATAGACCCGTAAGATGGAGGGAATGAATTGAAGAGGACACTTGCTCTTGGTGTTCAAGGAAATCTCGGACACTGGGATTTCCCGATTACCCCTAGATGTCATCCTATATCAGGAGGGCTACATCTCTATCATCCTCCCTGGCCTTTTTTGCTCTTTCGACCTTTATATACTATGTATATTTCCCTTTCATTATATACCGTGTATACTTACTTATTTAGTTACCTATTTCATTATTTTATCATTTCATTATGTGTAAACACGTACAGTTTATGTCTGTCTTTGTATGTCCCCCTCATTCTGGTGGCCAATAAATGAAATTATTGTTATTATATGAAAACTCACAGCATTTTTCTGGGTATGATGAAATGCGTCAGCTGTCCACAGCCAGCAGACTAAGGTGGAACTTGTTTACTGGTCCTGTTTCAAGAATCCTGCGAAGAATTCTCGCAGTTCCGAGCAATGCCAATTTTTGTAGGTATTCTACCTTCATACTTGCACCGATCTTTTTCAGCCATGTTGATAGTTGAGTGCTGATACTTCCAAGTGTACCACTTACTATTGCCATCACGTCTACTCTCTTCATTGACCACAACCTCCGTATTTCCTACTTTAAATCGTTATAGTTGTTTATTTATTTTTCTTCTTTCAATTTGATCCTGTTGTCAACGAGGCATGCTACGTCGATTATTATACATGTTCTTTTCTATTCACCACAGCAATGTCTGGTAAGGTGATCGTACTGGGTCACTGCATCCCACAGGATATTGCAATTTTCATTTTCGGTGCCTCCTTCTAAAGTTTTCTCATACCATGTCTTTGCTCTTTGTAGGCCGTGATTTTCACAGAGCTTCCAATGGATCATTCTTGCCACATTGTCATGGCGTCTTTTGTATTTGCGTTGGGCCAATTTCGGGCATTCACTTACGATGTGCCATACCGTTTCATCCTTCTCACCACACATTCTACATTTGTCGCTATCGGTAGTGTTCTTTATTCTGCACTTCATATAATTGGTCCTTAACGCTTGTTCCTGAACTGCGCATATGAGTGCTTCTATTTCTATCTTCAGGCCACACCTCCACATCCATAGCTACTGGTCCTCTGTATCTGTCTTGACGTTCACATGTCTAGCAAACTTACCGTATGTTTTTTTCCTTCCATGCTTTTTCGTTTTATTTTTTCATTTCTTATTTAGCATTTTCTTTAGCGACACAATTTTCAGTTTTGATGACGCTGGCCTTCTTCGTGTTTCAACAGTGGCTCCCCGCCATTTTTATATCCCACTTTTGGCTGTTTTCCTCTGTTTCGATATCGCCCACGTATTAACTGCTTGGATATTATTCCATCCAGTCAATTTTGAGCGCAACATCAACCTGTCTTCGGAAATACTCCATCCTCAGTTGCTCCTTCATTTCTTTTTCCATTATCTCGTTGAACTCGAGTACACCAAGGTATTTGCATCCTTCCGTTTCAATTCGTTTAATCAAGTCTCAATATGGTAATTCTATCGCTGTTAGGGACTGTATCTTGCCTTTTTTTAGGTAAAATATTTCGCCCTTCTTGAGTCCATTTTATTATTATTATTATTATTATTATTATTATTATTATTATTATTATTATTATTCCTTCATAACACAGGTAGGTAAAAATGCACCGGAGTCTTTAGTCATCTGTTAGGTCACAACAAGGACCTCAGAAAAATAGTACTTTCCCTAAGATGTGCGCTGTACCCAATAAGGCTGCATTATGCAAGATATCAATCTTGCATAGGATTTCCAGTAGCCGTTTCAATGGGATTGAGTCCAACGCTCCTATCACCACAGTCTTGCTATTTCCACTTTCAATTCGGAGTACTTGGTGATTTTTTCAACTTCTTTACTCACAACGCTCATGTTATTTGGTATGGTTACATCAATACCCGGCCGACGGTGTTCGATTACACGATCTGTCTGAAAATCATATTACCAGAGTATAATTACTTTTCCATCCTCCTGCATAACTTTACTTAGTACATGCTCATACCAGCTATCTGTTACTTCATACTCGAATTTATGGAATAAAAGCCAATGAAGATATACACACACTTTATTGTGGCGGCGCTTGTGTTCTTTTTGTGCAAGGCCCTCACATCCGCTTACCAAGTGGGTCACATTTTCCATACCCTTTCCACAAAGTCTGCATTTCTGGTTGTCAGAAGTTTTATATATTTTATACTTCACTGAATTGGTAGCGAAAAACCTAGTCTTGTGCAGCAACAATCAGGCTTTCGATGGTACGCTTGAAATCACCTCGATCAAGCCATGCCCACGATGCTGTATTATCATTAACGTTTTCTATATTCCTTTCAAACATGCATTCTCATTTCAAGGAAGACTTCTTTTCTCTTCTCCTCAGCTCCTTGGTTAAACTCTTCATTGCCCATCATTTCATCTGCATTTACACCCTTATCTTTCGCGGCATATTGCATCAAATACTCGGCAAGCGTTATTCTTTCACTCCTGATACAATGGTCTATGCTAATTAGTCCTCTGCCACCACTCTTTCTTTCCATGTACAGTCTGTTTACGTTTGCTTTAGGGTGTAGCGCCCCATGCAGCATCATCAACCTTCTAGTCCTTCTATCCAGTGTTGATATTTCCTCCTTAGTCCATTTGAGGATGGACGCACTGTCTGACCACCGCAACTGCCCAGATATTCATTGTGGTAATCAAATGTTTGGCATTCAGGTTGTATTTCAACACCATCTACCCCCTTTTTTGATACGCCTCGCTGACCTTGACTTTCATTTCCCTGTGTAGAATTTTATCCAGTTTCAAAATCCCTAAATATCTATACCCACTACCATCCGGTTCACTCATGGTCTCTCTTGATAGTAATCGCAATCCTCTATAGGCTGCTTTCTTCCCTCTTTTCATATTAAGTACTGAGAACTTAGTAATCGCAAATTCCATGCCGATGTCCCTACCACACTTCTGGATTGTTTTGGTTAAAGAATCTATGTTTTACAGATTTCCCTGGGCTGCTAGTCTTTCATGCATGGCATCTCTTCAGCCAGAAGCCATGAATCCCATCAGGTCCGGGGGCTTTCCAGTTAGGCACTTTACCCACTTGCTCTTTCATATCATCCGTGCTTATGACAACATTCCTTTGTTTCTTTCCTGTTATTATTATTATTTTATTATCATTACTATCATAACTATGTTTCTATCCAGCCTACCTTCTCTTCTACCCTTAACAGTTGCCAATCACCCTGTATCTACCACCAGAACAGTCAAATACCCGACCGATCAAAGAGTCTGTACAACTATTTTCTCCCTAGACCCTCGTTCCTTTACATGGAGTAACAACGGCAGAAACAGCTAAACTAATAGACTAAAATTTTCCATCCCTCCATGGCTAAAGAACGTAGCGAAGACAAAATCAGAATCAGTAGTTCTTAAAAAAGTAATGATGACAATAACAACGGATCCATCTGTAAGAAGGCAGATACGGTAGGGACAAAACAACTGCAGTGACAACCACAGAAAAATACCAACAGCCGTGATGACACAAGCCGTGCCATTGAGCATACAGATGATAAAATGCTAAACCCAACAATGGAAATGTTAACAAGTAAGATAGCAATACCAACAAACAACAGTAATGATAATAGTATTAACAATAATAGCAATGATAACAATAGGTATACATGGTGGTAACGATTGTTGTAGAAATAGTGATAATAAATAAATATATATATATATAATGATCAATAATGATTAAAATATGACAATGCAACTGCCGTCAGCGTCTAAACAAGCAATCCCATTAAGCTGCTTGATGAGAAGGGTGAAGTATTGTTTTTAGACAACCCGCGAGATGAAAAACCAAACCCAGCAAAGGATAGAGGAACTCAGGAAAATCGGTTATTATCGTATTAAGACTGGATATTTAAACTTGCACCATTTTTAATATCCAGTATGATGAAATAGGAAGTACCCACAAAACTCTTCTGCTACATAACGAAATACAAATATCTCGTGTTAAAATGGCAGCTTGTTACGGAAAATCCTTTCCACTTAGAACAGCGATAAACAGAGAAACTGTCTTCATTCAGACCTGAAAAATCTAGTCATTGGCTTAAAAATACCACAAAATAAATTGTTAACCTTTCATTGCAAAGGAAACATGTAATAGTCGACGCTACCAATGATAAAATGCAAACTTTAAAAAGGTAACTGGTGTTTTAGAAAACTCCTGTACAAACTGTGTTTGAGAGCTTCGCTATTTCTAAAATCACATCCAATGAACTAAATGCTGACATAAATACGAATATTCTTTTAACGCCTTTGAATGGAATATTTTATAAGTCAATTGATAAATACTTTCCAAATGATAAAAGTATACTGTTACGAAATAATGCCTGGATTAGTGAACCTCTTAGTGTGCAAGGAAGAGCAGTGAATGGAGATGTAGCGGAATGTGAGCAGTTTATTGACATCATTTCTGATCCAACATTAAAAGCAGCATAAAAAATGCCAGTCACTTTCAATATTTTAGTATTCTCTAAAAGAAGAATTTCTACTGCTATCAGAAATGACTATCAAAATTTTTTTTCTTTTTTCCACTTACATATCTCAAAGAAGTAGCAATTTCTGCATATACAATAAAGAAAAGTAATCATTGAAATAAAATGAATACCAAGACAGATATGAGAATTCACCTATCAACGATTAAACCAGACTTCAAAGAGATTTACAAAAGAAACAAATGTAAAGTAAAAGCGTTATTGATCACTCATATTGACTTTCTTTCATCTCTTTTCCGTTTTAGAATGTACATATCTTTCAAGATAAACGTAGATTCTGAAAATTTCTGATGGTTTACTTTTAACTATAATAATCTAATCAACTGAAAACTCTTTAGGGTTCGCTTACATCTTTTCATAGCTGGAGACCGATTGCTCTGCACCAAACAAAAATTAAGCAAAGTAATACATATTTTTTGCACAGTCAAAACCTGTTTCAAACAGCTAATATATCAGTAAACACATACGACTCAATACATCAGTAAACACATACTACACAACTGTATTAAATAACATAAAGCAGCTCCCATAGCACACACGGAACATCACCACTCAACATTATAACAAATAACGCAAATGATTCAATTGAAGAAGTATATTGACTATTTCATGATACATGAAAAAATTACATATTCTACATAAGAAACATACAAAGCACTAATGTAACCACAGAAATAATAAAATAAATCCTAGAACTAATATTATCCTTACCAGCACAAGCCTGATTTTATACCTGAGATATTTATCAAAAGCGTCATACTACACGTATGCAGTTTGAAGAGAGTGAGAGAAGATTGGTTTGTAAGCAAATTGGCCTGCAATATATAATCGGTTCAGAGGTCGACTTTACCTTTTATCCTTTCGGAGTAAATTAAGTATCAGTTGCGTACTGGGGTCGACCTAATCTACTGGCCCTCTCCACCAAAATTTCGGGCCTTATGCCTAGAGTAGAAGAGAAAAGAATATCTAACCGGTTAAGCAACGTAGCCATCTGGCAGAGACGTTAGCACGTGGGCCGAAATGCTTAATGGAATTTTGTGTCTTTACGTTCTGAGTTCAAATTCTGCCGAGGTTGATTTTGCCTTTCATGCTTTCAGAGTCGATAAATTAATTGCGTAATGGAGTCGATCTAATCAACTGGCCCCCTCCCCAAAAATTTTGGGCCATGTTCATAGAGTAGAAAAGAATATCTAACCGGTTAAGCACTGCACAAAGACTTCCTATTTACCCCGGACTAAACTATATAATCAGTGAGTGAGTACGTGTGTGCGCGTGGAAGAGCTTTTGTTTGAAGAATTATGTATTGAACGCATCTCTGTATCTGCGTATCAACCACCTATTTTTCGTTTAGAACAATAAATTTCTCAAATTTTCTTTATCAATATTTTCAGGCTAACTTTGATTCATCTTCAGGATGTGAACTGGTTTCATATTCTCTGCTTTTCTTGTTTAAAGTGGACAGTTATGTTTACAAAGTGTTCCTGACAGAATATGAACTTTAGAACATCAGAGTGCAAAATCATCGAATTTGCATTCGTGACTTATATGTGACGTAATGTCGATAATCGAAGAATTGCTTCCATAATGAATCACCAATTTCAGGGAGGAATTCTAAGTATGGAAGTATTTTCTGGGAATATTTTCTTCTCTAACGTTGTTTTATCACGCATTACAGCGTGTTTTAAATGACGTTGAACTTACTTGAGGCCGTTGTACTTGTCTGACTTATGTTTTCAACAACTATACACACACATACACATATTCACATACACACATACATACATGATACATGCATACATACATACATACATACATACATACTTACATACGTACATACATGTGGGTGCGTGTATGAGAGCGAGGGCACATAGCGGTTTTAGTTCGAAGACCGGGTGGTGCGTTGTGTTCCGTTGCTCTGCTATCACTTCGCTACTTAAAGTGTGGTACACTGGGTACCTGTTGCGGCAACGTTGATTTGATGGAGAGAGTGAGCTAATGAAAAGTTCAAAAATATGATCACTATAGACAAGTTCTATAATTTCTTGCCGATAGTGATAAAAAATATGATCACTATCGGCAAGAAATTATAGAACCGTCATTCTCGAACCAAGCGAGAAAAATCCAATAAGACTTGAAAATCGATTGGCGTTGTTCTTTTCTTTTCTTTGTTTTTTTAATTTTCAGAAAAGTTTAGAAAATTTGTATTCTACACACGGGAAGTCATGCGACTATGCAAAAAAAAACGCAAAAAGTTTGGTACAGATTTAGTGGCTATTTATCTGATACGTTGAGCATAATCCCCTCATGCTCTCCTCATTTCATTATCAGTTTGACCTATTAATATCTTTCAATATCTTTGTCTCCATAAAAGCATTTAATGGCCTATTGCTTGGATTTAAGCCAAAAATCCGGATTATCCGTATTTTAAACTGTGATTAAGAATTTTTTTTTTACTTTTAAAACACATACTGCATAGTCGTGTTAATTCCCGTGTATAGAATACAAATAGGCAATAATTTTCCCAAAATTCCCAACAATGAAAAAGTTATAAGGGGTTATATGTCATGCTTAAAGCAGAATTCTGCCGTTCCGCCGTTCATCATGTTTGTAATCTATAGATCAATAGCTAAGCTAGGCCACTTTCTAAATTTTACAGACACACACACATATATATATATGTGTGTGTGTGTGTGTGTGCCGTTGGCAATTTTTTTCCTCTGTCTTCCCTTCCTTGGATCTTTCCTTTTCCTATGTTTCTGACGAAGAGCTCCGCTCGAAACGTAAAATCCTCCTTCTTTCCTGAGCGTCCAATAATACTATACTTGCTCATGTTTGGATTAACTTTATATTTATATGTATATATGTATATAATTAAGAACGTCCTCGCATGCACGACAGGCATGCTTATAGGTAAGTAATTGGTTGCACGTTAAAAGACCGTGAATTCAAGCATCAAATTTTAAGGAGGCTAAGTACAGAGTACATATAATAAGAAATGAAGGAAACGTCTATTGTATTCTTATGCTTTAGTATTCAGAGTTTCTATAGGCCGGTGGCCCATTTCATTTTACTTCTGCAAATAGTAAAACGTTTGAGTGCAATGTTCTCGCAGGAAAATTTATAAAATAATAAATAATAAAACCGATAGCTGAAATGAATAATAGAAGACCAGGGGCAAATATATATCATCTAATCTCCCTCACTCCCCCTCTCTCTCTCTAGGAAACTGTATGTAAGTGTGTATATATATATATATATATATGCATACATACATACATGCATATATATATATATATATATATATGCATACATACATACATGCATATATACATACATATACATATATATACATACATATATATATATATATATATGTATATATATATATATATAAGATCTTATTTAGAGGCCATTGTACTGAAAGTCAGGGTATAGATAATGTATTGATTTCATTTCCATTCATAAAGTTATAAATATGTATAAGCTATTTTTTTTATTTCCTTATATTTGATTTTCTTTCTTCAGACTAAGGGATCAAGGAAAACAATATATTACAGATAAAATGACACCAGCATCCTAAGCTACGGAATTTACAGAATAAAATGTGCACTTGACATAGATAAGGCAAACAAATCGTAAATGCCACACAAATTTCTAACTGAAGTAAAGAGATAATATACAAAACCTAATCTTAAGCAACAAAACTTTGCCAAAGTCTGCAGCATGTCAGGATATCTCAGGGGAAATAATATATCATAAATAGCATGGATTGGAGAACAAATTCTGAAAATTGTTGTGATAAACATAAGTGACAATGCATACATTTGATGAATAAAAAACAAATTAATCAAGACAGCATGAATAAGATTTTGTGTAGAGGTTATAAGAAAATAAATCATCGCAACACCACCTCTTCATAATATAATATAATCGAAAAATATGCGGTAAACAGCTGCTGAATGTTCTTCAAAAACACTTTTATTTACAACATTCAAAACTATATATGGAAACGATTTTCATTTCCTAATCATCCTGGTAACTGATGCTTTTAGTCCTCACCAAACAATGAATCCGCTCGTTGTATTCATCGATTGACCAGCTTGAATTGGCCCCAGTTATATTTTTACGTCTTAAAACGGATAAATATATCGTCTAACGTAATCCTAGAAACACATTGTAGTAAGACAGAATCGTCGAAGTAACAAAGTATTTATTCCAAAATCTGCTTTCTCGTGGTTCCAAAGTAACAGCAATAATCCAAAATACATTGTTTTGACTTGCTTCCTTGGAAAATACTAAGTGAGTAACAAATATAGTCAGCATCTATATCTTGGTGTTTGCTTCTCATAATACACACACACACATAACATATATATATATATAATATATAATATAATATATATATATATATATATATATATATATTATGTGAAATAGAAAGATGAATAATCTTGTAGTAGATTAATCAAAAGTTTAACCGATACCTAAGTAGCAAAAATCACAGCAGTAAACAGCACGGTTGGAGGTACAACCATCTGGCGTTGCAACCGTGCGTTGGTGCGGATAATTGAACTTAAAACATTATTGGTGAATTGAAGAAATGGAGCTGAACGCAGATTGAACAGAAATCGTTTTATTATATAAATACATATATATATACATATATATATATACATATATATACATATATATATACATATATATATATATATATATATACGTATATATATATATATATATATATACATATATATATAGATATACATATACATATATATATATATGTAGAAATGAGTTGCGACGTCACTGGTGCCAAGCTGTATCGACCTTTGTCTTTCCCTTGGATAACACTGGTGGCGTGGAGGGGGAGGCTGGTATGCATGGGCGACTGCTGGTCTTCCATAAACAACCTCGCCCGGACTTGTGTCTAGGAGGGCAACTTTCTAGGTGCAATCCTATGGTCTGTGTCGTGACCGAAGGGGGTCTAAAAAAAAATATATATATACATATAATATATATATATATACATATATATATTATATA
>NC_043001.1:52108206-52133690 GCF_006345805.1 Octopus sinensis | reverse complement strand
AGTGTGTTGGGGTTGACATCACTGATACAGCCCAGATTGGCCATATCAGGATTGCTGAAAACAGAGCAGTATTGTTTCTGCAGTATCTAAGCCATGGATTTGGCATTATCTTGGATAGTGCCATTTCGTCAATTAGAGGGCCTACAGTGGAGACAGTGACCCTGCGTTTCCTCGCAAAGAAAAGAACACTTTGGGGTTGAGTTTGATTTTTTCAATGGCCCACTTCTCCTCAGCTGATCTTTGGTTATTGATGAGGGTCTTCATGCATTGTTGGAGGTTATATTTTTTGGATTCAAGCAGTGCGATAGCCGTCGAATGTGTGTGTTGCTGTTGGCAGTACTTTAGTTTGTTAATTTTTTTGTTTGTTCTTTTTATTTTTCTGATAATGGTTTTTCTGTTTTGGGGGATTCTGCACTTTTTGTTCAAAGGTCTTGGTGGGGAGTGTTTTGCACATATGTCTGTGACGGTGTCTACAAATCTGCCAAGATGTTTTATGGTTGGTGGAGATGTGTGTATGTGTAAAGACCAGTCAACATTTGATAGCTCGTTCCTGATTGCATCCCAGTTGGCTTTATGGAGATCCATGTTGTCAAATGGGTGGGCTGGAGGAAGGTCACTAGGATTAATTTTCGGCTGGTGGAATTTCATGTTACAGAGAACCATGTCATGGTCTGAAAAAGGGTTTTTTCCACTGTAACGTTATGTATAGTGTTAGTGTGGTTACTAAACACTAGGTCCAAAATGTTCTGATGTCTTGTTGGTGCAAGACAAGTTGGGACAAGAAAAACTCATTCGTAAAGTCGAAAAGTGACTCTGCTACTTCTTTGTCAGCGGTTGAGGCGGGAGTGCTTGGTTTCAAACAGTTTGTAGTCCAGTCAACACAGGGTAGATTGAAGTCTCCCATCATGAGTATGTTGCTAGAATGGCACTGTTGAATAAAGCACTTAATGCTGTTGAGGCATTCTTTAAGCACAGTATGGGTGTTTGGGACGGCCTATAGAGCCCAATTACTGTCAGGTCATTGGCTTTGTTGTGCACGGTGACTGATTCACAGTAGCCATTGGAGATATACTATTTCCATCTGCCGTAAATGAATCATGCAGGAAAATGGCAGTTCCACCCTTCCTCCTGCCGATACGATCCGCGCGGATGGTTGTGAAATTCTTCACTCTCACTTCGGCTTCCAAGTGGGAGTTGTCAAGGTGGGTCTCAGTGAGAATGAAGAAAGGGATGTGGTGTGAATGGTTACCAACCCAGTCTTCAATGAATTGGACCTTCCATTTTTGTGCATTGATGGAAGGGCTGACACCTTGTGCATTGAGTAGGAATGTGGAGGTTAGTGTAGTGGCTGGTTTTGACTGTTGCAGGGGGCTTGGATTTTTTGTGTGTGTTAGTGGCAGCAATGTGGGGAATTGGTGCACTGGGGTAATAGCATAGGATGGTGTTGAGTGATGGCTAGAATGTTTTTGTGTATCTCTTTTGCCATGTTCAACATGGCTAAAAAAGAATTTCCCTGCTTAGGGAGCAGTTTTTGGCTGGAGGTGTGGTTGCACTGTTGGATAGTTGTAGTTTCCACTTTTGTTGTTGTTTTTTTGTGTCTTCCTGAAAAGACTGGACCAGCATTACTGCAGCATGGTGTGTTTCTATTTTTAATGTTATTCAGGTTTGTGTGTTGGCTTGAGGCCCCGTTTCTGTTTGTGCGTCGGGTCCCTGGAAGATGAGTGAAGGGACAGTCACTCAGTAGACATGTTCTCTCACGTTGGGAATACCGGCAGATTTTGGGACTCCGAGTTGTGTGTGTTTGAATTTCGATTTACTATTTGGTGGTGTTGATGTTATTGTGGGATGCGTGCTTTGGCCTTGGCCGGTAGTGCGTCTAGTGCCGGGTAGATGCGTGAAGATGCAGGCACTATTTGTGTGCAGAGTCTCTGGCGCAGTGATAGCGGCATATTTGGGGATTACTTGTTTGTGTGCCGTGGAGGGCGCATTCTGCTTCCTATGTTTCAAAAAAAATAAAAAATAAAAATAACTGAATCAAGTTATCTCCTGCAAGAAAGAAAAAAGAAGCATCTCTCCTGAAAAAAAATCCCGTAAACCAAAAAAAATAATCCAGACCACATTGTTGGATTAAGTATCAATTTCATCTATTTCATATTTTATTTATTATTCTATTTTATCTTTCACTTAGGCCCACATCTTAGTTAAAGTTGCGATCGTCATTTGGTTTGTTTACATTTTCAATAACTGTTCTCGATATAATAATTTTCCAGATACTCTATCTTCTAATTAGCCTTAAGATTAAATTAAATAACGTTTAATATTGATACCGTCAAATTAGCCTTAGGATTAAATTAAATAACGTTTAATATTGTTTAATATTGTTAATAATTATTGTTAATTAGCCTTAAGATTAAATTAAATAACGTTTAATATTGTTTTAATATTGTTAATAATTTTTCAGATACTCTATCTTCTAATTAGCCTTAAGATTAAATTAAATAACGTTTAATATTAATAACGTCTAATTAGCCTTAGGATTAAATTAAATAACGTTTAATATTGTTAATAATTATTGTTAATTAGCCTTAGGATTAAATTAAATAACGTTTAATATTGTTTAATATTGTTAATAATTATTGTTGATTAGCCTTAAGATTAAATTAAATAACGTTTAATATTGTTTAATATTGTAATAATTATTGTTAATTAGCCTTAGGATTAAATTAAATAACGTTTAATATTGTTTAATATTGTTAATAATTATTGTTAATTAGCCTTAAGATTAAATTAAATAACGTTTAATATTGTTTTAATATTGTTAATAATTCTTCAGATACTCTATCTTCTAATTAGCCTTAAGATTAAATTAAATAACGTTTAATATTACCCACACTCTAATATAATATTAACATTGCTAATATATTTTCAGATACTCTATCTCTGATTAGCCTTAAGATTAAATAACGTTTTTTCCACTCTAATATAATATTAATATTGCTAATATATTTTCAGATACTCTATCTTCTAATTAGCCTTAAGATTAAATTAAATAACGTTTAATATTAAAACGTCTAATTAGCCTTAAGATTAAATTAAATAACGGTTAATATTGCTTAATATTGTATATATATTTTCAGATACTCTGTCTTCTAATAGCCTTAAGATTAAATTAAATAACGTTTAATATTACCCACACTCTAATATAATATTAATATTGCTAATATATTTTCAGATACTCTATCTCCTAATTAGCCTTAAGATTAAATAACGTTTTTACACAAACTTTAATATTGTTAATATTTCTTTTTCAAGTACTCTATCTTCTAATTAGCCTTAATATCTTCCTGTCTTCTCTCGAACATAATTAGATAGATAAACGGATAGACGGATTATCCAGCATGTCCAGAGCATGGAGACGTGACGAGCTGGATTTATTCGTACGAGCATGGGAGTGCGCCGGCGGAGATAGCCCTAGCGAGGTGATTGCGGCTGCGCTGAAGAGCAGAGGCTACAAGAGGACAGCGGCTCAGATGGAGCGAAAGAGACAGGAATTCGTGCGCTCATATGCGCTTGTACGGTCGCACATTGGCGCACTTGATGCCATCTTTGAGAACGAGCGGGGCAAAGATGGCAAGAATGGAGACGATGAAAGAAGTCACCCCCACCTGGTGGACGCCCAGGAGGAGGTTTTGAATGAGAAACCTGCCCGGGAAGTGAACCCAGGTGCAAGTTCTCCAACCGGCAGCAAGGGCCATGGAGACGGAGAACCCAGTGAAGAGGTAGAGGGAGGAAGAAGAACTAAAAGAAGGACTGGAAGAGCTAAAGGAAAAGAAAAAGCTCAAGCAGGACCAAAGAGAGAAACAACCAGGAGTAGAAGTGGAACCGCAAAGGATGGAACCAAACAGCGCACACGGGTGTGTATGTTCTACCTGAGAGGTTCCTGCTGGCACGGAAAGGAAGGTGCAGGCTGCCGCTTTGCACATCGGGGACCCTGCCACAGAGACACGAGGCAGATGGACAAACCATCAACACAAAGAAAAGGGATGGACCACGCACCACCTGCCCCAAAGCGGAGGTACGCAGATGTTGTGCGCGCCACAAACAGCCAACATGATGTTGTCGAAAGAGCAGCTGCTGAGCAACAATCTTTTTTGTGCATGGCACAAAAGATTGTACAGCAGCTGACCTGGCTTCATCAAACCCAAGCCCGCAGGTGGGACTACCCACTATATACCAGACCACCACAGCAAACAGACACAGGATGGACACCGCCGGCAACAACGTACACCTCACCTCGATACTCCTACTGAACATCAGAGGACTGCAAACACTCAGTAACAGGACAAAGATCCCGTTCCTGAGAGACTTTGTTGCATGCAATCAAGCCATATGCATAGCACTTACAGAAACGCACCTGAAACCGGACATAGCAGATGCGGAGTTACACATACCACAGTATGCTGTACTACGGCCCGACAGGAAAGAAAGGAGTCATGGAGGTGTTGCTATGTACATCCGTGAGGACCTCACACCCCAGGTCCTCTTGTCATACTCAAACTCGGTTTGTGACACACTAATTGTACATATTAAGCAACTTGATGTAGTTGTGTGTGCTACATATCGCCCTCCAGATGCCCCAAGCCATGTGGGCAAGTTTGAAGACTGCCTTATAAAAATAGAAGAAATTCTAACCACATTAGAACAACACATAGGTGTGCTTCTTATGGGAGACTTCAATCTGCCCAATGTCAGATGGCCCGAGGGCCTTTCTCTCCCAGGAATGACAAGATGTGAACGAGGACAGGCGAGGTCCCTCCTGAACCTCATCAACACCCTGTACATGGAGCAGGTAATACTCCAACCAACCAGGGCAGGTAACACACTGGATCTCTGCTTCACAAATGACATGGATCTCATCCATAATGTGAAAGTGACACCGACACTACTCTCGGATCACAACATGATAGAGCTGACCATGTACGGGCCAAAAGAGAGCACGGACATGCAGCCTACAAGAACCCTCAAAATCTTTCCAGCTTGAACTACCATAAGGCAAACTGGAAACAAATTGAGAAAGAGATCCTCAAACAAAACTGGCCTAAATGTCTCTCCTCGCCAGACATCGACGTGAAACTTCAACAATTCATGTCTGTAATGCAAGCCATGTGCTACAAATGTGTCCCAGAGAGAAAGGCCACTGTACACAAGAACAAAATCCCCAGAGAGAGGAAAATTTTAATGAGACGGCGTACAAAATTTCAAATCGCCTAAACAAACAGATTGAAAGCAGTGAAAAGTCCCGCCTAAAAATAAAACTGTTGGAAATCGAAAAATGTCTGCAACTCTCCCATGAAAAAGAAAGAGCAGACAAAGAAGCCTGGGCTATAGAAAACATAAAATCTAACCCCAGAGCTTTCTACAGGTATGCCAAAGAAACAGCTACAGTGCACTGTAGAATAGGGCCACTCCTCGAAAAGGATGGCACACTTACAGGAAAACCAATGAGGGTAAGTGAAATACTGAATGAGCAATTCAAGAGTGTTTTCACTCCACCCCTTGGGCATCTCCAAATCACCAATCCAACTGACTTTTTTACCACTGCAGATATAAAATCAGAGGCGGCGACGATAGATTACATCGATATAAAGGAAGACGATGTAACCAAGGCTATAGATGAAATGAAAACAGACTCAGCTACTGGCCCCGATGGATTCCCGGCAATCCTCCTAAAAGCATGTAAGAGAGTCCTAGCAAGACCACTGCAGTTCCTCTTTCAGAGCTTCCTTGCAGCTGGCAAACTTCCAGGAAAACTGAAGGAAGGTAAAATATGCCCCATTCATAAAGGAGGTAGCAGAGCGGAAGCCAAGAACTATAGACCTATCTCTCTGACCTCACACATCAGCAAGGTCATGGAACGAATAGTCAGAAGGAAGCTGATCACCTTCCTTGAAGAGAATGACTTGCTGCCCGACACCCAACATGGTTTCCGACCAGGGAGAAGCTGTTTAACTCAGCTCCTACAACACTATGACTGGGTGCTGAAACGGCTGCTCAACCACTCAAATGTGGAAGTGATATATCTCGACTTTGCAAAGGCCTTTGATAAAGTCGATCATGGAATGATATGTCACAAACTGCGTGATCTCAACATAGTTGGAAAACTGGGAGAATGGCTTCATGACTTTCTGAAGGATAGAAGTCAGGTGGTAGTAGCCAATGGGGCCACCTCCATTAACACACAAATAGTGAGCGGTGTTCCGCAGGGCACTGTTCTGGGACCACTACTGTTCATAATGGCCCTCTCAGACATGCTCTCAGCCACGCAGAGAGCCACGATCACAGTTATGCAGATGATACAAAAGTTTCACAGGCAATACAGAACCCTGAGGACACTAAACACCTGCAATGTGAGCTGGACGAAATATACAAGTGGGCTGAAAAGAATAGCATGCAGTTCAATGCTGGAAAGTTTCAAGCTTTATACTATCAGCATGCAAAACTGAATGCAATACCCAATGAATACACTGGACCCGGAGGGATTGCAATCCCAGAGGCACAATCAGTGCGTGACCTGGGTATTCACATGAGTGATGACGCGACCTTTCATGTACATGTTGCTAAACTGACAATGAAATGTAGACGGCTGGCTGGATGGATTCTTAGAACCTTTAGAACAAGAGAACAAGAAACCATGATGGTCCTCTGGAAGACACTTGTCCTAAGCCACTTTGACTATTGCTCTCAGCTATGGTCACCATCCAGTGTCAAGTTGATCACAGAACTTGAGGCGATCCAACGAAGCTACACAAGAAGATAGCCTCTATGCAGAATGTAAGCTACTGGGAAAGACTCAAGAGATTAAAATTATATTCCCTGGAGCGTAGGCGGGAAAGACATGCCATAATATACATCTGGAAGATCCTGGAGGGAAGTGTCCTGAACTTTGGCATCGAGAGTTACGCAAATGCCAGAACTGGGCGCCACTGCGTGGTGCCTAGGACTCCAAACCTGCCATCAAGATGTAGGACAAGATTCTGTGATAGCCTGGGCTTCCGAGGCCCACAGCTCTTCAATATCCTCCCGAAGAACCTGAGAGACCTGCATGGGGTGGATACAGATGTCTTTAAAATGAAGCTGGATCTCTTCCTGTCAGGTGTCCCAGATGAACCAACTTCACGGCAGGAGGGGCAGATGAGGGCAGCTGCATCGAACTCTCTCTCATGCACCAAATAGCAGTTGCTAGAAAGCCTCCATGAAGTGAAACCAAGTAGCAACACCAAATGGCGGTGCCCCAGCATGGCCACAGCTCATAAGCTGAAACTAGAATCAATCAATCAATCAATCAATATATATATGGGGGACTGTCTTAGGTCCGCTACTCTTCGTAATTTACATAAACGACCTTTCCAGTGTCGTACATTACTGCAAAGTGAAAACATTTGCTGATGACACTAAGCTCCAGCAAATCATCAATGAAGAAGTAGACCGAACTCAACTCCAGTCTGATCTATATGCTGTGAGTCAATGGGCAGACAGAAAAAAAATGCAACTCTACGAGGGAAAATTTGAGCTGATGCATTTTGGAAGAAATTCCTCACTAAAACAGCCATACTCTCTTCCTTCAGGGGAACCGCTCACAGCCTCTAACAATATCAGAGACCTGGGTGTAATTGTTGATGACGATCTCAGTTGGAGTGCACACATCAACAAGAAGGTCGATATAGCTCGTCGGATGAGTTCCTGGATCTTAAGAACTTTCCGGTCCAGAGAACAAGGTGTCATCATACCACTTTTCTCCTCCTTTGTACGGCCACACCTCGAATACTGCTGCCCACTGTGGTCTCCCCATACAAGACAAAACATCTCGAGGATTGAATCACCCCAGAGGGCACTCACTAAACGAATTGAAGGCATGGCTGCTCTCGATTATTGGGATCGCCTTAAAGCGTCGCCGTGAGCGGTACATCATTTGTACGATGTGGAGAATATACCGCCAACTTTGCCCAAACGACCTGAACATTAGCTTCAAGGTTCATCCAAGACTGGGTCCACGGGCCATACGTCCCCTGCCCAATTCAAGATCACAGCATACATGTACACTGCAACATAATTTCTTTTCCTCAACAGGCCCTGCCCTATTTAACATTGTCCCGAAAGAGATCAAAGAGGAAAAGGATCCCATCAACTTTAAACGGAGTCTGGATAGATTCCTTCAAAGAATACCAGATAAGCCACCCATAATTGGATACAACTCACCCAACAAAAACTCACTACTTGAATGGACCATAAACAAAACTTGACTTAAACAGGATTCGAATAATCCTATCAGGTGGTGCTATTAATTTAGACATGGCCTGGACCAATCTTTGGTCGAAACATATCTAAGTTTATATGTATATATATATATATATATATATACATATATATGCAAATACATACATAGTTGTGTGTGTGCGCGCGCGTTGTATGTGTGTAATGTTCTTGTCCAAAAATTATACTCATCCTATCGATATGAATATGTACAGCCTAACGTAAAAAAAAAAAATGTGCGTTTGTAAGTTTGTAATTAATAGATTATAGAATTAGTTTTACTTTCGCATTATCAAACAAACGGTCAAGAATTCACCTCAAAGATGGGAGCTAATGCAAGTTGATGTTCGACTTCATTTTTTGTAGGTTTAAGATGCCTGTAAAGAAAGAAAAATAGGAAGGAAGGTCCCAAGAGGAATGAGAATAAAATTTCAATCTAAATAATTGGATTAGGTTTTTGAGATTGAGACAGCAGGGAAATGAAACGACACGGAAAGCGATGTGATCGGGTTGGACTGAGTTGATATGGTTTACAAATTGCTGGTTGTTCAAAATATTAAAAACAACTGTTTCTAATAGAGACAGAAGACCAGTAATTTTAAGTAGTGTGGTTGATGGATTAGGTCGAACCCAATAGTTAAATGGCGCTTTATTTCATCAAAACCGGATAGATAAAAAGTACTTTTGACAACGGCAGGATTTGAACTCATGAAGGTTAAGAGGTGGAACAAACACTGTGAAATATTTCTTCGGACGCTTTAATGATTTTGCTAATCCACTGTTCTAAACTGCTGTCATCATAATATCAAATTTTTGCCATAAGGGCAGCTTGCAGGAGGAGATTCAGTCGATTACATGGACCCCAGTACTTATTTAATCAATCCCAAAAGGATGGAAGGCAAATTCGAACTCGGCGGAATTTGAACTCAGAACGCAGCGGCAGACGAAATACCTATTTCTTTACTACCCACGAGGGGCTAAACACAGAGAGGACAAACAAGGACAGACAAACGGATTAAGTCGATTATATCGACCCCAGGGCGTAACCGGTACTTAATTTATCCACCCCGAAAGGATGAAAGGCTAAGCATTCTGTCCGGCATGCTAACGTTTCTGCCAGCTCACCGCTCTCTTCTCATAATAATAATAAAATCAGACAGAGTTTCGATATACATGTTGTAGAGTGTTAATGAAATTCTATTTAGAATCAATTGCGTAACGTTTAGGAGATTTGGTATCATAAATTGTGTATTAACTCCTTCGTAGGTGGAGACATGGCTATATTCTTGAGAAATTTGCTTCGGAACCACATGATGTAGAGTTCAATGTCACTGCACGGCTCCTTAGGCAAGTGTCTTCTATTATGTTATCGTGTACATAAAAGCCTTATGAGTGAGATTCGGTTGACGAAAGCTGGATAGAAGCCTGTTAAAAAGATTGATTTTTCCTTTGGGTGCGAGAATTAAACCTTTCCTTAGTTTAGCTCCAGAATTTCTCCATTGAGTGAATTTAGTGTATTCCATTCTATTGTATTTATTCAGGTCAAGTTACAGCCTGAATATAATTCCCACTAGTCTTGTATTCATGGAAAATGGCACAGGTACTGACCATTCTCCTTACACAAAAACCCTTAAAACCAAAAACATATGTGAGCAGAATGCTGGTTATGCCTTATGTTTTCAATAGCTGTTAATAATATAAGTAATAAACGTTAGATATTTAATGTATATATGATGAGAAGGCAAGAGCGATAGATTGACAGCATCGGATGAACGTTGGACGAAAAAAACCTCCTGGCTTTCACCCTACCATTTTACATTCTAAATTCGTACCCTACTCAGGTCAGCTTTGCTTTTCGTCCTTCAGGGTAGACAAAATAGAGTACCACTCAAGGACTAGAGTCAATTTAATAGTCTAATCCATTTCCCACAAGCATTTTGCCAGGCGGGCTAACAACTCTACCAGCTCACCGCCTTCTTTCTGAAAGTATTAATGCATAGATTGTTACGTAAAGAAAGTCTCGACATTGAGTTTGGGTAATCTCTTTCAATCACTTACTGTGGAAATAGTAATCATGTGTGAGAATAATAACCGTAGAATTATACTAAACGTTCAATGAATTATGTGAATATAATTATGAGAAATACTAGACCCTATGTTGAGATCAGCCCAGTATAGCAGCTATTAACGAAAATGGAGTTAAATATCACGCAGTTTCCTATATTTGTCCCATGGCACTGTGCTTATATGGATATAACTGCTAGAATGCTACTTAAGATGAGGTATCATAAATTTCGGCCTCAGCACATAAGCATAACAAACATGATTAACTGACGTGGAAATCTAATGTTTAATGAAAATTATGTCCATCGGCACAAATAACAACTCAGTTCAGATATTTAAGATTAATAGCATAAAATTATATTGTTTTGTTTTAAGAATATAAACAGTAATACTACTTAATTTATAATATTATAAAAAGAATGAAACGAACTAAAATATAATAGCTATAATAGCTTCAATGTAAACGCCAAGTAGACTATTTTTGTTAAATATATTAGATATTTGTAGCTTATATATGAACATCATACGACAGATGATATATCTAATAACATCAATACCTCTTTCACCTCTTGTTTACCCCATTACTATATACTTAATATTGCTTCATCATTCATGTTTTTAGATTTATTTCTCAACTAGCAGAATAGTATATATTTATTTTCTTCCAACTAATGCATTCCATCGATTAGCTGATGTCTCCAGTAGACGTACTGTTGGTATGTTATTCAAAATTAACTATTTTGAAATCCCTGAATTAAACATTTAAGTTGGCTACCATTCGTTTGTTCGTCGATTGAAGCTTCTGGAAGTGATTTATGAATACGAGTTTCGATGTTAAAAAGTTTTCATCAACTCAGATATTTATGTTTTTACTGCTTTCATATTACTTTCCTCTACTGGGTTTTCCATCTTAAAATGGTTTCAACTAAATTTCTTGGTTACTCCGTTGTCTTATAATAACAGCAGCTAAGTTTTCAATAACTCTGCTTTTATCTTAAGATATATAACCGAATATATATCTTAGGATATATATTCTGTGCAGCAATAGGTTATCAACTCTCCTTATTTGATGATTAGTATAATATAAAGTATTATTTGATGATTATCAATGCATAATTTCTACATATTACACTTGACTCACTTGTGATGTTAGGTTTTCTCACCCTATATTGTAAACTAATGACTGCAAATATATTTATTGCTTGTTCACAATATACACGGGATTGGCATACATCTTTAAAATATTTAATTGCAATGCAATTCTTTTACATAAATGATGTAAAATCTCAGTTAATAAATTTCATAACTATGGTTACATATTTTAATCGCATTCTGAACTTTATGTTTACTATGCAATGTCTAGTAATTTTTTGTCAATATTATTGTGTCTAGCAACATCATATCAACTCTAATAATACTTTATCAGATCGTTGCACAGTTTCCATGCATGAATTTCCGTCTGGTCCAAGTCTACGAAATTAAAATGCCCACCGGCCATTCAAGAACATGTTGAAAAGCAGCGTAGATTACTCAATGTGTTTGATTGAACTCACACTCAGGTATATACACCAGAACTAATGTGTCTAGTAATTTTAGTAAATTGATATTCTGCTGTCCTCTGTTCAAATATCTTTGTAGTTGCTTCCATGTTTGTTTTGCCTCATCACTATTTTCCCCAGCCAGTTCATTTTTAACAATTTTAAACTAATAATTGTTTTATAATGTCTTAATCAGAAAGATAAGGAGAGCGCGGATTCTACTAAAGATATGCAAAGGCTCGGTGGTTATGTTAAATAGTTAACATCGATCTCTTCTAACTATTAAATATGATTCATAGACTTTGGTTGAGATGAGTACTATGGTACAAAACAATATTTACTCAAAATTATGCATGTAGTTACGAAACACATTTTCACCCCCACTTCATGCTTGAACTCATAATGATTTTAACGTACAATAGATAGCTTCAAAATCATTAGAAGTTTGAATCTTTTATACGATCTCTATTTAAAAGTATGTTTTATTCAACATCATTTGAGTATAAACTGTTTATGTTTATGTGATTAGTAAAAATATGAAAACAATATATGAAAAATTAATCGAAATCTTGTACTGTAGCTATAAGTAGCGATTGTCACTATCTTAGATTTAAAATATTTTTAATATTTTATGATAACTTCTTACCATTTCAATTTAAATCTCTCTCATATCAGTTAAAGTATCTTCGGAGACTATCATATATAGCGAAACAAAATATATAGCATAATTGCCGTTTTGATCACTATGATAATGTTTAACACACTGGAATATCATTTTCTCTCGAATTTTTTGCCGTTATTGTATAATTTTTCTACTTTATTTGTGAAGCGTAATATTTACTTCACTAATTTAGTTAGACTTTTTTTATTTTTGCAGAAAAAATCACAATTATTTCACAATATTTTGTCTTTTCCCTTGACATAGAGTAATAAAATAGTCTAATGGAGTAAAAAGAAATAAATGGATGAAATAAATAAATATTGATAGAAATGCATGGCAATTATCATGCAAGAAGTGTGAAATGACTCTCTTCCACTTCGACTTGTTATATGTGTGGATAACTGCTGGATTAGGAGGATATTCGCTACATCATTCGTAAACATACCGGTCCTATAATACCTTTTCTTAGTCATTCCATATGGAAATACGTTTAATGAAGTGAAAGCTCGTTAAAAACTAATCATTAAATTGATTTGATTGCCAATAGAAACCAAATATCCGATGGGAATTAATTTGAAAGAGCTATTTTCAATTATGTAAATATCTTCATTTTTTTCTTTCACCATATCAGCAAAATGCTGTAAAATTTACATTCACAATATTTCTGATGACGTCTCTATATCTTCCTCAGTTGCTAGCTTCCTAACTGACCGTCACAGCTCCCTCTCTTTTTCACCCTCTTCTTCGTTCACCTCTCTCTCTCTATCTCTCTATCTCTCTCTTTCTCTATCTCTCACTCTTTCTCCCTTTTCTTCTTTCTCCCTCTTTCTCTTCCTTTATTTCTCTTTCACCATGTTTCTCTAGCTCCGCGAAATTTCTTGTAAGAACGGAGTTTAATAATACCGACTTCATTTTGTAAGTGATTATAGATTTTCTTTTTCTCCATATAGTTATGAATTGGAAGCAATCGCAGACGATTTCAGCTTTCCTAGTAATTTGCCTTTCTTAACAAGTTTAGCTAGTCTTTCAGGAGAGATGAGTAATCCTCTGTCGCTATTCTTTTACCCTTTCAGAATTTAAAATATCCATAGTATTTAAAATGTCTTTAGTAATACATGCAGTTAAAATCATCGGTTGTTTACAATATGATAATAAAATTTTCTTGCGTTTTTAACATTGATATGTCATCCACGTTCGATGCAAATGAAGTATTTAGTAGAATCATAGATACTTGCAAGTCTCACTTAAAACTGTAATCCAAATCTAAGCAGTAGGGTTCAATCGATTAATCTTTCGCAGGTTAGTGTTCAAAATATTTTTATATAATAAAAAAAATCTTCTGAATATTTGAAGAACAGATTTTCTCCATTTTCTGATGTAAATCTAAAACTCATATTTCATTTAAGATGCATTTTTTCGTGTCAGCCTCGGATACAAGGTCGCTTTTTAACGCTTCTACAATGACTCACGTCTAAATTAGATCCAAAACATTTTAACGCCAGGTGTCGAAAAGTCGTTGAATTTACTGTCTTATCACTGTTTAGAGCAGGTAATTGTTCTACGTTAACAGGGTGACTTATTCCATCTTTAAGTACTGTTAGTTGGGCCATATAAATATATGTCAGTTTGATTGTTTTAGAAATCATTACATTTGAAAGCTGAATCAGTAAAGATTGTATATTGGATTATTTTACTAATATGTAAAACGAATGATAAGCCACTTGCCGTCCTCTTCGCAGATGCTTGAACTGTTCGAAATAGCAACCAAATGTCCCTAAACCACAAGCTACATACATATATTTGGAAACGTAGATGAGATTAGCACATGTGGAACTGCTAAATCAGGTTTGGTTTAAATGCTAAATAATGAACAAAAAATACTAAGCATTTAATTCATAAAAAGTTCGCCGATATGCAGTTTCAAGTTCAGTCTTACTGCGTAGCATCTTTCGTAATTATCTTCTGCTATAACCCCGGCTGACCAAGGTCATTTAAGTGAATTTACTATACATAAACTATGAGCAAGCCCCTTGTATACGTATGTAAACATATACTCACAGACATACATATAAATTTATGTTTGTGTGTACATGTGTGTGTTTATGTATGTTGGTGGGCATCTTCTATATTTCTATTTGAGTTGACAAAAGTCATTAGGATTTTGCGTCATAATATTGAACATTTCTGTAAAAAGAAACCACTAGAATAAGTATCAGAATAAGAGTTAAGCTCTATTTGACCACTAAACACTTCAATGCGATGCCTCAGTTTAATAGCAGAAGCAAGTAAAAAATATAAGGAGTGAAATGATTCTTTATATTAGTCATTTTCAACTGCCTGTTGATATTCATCCGTTTTACGTTTGCTTCTGTTGGTAACTACAAAATAATTATCAGTAATACATGACATTCGATGAACTGACTATACGCAGATGTTTACAAATTATTGATTTTATACCTATGTTATGAGTCACTAATAGATTTAATATGATTTCCTGACATGTGAGTCATAGACTCGGTAGAATAATAAAATAATGTTTTCGATACGTCATTTTGCGTTGCCAGTTCAAATTTTCAGGGATCGATATTCCCTTTCATTCTTCCAGGATGTAAGTATAATAATAAATATTCAAAAATTTTGGATGATTAAAATGACTATACAATGCCAGGAACATGTGAGACCTTCTGCGTATGTTAGAAGACATTATAATTTATTAACATATGGAAGATTGGATATAAAAGCAATAAAGTACATATTTATTATCTTTCTACGAATTAAAATAATGATTGAGTAGAGTTTTCCGTTCAATCTCACGCATTCGATAAAATAAGTCCCAATCAAATATTTAAATTGATGTAATGATTAGCGATAAAATTTCGGAATTCGAAGAAAAGGGTGAATGTAACTAGATTATTTTCAGAATACTCCATAAAGTGTTATGCATTTTCAAGGTGAGCGGGAAAGTTCTATTTAACAACTGTTATGCGAGAGTTCCTTAATATTTACACATTCTTTATTTTCTCTCCTTGTTTATTTCTGTGTTCCTTTCTGTGGAAAAGCGTAGGCTCGAAACGTTAAAGACTTTTTCACTTCCCGTGTCTACACCACCTGTCTTCGTCTTTTATTTTCTTTTTGGTGAATTCCCCCCTTAATATTTACAGACCCTAAAATGAATATTTCCTAGAATGTATCTACGCTTATCCTCAACGGTAATTTAATCTCTTATGAATGCAATCGTGTATCGATCAACTTGAACTAATTTCGATTTGGCTGATCAGTGTTTAACCGGTATAAGGTTCCAGGCTGAACTGCTTAGTTAGATATGAGCTTTATTGTCCGTATCTTCACAACTTCATAATAATATGGTATTCCTATGTTGATAATAACACTATAGTCATTCATTTAATTCATGAACATGGCATATAGTTTGCTATACGCGGAATTTTATACATGCTAACTTTAGCATTATTCTTTTCTAATACAAGCTGATATTTATATCAACGCCACAAGAATTTTCTTTGCAGCCTTAACATTAAGTTACTGGACTTTGTAGAATAACTTCAGCATATTTTCTCAAATTATATCCCGATGCAATGTGTTGTATTGTTTCAAACAGTACAACATATATAAGACATCTATCATTTATATTACAGGATTTGTGGATATTCTTTTCATTATATGTTGTGGTGATGGTCTATACTTTTATCGCAGATACGTTGCTTCTGTTGCCCCATTCAGAATGAATTTGTTGAACCAAGCCAAAGATATTGTTTTATTTATGTATATGGAATGCAGTTCAAAGAAGTATAAGAAATATTCGGCTTGTCTTTATGGTTATTCACCACTGTTGATTTATATGCCACCAGTATATCTATTTTCGGTATTCCTTTAGCCTTAGACTTCAGATTTTTCAATCTGATCCAATTTCGTATGAGAATTATTTTTGCTGTGGATATAATCGATTTCCTACCATATTTACGGCCATAGTTAACAAAAGCACGCACCAATATATTTTAATGGGAAAGTTGTGAGCAATATTAACAACTACCTTCTTAAACTTACACCTGATATTCAATAATCCCTTACCACTTCTTTAAAGGGGTGCATAGTCATTGTGTGTCAGTATGGGATGTTCTTTTATTCGATTTCTCATTTTACGATCTATATAATTTATGTTTATGTTTCATTCTCATATTACAGGAGATTCATGTTATAGATGATACTGAAAATGTGTTAATAGCACGTAGTTTTATTCTTAGTGAGATGAGTCTTTTTTTTTTATAATTTGACTGAATATTATTTTTCATTCTTGTTATTGCAACTTTCATATTCATGCACACTGTTTTAATCGTTAATATTCAAGAATTTGTATATCGCAGATTTTCTCATCACCTGTATGATATTCTCTCCAAGGATTTCTAAATCTGCCTAACTTTTCGAATTTTTATTTATTTATTTTTTACTTTCTTTTCAGATTTTGAGGATTTTTTAAAGTCCAGAGAACATTTTAATATCACGGTATCCATAAAAATTAGTTTTGTCCTCTTCTCTGGATATAACAAGCATAAAAGGAAATGAAGGTAATATGTAGAGGAATTAACACTAATAACACAAACGAGACACACATACACACACACACACTCACTACCACTACGAAGAAATGTCAGCCCCAAGATAAGGCGAACAGGCGAAGGGAAATCAATCCCTACATCAGAAGAAACCAGAACTGAGAAGCCTATTCCCCTCGCAGATTTAAAGCTCACAGTACTGAGAACAACTATACTGAATTGATAGGTTTCCAAAGAAAACGAAATCATAAAGTTGCTGGTTCATGAACAAAAGGGTACAGACCGCACCTGCAAACTATGTTGCAGTCTATTGGCAGTTGTATCCAAGTCTTAAGTAGGACTCAGCACAGACGAATACGAGTAGCTGGCGAGCAGACACATGGTAATATCATTTAGCTCATAGGATCGTGTTGATTGAGTGACTGTAAATGTACATTTCTCGTTATTTTTATATCTTTTTTAATTACTGTACGTTTTTATATAATTGTATGTTTTATTCTGTGTTTAATTCATTCAATTATTTTAATATCTCTTTATATAGTGAATTGTATTATATCTTTAAACTTTCCCTGGTTTTTATAAAATTTTGCCCATCCCAATTTATTTTACAACCTTGTGGATAACATTATTGTGTATGCATGAAAGATCCTTGGTAGCAGTTATAAAAAGGATTAAACCGGCGAGATGGCAGAATCGTTAGCACGCCGAGCAAAGTGCTTAGCGGCATTTCGTCAGTCTTTACTTTCTGAGTTGAAATTCCACCGATGTCGATTTTGTCTTTCATCTTTTCGCGATCGATAAAAAAAAGTATACCAGTTGTGCCAAAATTTGAAACTATTAGTGTTACTATTGTTAAGGCGGTGAGCTAGCAGAATCGTTAGCACGCTGGGGAAAATGCTTGGTGGTATTTCGTCCACCTTTATGATCTAAGTTCAAATTCCACCGAGATCGTGTTTGAGTTCCATAATTTTAGAGTCGATAATATAAGTACTAGGAGGTCGATGCAATCGACTTAAACCCTTCAAGAAGTTACTGGCTTTGTGACCGAAGTTTGAAGCCATTATTATTGCTGTTGCTGTTGTTACTTCTACTGTTATGGTTATGATGGTTTGAAAACGACAGCTATGGCTCGCCTAGCTCTCCTAGATCGGTATTTTAAAAAAATTAATCTATGTGGAGGAACGCTTTTATTGCGAATCTTCTAAATGGAGAAGTGGGAACTTTTCTCCGTTTTAGGGAAAACAGACTTTAATCTGTGAGGAAAAATACTTTTCTATCACTTGTAAGAAGAAATTGCTTTCGCACTTAAAAACATCCCCAAAATATTAGAACGTAAACACATATACTTTTGCAGACAGTAATACGAGGAAAATTCAATTCTCAGCAAAAAAAAACGTATATTTCACAAAAGTAAGCAAGTAATAAATATCTGGCAGCAATTATTGTTTTCAACAATATAAACTACAGAATTTCGATAATAACAGCAGTAATAACATATGGACATTTTTTCCAAGAAAAGAAATGAATGAAGATTTCTAATTAAAAAACAAGGAAAATGTTCTAGCTTTTCTTCTCTAGCTGCAGCAACCTCAAACAGAGGTGCCCTCAATATGAATTATGTGGCGGAGAAAAATCTTACTGGGAGAGCTGTGTGACACGGGAATGCATCTTTACGTCAACACCTTATATCGTACTGAAAAATATGCAAACAACTTACTTCTGCATCTTAAAAACCATAGGAGATTTCTCGTGCTTCCGAAAGGCTTATACCAGGCAGTCCTAGCCGATGTGTGTAATAACACATCTTTCATATCTTCCTTCATTTCAGGCAGATATTATGGAAATATATGCATATCAAAAAAAGGACAAGGCGAAAATATGACCTATTTGATGCGACCGACACCTGCCCAGAGGCTCTTACCACAATACTTGGAATGGCGCAACACAGGAGTTACAATAGAAGTTATTAGGGATAACACTGTCCCCTAATTCGTTGTCACATTTGTAACAAAGCACTGATACGAGTTAAATGCAGACTTCACCAGAACCGACATATGTGATAAGTGAAGTCTATTTTGTTATACAATTGTTGCTGAAAACTATGAAACCATTCTTGCTATAATAATAATAATACAACACTGACTTCAGCTTGAGGTACTGGCACTGCTTAGCCAAGCTGGATTTGATCGTATTCCCCAGCAAGAAAAATATAAAATAAAAAAGATGCTCATCTGTAAATGTATCGAGAAAAATAGAAGAGTCAAAAACCTAACTTGAGCACAAGCTGAGAAATGCTGAGGGAGGTGCAGGAAATAGTGTGGCGTCTAAGAATAGGAAAACAATTTCGAACAGTAGAAGTCCTCTGCCTACACGAGAAGTAATAAAAACAGCCATGGATATTTGCTCCTGTGAGAAATATGTCTTCATACTTTTCTCTTTACGAAAACGTCTGTGCAAGATGACTGTCAACATCTTATTTCAAAGACATCACTGTTATCAGTAATCAAGTGTTTCACTATATCTGTAAGAATTAGAATTCAAATGTGAAGTGTAATCTGGAAGTTGGTTATAAAATCTGAAAAGTGTCTGTAAAAAAAGAACGTTAATCTACAAATCCATACAACAGATAATTATCTAATAACAAAGAAAATTCATGAAAGTAAGTGAAATTTTCAAGTAAACACTCACGAAACTTTTTAAGACAGAACCATAACTAAGCCAACGAACACAAAGAAATCATATGTAGTCAGATTAAATCTAACTCGGTAGATATTTTAATTGTTGCTGTTTTGTTGTTGTTTTTTTCAAGTACAAGCAGTTATTGAACTACAATGCTTATAATTTTATTCATATGTTCAGGTAACTTCATGTCAGATTTTATACTCAACCCCTAACACCAACATATTTTGCAAAGAAATTTTCAAAACAAAACATGCTTCTCTATTAGATATACCGTGTGCACCATTGCTTGTGTCCAAAACTATTTTTGAAAATTCAGTCTATTGATTAGATAATTCGTTTACTATTACCTTACATATTTCTAGCCTTGTGAATATCAGTAACAATAATATGGTACGCAATAGGAAAACATGAAATTCCTAATCACACATTCCGGTATTATGTTTTCTTGTACCATAGGTTTCAACTACTGACAAAGTAATCAGATTCCTATAAAGAACAGATATTTGGATTGATTGCATTAATCATGTTTTCCTCAAAACATCCATCGAGATACTCTTATTATTGTTTGTAGTTATAATAACATTGTAATTGATATGCTGGTTTTCTTTTTTTCTCCTTTCTATGCTGCTGCTTTTCTTCTATTTTTCTTTTAATGTTCAGAAGTATTCATATATCTAGAACTATATTGGACCCTTCTTTAGTTAAACTGTTTTTGAAAGACATTTGTTATCAAGTCGAGCAGCCAACTAAAGGCATCCACGCAACCTTTATTGTTCTTACTGCTTTTATTGTTTGAATGGGCATGGCTGTTTATGCTATATCATTCGCAAAACATTTATTCATAACCTCCAGGTAATTATCTAATGTCTCTCGAACATATCGTTTTATTTTTATTTTTTAATGCTCCACAAAGATATTAAGAAGTTTGAGTGTGCCGTCAAGTATATAATGTTTATATACTTTATTACGTTCATAAAATATGTAATGTTTACATTATATAAAATGATTGTACACTAACGTGCACAATGTCTATTGAACTAAATCAATATAAACAGTGAACCAAATACCATTTCCTTTGAGTTTAGTTTTCGACGAAATCGAGCAGAAATAAATAAATATCATGAAATCTCTTAGAAAATTCAGCAAAACTTAAAGAATCTTTCATAGACTTTATCACATTTAAATCATATAACTTGAATTTTCGAAACTAAAAATATATATTATAAATATCTACTTAGATTCATATTAGATATTTAATTATTCGTATGTGATGTCAGTAGCTATACACACTCATGTACAAAACGTAACAAGCTCGCTGACTTACAGGCGTACAGTATACGTGGGCGCACACACAGAAACGCACTCATATATATCTGTGCATATGAATTTATTTATATTTACACGTATATCAGTATAGAGATAATGATGCAAATAAAGAAATAAACACGCTTGGGCTTGATATATAAAATCTACATACGTATATACATGTAAATAAATATATAGGGATATAGAGAGAGATACACAAGAGCTAGAAATATTCAAAATGAATATGCATACAGATATTTTTTATATTTGCAAAACAGATTTACATGGAATGCAAGAAGAATAAAGGGAATCAGCATGGTATGTCTGCTACTAGGGAATCAGAATTACGAAATAGTTGTAATGTCGGTAGTAGGAGCCTGCAAAATATCGAAGATATGCAGCCTGTAGTGAGGGCATATAAACATTACCGTAAATCCAGTCGCCGTCTTCAGAGTGTAGAGATCGGCATGGGAGATTGGTGGAGAGGTGTCGATTGTTGGTCGCACACTCTTGACTGTTTTGCACACTCCATCTGCCAAATTACTACTATTACGTAATTCTGAGTCCCAAATCAGCTGTCGAACCTGAAATACCAAGCCCTCTCCCCTGATATTTTCAGTATTTCTTGTACTCCATTTATATCTATTCTGTAATTATATAAATATCTATATGCTAATACATGAATGCTAATCTTCCAGATATTTTTCAGTTTTTGTTTCTCTCTGTCTCTCTTTCTCACTCTTTCACTTTCTTCCTATATATTTACATGTATTTACCTATGTATATTTTATATATCAATCCCAAGCGTGTTTATTTGCATCATTATCACTATATCAGCTCACATACATTTCTCTTATAGCCACTTTTACCCTGCGGACTTAGCCTTCGATAAACATTTTGGAATGCAAGTTCAAATCATATACATGTTTTTTATATTGAGCATATCTGGATCGTACAAGTGGGCTCTGAATCATATATAAGTGCGCGCGCATACACACACAAATATACATATATATATATATATATATATATATATATATATATATATATATATATAATATATATATATATATATATATATATATATATATAATAAATATTAGGGAATATATCCAATTTACAGGGAAAAAAAAAAAAAAAAAAAAAAAAAAAAAAAAAAAAAATCAGATTTAGGATTAAATCCAATTTTATAGTAAAATATTATAAAATATTATTTGAGACAAAACCACTATTTTGCAAAACAAACAAGGAAAGACTTAATCAATACATAAAATTTAATAAATAGTCAAAAAAACCGCCACTACAATCGTTTCTTGTCTTGATCGACAATCTTCAGGTGGACTTCCAATCTAAAAATCAAAATTTTAAAATATAAAAATAATACTTTAAATAATTAAAGTATAAATGAAAAAATATAAGTATATAATCCATATATAACCTATATATAATCCATATCGAAAATATAGACTAATTACCACGAATTCCCTAAAAAAAACCATGATAAAACAAAACTCTTAAAAACATATAACGATAAAATCTCCCTTGCTAAACTCTATAACAAACCTATAAAGTAAACCCCCTAACCTAAACATTCACACACAAATACACACACGTAAACCACAAACTCACGACTTATACACATACCTATACTAACTTATAAACCTCAATATACACCAAAACCCACTCCCTCCCCACACAGACAAATTAACACATACATCCCAAAACCTAAATAACAAACCCATATACACATTCACACACAAAACACACACTCACACGCAAAACACTCACACACAAAAGATACATATACTCCCTCACATATACGCCTATACATACTCACTAAACTCGACATATACAACAATACTTACACACCCACAAAAAACATTATATACATTTATGAGCTTTAACTCACCTTAGCATCTCTAACAAACAACTTGCAGTAACCCAATCCCATTATCTATGCCTACCTCACTACTACACTATTCCATTCACATTCCAAACAACGCTAGTCCACCACCCGGTTATTCACGTGGCAAAACGAACACCACTCAAAAATTATGAATGAAACAATGTAAAAAAATAACCAACACCTAAAATATACAAAATACCACAAATTACCTAAAAAAAACCATGATAAACCAAAACTCATAAAAGCATATAACGATAAAATCTCCCTTTGCTAAACCCTATAACAAACTTATATAGCAATCCCCCTAACCTAAACATTCACACACAAAAAACCCACACGTAAACCACAGACCCAAGACTTATACACAAACCTATACTAACTTATAAACCTCAATATACACCAAAAACCACTCCCTCCCCACACAGACAAATTAACACATACATCCCAAATCCTAAATAACAAACCCAAATACATATTCACACACAAAACACACACACACGCAAAACACACACACACAACAGATACATATGCTCCCTCACATATACGCATATACATACTCACTAAACTCGATATATACAACAATATTTACACCCACACTCATACAGATAATAAATTAATTATACAATTAAAAACTCACACCAATCTCATATACATAAACACTCTTATGAAAACAACAATAAATACATCGTAATTAACCAGAATATCAAAAATAACATTATGACATAAGGATAAATCAAATACATACTTACAATTCAGTTACAATTATGAAGTGAAATTAGATTTTTAGCCGTTAAAAAACCAAACAAAATTACGTTACCAAGGAAATAACTAATGTAAAAAAAGAATACGCGCCATAGAAAGTAAACGTCATTCATAGTATGAATGGAGAAATATAATAATGGAACTAAAAACTATTTCCACGTAGCAAACACAACGCTACTTAAAAAAAATTTATTATGAATGGATTCATTAAAAACTATCATGAAAAATCAATTATATACATTATGAGCTTTAGCTCACCGTAGCAACTCTAACAAACAACTTACAGTAACCCATACTCAATGCCTACCTCATTACCACCCTAATCCATTCACAATTCCAAGCAACACTAGTCCACCACCCGGTTACAATTCCCAACTCTACCCATTCATTCACAATTTCAACGACGTTCACTTCAACAACTCTACATATAAGCCTCACATATACACCGGAGATACACTTACACATCCGTGCGGATGGGTGAGAGTATACATTAAGTGTAGTGATGGGGTTCCCATTTCTAAACACATTGTACCTGTGTGGTAGTCTCCATTGTATATTCACGCACGGGTATAATAAAACAGGGGGTACACACTCACTTCATTTACGTGTACCCCTCACATGTACATATGCATACTATTTTGGCTCGATATATGCAACAATGTAATCGCGCCCGTATGTGTGAGCATTCACTGGTTGTGCAATTCACCCATCTGGGTGTGATTGTGTGTAAACTTATCACTGTGGAGGTCGAGCTTGATACGTATATATTAGTGTGTATTAGGGGTTGTACGTACTAATTATGTTCATGTGCTTCACGCACTTGCGTCCATGTATGGAAGAATATATTGGGATTACTATGTAGGTGTAAATAGGGTATGGGGGAGTTTTGTCATAGTATGGGTGTGGGTTTCATTTGTGATGGTGGTTAGTTGGTGATTATTAGTATGTTCAGTATTTAGGGCTAGTATGTATTATTCAAGTGTGTATAATTGTATACATATAATTGGTGTGAATGGGATTACTCCCTTTTTTTTTTTTTTTTTTTTTTTTTTTTTTTTTTTTTTTTTTTTTAGGGGATGTATGTGTTTATTTATCCATGTGGGGCTGGAGTGGCAACTCACATCATAACCAGTTGTCCGAAATTGTCATCACGATATTATCTACCGATGAGATATGACGTTGTAGCTAGGACACTATAATGCAATCCATCGGAAGGATAATCCCGAGGACAAAGAAATAAGAGCCCACCGTATGGTATAAGCCATAGCCACTCATAATAAAAAAGGGATACTGGTGGAATGATGTAGTGAAGAACTCAATAAAATGTAAGCATAACAGATCTGATATAATGATTTAGGATAGAGAAGAGAAACTGTGTACAGTTGTGGAAATTAGCTGACCAGTGGATGTTAACATAAAGTTGGAGATCAGTGAAAAAGAGAATATCTACGATGAACTTTTACTAAATCTGCATTTACTCTATCCAGAGTACAACTTTAGGTCTATACTTGTAATTATTTGGGACCTGAGATATGTAAAACACTGCCTAAATACCAATCTTGAGAATTAGGCTTCTCAACTCCAGAAAGGAGAAAGCTGATTCACAAACCACATAAAAATCTGTAAAACTTAACAGAAATTTATCATTTGAATATATATGAGTATTCTAGATAGGCACCTATATGCAT
>NC_043001.1:52070706-52103206 GCF_006345805.1 Octopus sinensis | reverse complement strand
TTTATTACAAGGTTTTAGTAATTATTATTTATCCAAGTATTATTTTCCAGTTTCCTATCGCCTATATTATTATTATTATTATTACTTTTCCTATTTTTATTTGTAATACCATTCGCTCCATAAATTTGTTTAATCCTATTTTTACAATTATCTTCTTTAACATATATTATTATTATTTGTAATAGCATTAGCCCCATCAATTTGTTTAATTCTATTTTTACAATTATCTTGTTTAACATATTTATTATTATTATTATTATTATTATTATTATTATTATTGTTATTATTATCATTATTATTCCAAATTTTCATTTCTACATTACCTGAAGTTTCTATGTCTTTTCTCCTACTTATATCGAAAATTTTACCATTGTTATTTTTATTCGTATTTTCATTTGCTATCACGGTGCATTTCGTATTGTACTTCATCTCATAATTGTATCCAGCCTTCTTTAGTGCTATTATAATTATCTTTGTGATCTTTGAAAACCTCTTCATTCGAAGAAGGGTAATTAATTCTTTTTTCAGTATTGTTGCTACGATTCTCAGTAATATTATATGGGTGATAACTATTAACATTTAAATAACTAATCTTAGAGTTTAGCTTTTGGTAGGGCTGGTAAATACCCGTTTTAAGGTTAAAGTTTACGTCTAGAAAGCTTACTGGGTTCTGTTCTTTTCCAGTCGGCATAGATAGTCCATAGATGCTAAAAATGCAAGCAATCTTTTTTTACATTTTTCCATTTTCCTGTTACTTATATTCCTTATAATAAATAGAGCGTCGTCACGGAAGAGTCCTCCTATTTCTAGAAATCTCTGATTAAATTTATGCAAGAGATACATTCCGACTAAGTCAGTTACTCGAGTCGAGTCTAGCGAGCCCATTGCTATATCAAATACTCCAATTTGCTTAATTATCTTGCATAAAGAATCATTCAATTATTTCCTTTTATCATTTATCAATATATTGGTATTTAAAAATCTTTTTCTCTGTTAGCTACCATGTGAGTGACAATAATGCGTCTGAAAGCGAACAAAAGAAAGTTACATAGGAAGTTTTCTTTTTACAACTCAAGATTGTTAGTTCGAAAATCTTAATGTTAGCTTATTATATTGAAAATCTACACTGTACTCCAGAGACATTAATGAAGAATAAACTCTACTGAGGTCAATCATGTGTCCCTACATTCTTGCCCTTATATGAGACTGTAGAAACTATATATGAAAGGAGGAGTTGAGCAAAAATCGCAACTAGGTGACATAATTCAAGAATGTATTCCTCGATCCACAATTTTTATTAAAAGCAAAGTTGGACACTTTTCAAAAATACTTTATTTATGTACATATACTCATTGAGATAAGATCCAAAACAGTAATAATATTGACAGATATGATAGATGAATTAGAAACACACCGATTATCTTTTTCAAGAAATTTACAAATAAAACCAACAGAATATGAACGAGAGTAGCAAAAATGACTTCCAGAAAGAATATCTTTAGAAAAATTCAGAATGGATTAGAACTACTAAGAGCATTCAGAACTGAAGAGAAATATAAGACAATAGTTGAGGAAATGTTTATTGAATTCTCCAAGAAAGCAGAAGGAACGCTTTTTTAAACTATCTGTAAACCATTGAAGGAAGAATGTGAAGGCGAGGAAATTATTTCACTCCATTGATTGGAGAGAAGTGATAATTGGTTTAGCAGCTACGAAGAAGAATTTCGAAACGAGTATTCTTTGGAGAATTCATTCATGAAGAAAACTAAAATGTTTTATGCCGAAGTTGTAAAACAAACACAAAATAAGACAAATATTAGAAATTTACGACAGGTTGGTGGTAGAATTTTCTAAAGTAATAAAAATGTTTTTAAGTTTGAGAAATCGACCCCGGTACAGATTTACGACTAATTCAAGAAATAAAAGAAACTATTATCAAGAAGACAAGAATCTGAATCAAGGAATAATCAGTTTTGCAACGAGGGAAGAATGATTAGAAGAGAAACATGTTTAGAACTAAATACACGAGAATGAATTTCGAAAATAATTACAGAAGAAACAACTTTAGAAACTATTATGATGATCACAATGAGTATAGAAAAATGTGACAAATCAAAAGTGCTACATCTTTTAGAGCCAACTGAAAGAAGGAAGGTCAGACGGAACAGTTAAAACATGAGCAACCAAAACTAATAAATTTACTCAAAAACCATTAACATAACAAATGAACACACGTACAATGGGACTTAAATTATTAACTACATCATGAAACTCAAACTACAATAAAATCAAACATGATATTTCAGACTTTTCCCGAAAATTAAACCTACAATATTGTTCGATAAAAATAGCGATGGTGAATCTATATCAGGAATAGAAAACATATTATCCACGGAAAGACTAGAATAAAGAATTTTATAACTTTTATCTTATTCTATAAACATATTTAATCTACGATTTTCTACAAAATAAATAGGATATATTCTAACATCAGTGCAACAGAATGGAGAAAATGCATTGAAAACCGATTTAATATATAGGAATCCGATATGGAGAATACAGTAATTGTAATGGATATAAACTATGATAAAATCTTTGCGTTATCCATTTTTTAAGACACCAGTTTTTATGAATATATCAGCAATGATAAGCAACAGAAAATAAAACGAATATTTCATGTTCCTGTCAATTTAAAATGTAAAAGTCTAACAAATAGAAATGCGACTATATAACCAATTTTAAACACAAAAAAGAATATAGATTACCAAAAGTTCACAAAAGTAAGAATCGCCATCTATTTGTTTAAATGTTCTTCGCCGAAATGATTTCAAATGAAGAACATTAACAGGTTCATCTTAGAAACTTCTTCAATTGAGTAATTTTTATACATATTAATGAAATATTTTCAGCATATGCAGACCTATATAAAAGGCAACTTTTATAGATTAAGTCACCTTCCATGTTTAGTGAATGAAGAAATGTTTATAATTTTGTTTGATGTGTTTAACATATATTCAAATATACTGTGCATGAATGTAGAATAGAAGCAACACACTTTTGGTTTCATGAATATCCTCATGAATTATCAGACTGCAAAAAAAAGGAAATTTATTATTGAGAGATTTCAAGTTTTTCAACAAAACATTTTAACTTCGACAACGCAATATGCAATCAGATATTTGGAACAGCAGTAGGAATCAAATAAAATCCTAACGTGTGTAAATTTAGCTATGAGTTATCTAAAGATTAAATGTAAGAGAAATCTAAGTAAAAATAGGAGTTCCATTTTACACTTAATGGATAGGAAATTCGATAATTGTTATTTATCATGGAAACAAGATTTGGATGAACTCTAACAAATTAGTAATAGCAACCAGTTTACTGTGGTGTACAGCAAGTATAAATTACTATTTTTAGATATAATCTTACCTTGCACTTCAACATACCACACTATAAATATTGAGGACTTTAAATATATGTTTCTTTATTACCCACAAGGGGCTAAACATGGAGGGGACAAACAAGGACAGACAAACGAATTAAGTCGATTAATCGACCCCAGTGCGTAACTGGTACTTAATTTATCTACCTCGAAAGGATGAAAGGCAAAGTCGACCTCGGCGGAATTTGAACTCTGAACGTAACGGCAGACGAAATACGGCTACACATTTCGCCCGGCGTGCTAACGGTTCTGCCAGCTCGCCGCCTTAAGGACTTTAAATATAATTCATAAAAAGTCACCACTTTAACATGCGATACACAATTGAGAATGATTTTTTGGAAACCATAACAAAAAAAAATGAAAAAATAAAAGAATCGAAACTGAGACAAAAACTATTAGCAAATTCCCGAATTATTTTTACTATTGTATCAAACCCGATAGTCAAAATATGACGAACATCAAATTTAAACACTTAAATAATTAATATATTTGATAAAGCAAATCTCGGAGCTCATCTGAAATCTTAATTTATGTCATAACATTCTGTTGCTGTGATGAAATTAACATTGACCAAATAAGCATGTCACATAGAATGCGAATGATGGTTCGTTAACTCCACTCAGCAAATATTCAGACTAATGTACGCAACTCGGCAGTTGAATTTTGAACTTTTACCACTATGCCAGTTTGCCAAAATTATAACTTAACAACGATATATAGAATATCCGTGTCTATTCAGGCAATTTTTTCGCCAATATCATGTGTAATAAATAATAAATGTGCCCTTTTAAAGCCTAACCAGGCTCATGGTCCCGGTTTCTATGGTGTATGTGTTCCCCAGCTGGATGGAACACCAGTCCATCGCAGCGTTACTCATTTTTGCTAGCTGAGTGAACTGGAACAAAGTGAAATTAAGTGTTTTGCAAAAGAACACAACGCGTCGCCCGGTCCAGCAATCGAAACCACAATCTTACAATAAAGGTGCTGACACCCTAACCACTAATCCACGCGCATCCGCAAATATCAAGTGTGCCTATTAAACATAATTAACAGCAACAGAAGCAGTATTAATGCCAAAAGGTTATCTTTATCTCCATCTTAACTTCTATGTTGAGTCACAACGCAGAATGCTGCATTATTTACTTTGAGAGGACCTTTTATATTGAATTATGGAGCATAAAAACACTCGTATTTATATTGTTGACGGGCCAAAAGTTATATAAAAAATGTATTTGCTTCGCTCCTCTTAAAGTATATTTGAACTATATATTGTTACCTCCCTTAGTTATTAAGGCTTTAGGTTATTGTTACGCATTACAATTTTTGGTCGAGGTACCATGACATACTTAGGTGGAGTTTGATAGCTAGATATCAATTTCTAAAACTAGTTTGGCAATCAGTTACGACACTTGCATTTAATTTTAATTTTATTCATTTATATTTGTGAAAAATACCATCCTACACTTTTTTCAATATTTCAATGTACAAATCGTTGCCTTCCTTCTTACACAGTGTATTTATAACAAAGCTTGACTAAATCTACAGATAATTCTGTATTACCTAGTGTACCCATAATAGATTTAAGCTAGGGCTACAATTTGCTTCTGCTTGCTGTAGCACTAACACGGACTTTCACTAAAGCCGGACAGGCTTTAATAATTAATTATAAAATATTATTTTCATTTTCAATATCAGTATCAGCATAAGAAGAAATATATTTATCTCACACCCCTTTATGGATAATTTAATGTAATTTTAGGCTGTGGGAAAACGGGTAACGGATTAAGTTTACCACCGACGTAGACCACAGAGTAATTTGAAATTAGAAAGGAACGAACTGGAAAAATGCCATAGGGCATCCGATTCACCTTGTTGCTGTTGCAACGATTTAGCTTCATGGATTGGTATAGCTTTATCGATCTTGAAATGATGCTAGGCAAAGTTAACGCTGGCAACATTTGAACTTAGATTGCCGAACGCCAGAAGAAATAATGCAAAACATTCAATACGACGCTCTAACGGCTCTGCAACTTCGCTCTGCCGATCAGCTTTGTCGGTTTGTAGTTCTTGTAATATTGTTATATCGCCAAGACAAAAAAATAACAGACACAAATATCATCATAAACGCAAAAGTAGCAACAAATGACAAACCTCTCAGCAAATACAGAGGGAAGACCACACCCACACTTAGGGTATATGAATACACAAGATCGCAGCGATGTAAAACTGAACTAGCGAGATAAATGCTCGATTTTTATAACTCATTTACTTGTTTTCAATAGTCTCTTCTTCATTCCCTCGACAGACATCATTTCAGTTGGTAGATATATTCGGCGTTTCGTCCGTCCTTACTTTCTGAGTTCAAATTCCGCCATGGTTGACTTTGTCTTTCATCTTTTCGGGGTCGATACAATAAGTACCAACTGATGTAACTTACTTAAGCCCCTCCCGCTAAATTACTGGCCTTGTGCCAAAATTTGAAACGAATATATAGATAAATAAAGGCGGCGATCTAGGAGAATCGTTAGCACGCCAAGTAAATTACTTAGCGACATCTCATCCTCTTTACGTTATCAGTTCAAATTCCATCAAGGTCGAGTTTATTTTTCATCCTTTCGAGGTCGATGAAATAAGTACCAGTTGTGCACTCAGATCGGTGGAATGGACTTCTCCCTCTCCTCAAATTTCAGGCGTCGTGCCCAAATGTGCAACTGATATTATACAGAGAACTCAAGACGGTGACTAGCAGAATCGTTTGCATGCCAAGGAAAATGTTGAATTGCATTTCATCGTTCCTTATAGCGTTGGGAGTATATCGGCATATCGGCATATCCTCTCGTCTTTGCTTCCTTCTTCCTCCATCCATTTCTAAATCCCTTTCTCCACTTCCCTCCCTCACCGTTTTCTTTCTGTCTCTCTCTCCTCTTTTTCCCTTTCTTTCTCGTTGCTCACGCGTGACCATCGCCCATCCTTCTTTTCTTCGCATGACCATCTTTCTTTTCCTGCTCAGACGTCTACACGACTGGACATTTTTCTCTCTCTCTCTTCTATCATTTCTCTTTTTAAAAAATGTTTCTCCCAGCGTTCACTATTCTCCTTTCGTCCCGGTCTAACAAACCTCCTTGTCTGTTTTCGTTCGGTTTCCTTGTATGTCACTAATGTTATTTTTTTGTTCCCAACTTTGACCCTCCATAAATCCTAAATTTTATTTAAGAATTTATGGGAGCTACTGTGTTTGAAGATGCATATTCTCGCTTGAATGCCCGGAATGAGGAGTAGATAGACAGCCAACAATTTATGAAGGGTCCTTCTATGTTAACTTGTCCTGTTTTACACTTTTTTCATTATTTACGTATATATATACTTATATATATACAGACAGACATACATATATATATATATATATATATATATATATATATATATATATATATATATATGCATATATACACGCATACATACGTACATAGGTACACATAAGATATGTATGTGTGTATGTATGTTTGGATTTTTTACCTCCTTATAACTTATATGTTCAGTTAAAGATTACTGGGCTTTAAAGAAAAACTAAATACTGGGGTCGATTTATCCGACTAAATTTCTTCGAGATAGTGCCCCAGCATGGCCGTATTCCGATGACTGAAACAAGTAACAAAACATGATAAAAGATATACATACCAACATTTATTACCATGAAAAATTTCAATTTCTTAGCTCGGTGCATTCGTTACGGTTGAGTTAATCCTGCGGCAGTATATTTTCGATGAAATACATTCTTTCTTTTATATTTTTTACGTAGTGAAGTTTCTTTGATTCTGTTGTTTGTTGTTTCTTTTTTTTTTTAAGGATTTTGTTTTTCTTTTACTCAAGTAGTGTTTATTGCGTATTTAAGTTTATTGTTGTCTTAGTTGTTGATATTTTATGTAGGATTATTTTTGGCAAGTAATTTAAAATAACACTGTAGTTTGTTTTAACATTCAAAATAAAACTGTTGCCAAACTTATATAAAAGAAACTTTACCAATAATAAACAAACAGATATAGAAGCCAACGAGAGAGATTGTACGTAGTTACTTGCCGTTTTGAAAATAGTGAGTGATGTTAGAATTGGAAGGATACCTAAGGTGTGGTCACTTCTGGAATAGCTTTGGCCATAAGTGAGCTCAAGTAATATTTTACAACATCCATTCCTTTTTATTGTCTTCCATATGCATGGCTGAGTGGATAAGAATTTGCTTCGTAAATACGTTGTTTAAGATTTATCCACAATGCACGAGACTTGGATCACATATTTTCTGCTATAACACCGGGTGGACGAATGCTTTATGAATGAATTTGGTAGACAGAAATTATACGGATTCCCATCGTATATCTGTATCTGTGTGTGAGAGAGAGCATTAGTGCTTCTGTTTACTCTCCTTCGAATGACAACTTAGCGGTTCGGTAAAATGAAAGTGAATGAATAAGCACCAGGCTCTATTTATTCCATTAAAACCTTCAAGGCCATTTAAAGGCATACTTCATTATCAATGACTGAACTAAGTAATGAAGTAAACGTATAAAAAGATTATATTAATATTTATGTGGTTTTATGACTCATCGAGGTCTCTCGCCTCATCTTACTTTATACATGACTTTATGTCGATAGTTACAAAGTTACAAACAGTGACTTTTTATGTCACCGATTTAATTGTTATGTGTGAGTGTGTGTGTATGTATGTGTGTGTATATATGTGTGTGTATATATGTGTGCGTGTATATGTGAGTACATGTGCGTATGTCTGTGTGTATATATATGTGTGTCCGGGTATGTGTATATGTGTGAATGTATATGTATGATTGTGTATGTGTGTATATATGTGTGTATATATATATATGTGTGTATGTGTATATATGTGTGTGTGTATATATATATATGTGTGTCTATATATATATATATGTGTGTGCGTGTATATATATATATGTGTGTGTATATATATATATGTGTGTGTATATATATATTTATGTGAGTGTGTGTGTGTATATATGCGTGTGTGTATATACGTGTGTGTGTATACATATGTGTGTGTATATATATATATCTACTATGATAGGTTTTTAATAGAGTTAGTAAACACAAATTTAATCGCAAATACCCTTATCCTATCTACGTTTATGTATACTGAAAAACTGAGCCCATTATTGCACATTATTGTCACCCATCTGATGCAAACTGAAAGAAATGAACATATTTTTTGTTCGTATATAACATGCGTTATATAATTATATATTGATAAATACAAAATGAAAGAGAGGTGAAGCAAGCAATGTAGATATATAACAGCAATTTAAACTTAGGATTATGAGATGGTAATGTGCATAAATACACAAATACGATCCAACGACACTGTTTTCTCATACCTTCCAGATAATAGATATTTTTAATGAAATTTTCAACAAATACGCTTCAGATGGTGTAGTTCCCATTATGTCTGAATTTGTTGTGAAAAACCTTTTTCTCGAGGGGAGTGTAAAGAGGCGTTTCAGAAAATTCACATGAATCGGATTTATGTCCTCATAACATTCGGAATAATGGGTATTTCTAAAGAACACTTTCAATGTGTGCAGATTACGATTATATCGGAATTTAATATGAAAATAAATATTGGTGGGATAGCATACAACAGCTCACAGGAAATACCGTGATAGGCGTTATAATCTGCGAGAAGGCACGAGCTACTTATGCTGATTTGCTGCTACAGACCTCAAGCACTTGTACGGACGAGACATCGGACGAACCGTTTAAAGCCAGTCGGGGCTGGTTGAAGAATTTTAAAAAGAGGACCAGCATTCACTCCTTGCATGGTGAGGCAGCAAGCGCAAATATGAAAGCAGCTGGGGATTACCACAAAACCTTTGCCGGACTTATAGCAGTCGAAGGATACATCACCCAGCAAGTCTTCAACTGTGATGAGACAGGACATTTTTGGAAGATGTCAAGGACTTATAGAATCACAAAAACATTAAAAAATACAACAAAAGACACTTAGCACAAACACACAGGACAGAAACGGAAATAAAATTTTCCAAGTGATGTGCAAGACAGCATTAAAAATAGAGAGAAGAATTGCAAAACTGAAGGGAATTGTAAAAATAAATCTTGAAGAGGAGTACGTCAGAGACGAAGTGAAGTATACTGCATTAAAGGGGTCGGATATCAATCCACTGGGACCGGAGGTGGGAATTAAACTTCGCGCATCAATGATGGAGTACAAGGAGGTAAAATATGATAAAATGGTGAGTGACATTTAATTTAAAGACTGCGTATAGACTTTGGTAAATCTTTTAAAAAGTGCCAACATTTGTAAACTTTTTTTTAACTTTAAAGTTTTAAGAAATGGAAAACCTTGTGGTCACATCGGTGCGGGACCGGGATGTCCTTTATCAACATCGTCTTCATTATGAAATACTTCATCCCATTCATCTTTTCATGTTTTTTTGTCCCCGCATGCCTATGTATGTACCCTCTGTGTTTGGGCCTTGTGCCTCGAATAAAATCTATTTCATCATTTATTTTTATTATTTTATATATATAACTTTCCTTTTTCATTCGTGTTGCGTTTTTGCCCCCACTGTGATGTTCTGTTTGTCCAAGTGCTGCCCCCTGTATGTTGTGGCCGTAGTGCCAAATAAAGAAATTCAATGTGGTGTGTACAGGCGCTTTGTGAAGACAGTTGTAGAAATCGTTGAGAAGAGATATTGTTTGCTCAGTGTTGTTTTTGATTTCTATCTGTATTTTTATAACCTTGTTATAAGCCGACGTTGTAAAGTGGCATATGCAATGAATTCGAAGAAGGGTGTAAGAGTGTCGGAAAGACACGACAGTATTCCTCATATAAGATGACAATGGGCCAATTTTTATCCCAAGCCAATTAGGAGAAAAGTCCACGCTACGAGGCTTTTCAACAAACTCAAGCATCTCCTCCAACCGATCATACTTTAGTTTTTCTCAGACGAGAAAAATTTCTGCCAGGAACAGTTGGCTTGCCGTGACCCCAAAACATACACCGAGAATGATAAAAATCAAACATCCAATCAACGTTATGGTGTTCGGAATTATTACTAGTGAGGGCGACGTTATGCTTCCATTCATCTTCCCACACGGCCTCAGACTCAACACGGAGGCCTACATCACGTACCTACAGGGGCTAGTGCTGCCCTGGGTCAAGAGGATGGATGCTGGATGACCCTATGTCTGGCAACAGGACTTTGAACTATGCCACACAAGCAGGAGAACCGAGTTATGGCTGCAAACAATTTCTGCAACCACATCAGCCCTAACAACTGGCCACCTAACTCCCCAGACTGCAACCTCCTTGATTATTATGTGTGGGGCGCAGTTGAGCAAGAAGCCAACAATATTCCTTGTAATTCTAAAGATGAACTGAAGGTAAGGATTATGGCAGCATTCACCAACTTAAACAAGGAGACGGTCCAGAAGCGTTGCAGGAGATTCCGAAGTCGTCTGTAGGCCGTGATTGAAGCCAATGGCGATTTTATTGAATAAATTTACTCTTTAGTATTTCAAGATATTTTTATCTAATTTTGACAGATATATCTGTTAAAATGAGATGTCAGAGTTATTTTCATTTTTGCGTTATTTAGACGACAATTTATTCACCGCACGCTGTATATATAAGATATTGTAATGAAGAATGGAGAATAACAGATCTTCAAAATTTATTTATTATCGTAGAGTTTTCATATTCCGACACCTGTTTCTGCTGGATAAGTGTCCTTTGATACAAAGTCATATACATTTATTTAGTTGATATAAGGTGGCGAGCTGGCAGAGTCGTTAGCACGCCCGGCAAAATGCTTCGTGGTATTTTGTCTGTCTTTCACGTTCTGAGTTCAAATGCTGGGGTCGACTTTGCCTTTCATCCTTTCGGGACCGATAAATTAAGTACCAGTTATGCACTGTCGTCGATGTAATCGACTAGTCCCCCGCCCCAAAAATTTCAGGTCTTATGCCTATAGTAGGAAGGATTTATTTAGTTGATATATATATATATATTCTTCATTTAAGCATATTCTAAGTACTACCTTACAGGCTACTGTAAATGTGTGCGACTAAGTGGTCAAGTGGTCAGGGGTGTTCGGCTCATAGTCATAAGGCTACGGGTTCAATTCCTGGATCCGACAGTGAGTTATGTTTTTGAGCGAAACATTTCATTTCGCGTTCGTTCAGTTTGATTAACTGTAATGAGTACAAGTTGGATGCTGAGCACACACCCCTCCCCCAGCTTTCATATCCTCAATGCTCTGCTGTAGAAAGCGTAAGAGAACCGAAATAGTATTGTCTATATCTACTTCCAACCCTTAGGTACCCAAAACAGCTAGTGAAGGATGATATTTGTTGCCAGATCATACACGCTAGCGGGAGGCAGCTGGTTGTTCTTTGTACAGACTAGAGCTATATCCTGCTGCTCTTGCTATTGCTAAAAATGCAATTTCCAACAATAATTATTTGATGTATATCGTTCTCAGAGATCAAAAGAGGCTATTTACAAATTACAAATACGTTCAACAACAATATTGTTAATCCTAAAGTACTCCAGAGTAAACTAATTCACCTCAATTACTCCTTCGACTTTCATTAACACTATTACAGTCCTCCTTTCCAGTTGTTTTTATGTTCAAATGAATCGACGCCTATTTTTTGCTAGACTTCATAATATCAATATAGTCCAAAGCGGCGAGATGGCAGAAGCATTAGCACGCCGGGCGAAATGCTTAACGTATTTCGTCTGTCTTTACGTTCTGAGTTCAAATTCCACCGAAGACAACTTTCCTTTCATCTTTCCAGGACCGATAAATTATGTACCAGTTGCGTACTGTATTCGATCTAATCGACTGCCCCCCTCCCCAAACATTTCAGGCATTGTGCCTAGAGTAGAAAATAATATTAATATAGTCGACTCCAATATTATTTTAGCTGGAAGTTTAGATTTTGTTCCAAACACAACTAAAACGATTCCATGCGATTTTTAATAGTTTTTGATACTTTTGGTTTGCTAAAAAAAAAAGCCCTACAGAGATGAGAACATCAGGTGGAAAATTTTTTAAATCGTGGAATAAGAAAATTTATTATGATAATAAGCACAGTTTTATAAGTAGTAGTTAAGCTGATTTAAGAATAAGCAGGCTGTCTTAAGATTAGAGTCTGTATCACATTTACAGAAATAGTATGTTTTCTTGTATTTCGTAGATTCTTATTGAATTTGAGTTTATAATAAGCTTGTTAAGGAAGATGAAAAGAAAGTACAAGGCAGCAAGCAGAAATATAACAACTGTTACAACAACAAAAACAGAGGCAATAACAGCTGTGACAACAACAAAACCAAACTGTTATGATAACGACAATGAAATACTTACAGTTTTTTTTTTTATTTTTTGGTGGGCGTGGTTCAAGATGTTTGTAGAAGATTCTGGACGTCAAAATTATATGCGTTTCTATTGGTTTCAAGAAAGAACAAGTCTGATTTAATCCTATATGTAAAATTATCTATATGCCGCGGGAATTACAGGTTTCAGTTCAATCTATTATTTCAGTTAAATTATCTTGAGAACTGAAACATGTTATAATTATAATTCTACACATTTCATAAGCTGGAGGATCGCGGAAGATATTTTTTCCTGAAGTATAAATTCTTCTGGTCAGTTTCGATTCCTTCTTGAAAGCTATTTTTATTCTCTTATATAGTATCTATGAAAGCTAGCAAAAATAACCCATATGAGACAGATAAAAAATGCAAATTTCTGTTCAGTAAACACATCCCTTCAGTTTTCGACTTCAGAAGTTTAATCGCATAGGAAGAACAGCAGTGCCCATTATGCCTTTTTAGGGCTTCTGAGACTGGTGAGAAGGAGGAAGTACAGCATGTCAAAACTAAGGGCCTGGCAACAATGATTCCAGAAGAAGTGGACTCTACTAAAGGCACTGAAGAACCGGGTGATGGTATTACCGAATAACGAATAAAGTTTCCCACCAAGAACGCCAGTTGGGATTTGAACTCAGGGTCAAAAGATCTGGAGGAAATATCGTGGAACATCGTCTTTGATTGCCTATAAATATTTGATAAAACTTCTGTGGCTATTTGGTAAGAAATTTGCTTCTCGAGAACTTTTGGGTTCAGTACCACGGGATAGCACGTTGGGTAAGTGTCTTCTACTATAGTGCCTGACTGACTAAAGCCTTGTGAGTGGATTTGATTGACGGAAACTGAAAGAAGCCCGTTGTATACAGAGATATATGCGTGTGATGTTTTCTCCAACTACTGCTTCCCAACTGATGTTGGTTTGTTTACGTAATTAGTGGTTTGGGAAAAAGAGTCTGATAGAATAAGTATCGGGTCGATTTGTTCGACTAAAGTGTCAAGGTGGCGTCATAGCAGGGCTGCAGTCCAATGACTGAAACAAGTAAAAGATAGAAGATAATTAGAAATATGTTTATCATCTGAAAATTGGAAAGTATATACAATATAGTAGAACAGATTAAAGTGTTTGTAGTTCTACCGCTTGCAAAACCCAAACTGTAACTACTTGAAATAAATTATTCTTGTGTATAAATTTGCACATATTAGGAGAAATACTGATTTTTCACTAGTTTATGCAATATACACGTATACATGCGCAGCATCATATGCGGGAATTGTACGACATATATAAAATCGAGGCTCAGAATTTGAGCTACTTCTTTAAACTCCTATATCAATACGAAGCATATAGAGGGACATCAATATAGGTATTACTGTAGGGAAAAAAACAGATTTAAAGAATAACCAGAAAGCAGACTGTTGGTATTTCAATTATTTCATTACGATCGTTTTGGTAAATGATAACCAGTCATCATATTATCAACAGTTATTTTCGCTGAGTGTCTGGATCTCTTAAGAAGCACACTCCTTTTATCGAGTGAGGAAGTGGAACCACTTGGTCTTAGAGTCTCTTCGATCAAGACAAAGATACAGTCTTTGGTTAACTTTTTTAGTGGACTCCGCCTTGTCAATCACTGTTGCGGGGGTGAAATTCGAAGTTACTGGCCGCTTTACTTAACTTGACACTGAGATTGTGGCATTAGCTGCATGCCTGAAGTCCTAAAGCTAGACGAGCTGTTGCTTTCTGTACTCATTGGACAAGAGTGTTTGGCGTTACCAACATCAGGCGAGAGGACAAAGGTTCGGATCTTTAGGTCTCTGGTCCTCTCTGTCTCGCTCTATAGTTGTGAGACTCCTTTAGGAACTGCGTGAACTCCTTTGTTACCAGGACGCTTCCCAAGATTATGAGTTACCATTAGTGGGACTTTCTTATCTAACTATCGACTGCACTCAAAAACTGGGATGTGTCCTGTTATCTACATGATTAGGTGCGCCAGCTCAGGCTGTTTGGCCACGTTGCTCGAGTTCCTAAGTTTGACCCTGTTTACCGTGTTCTCTTCATTTAGGATCCAGCTGGATTGACATCTCGTGCTGGTTGACTATATACTACATAGTCACGGCAGATGAGGAGGTATCTCGCAGAGATGGGGACTGACTAGAACTCTGTTCGACGAATCGGCCGGGAGGATCAGGTAATATACCGGCAAAAGTGAATACAGCAGCGCGCTGCCACGGTGTATGCTCCCGTACCTAACCTGAATCATATTATATCGAAATGGCGTGTTGAAATATGGTTTATTGAAGCAGTTCATCTCTTATATGTAGACATGAAATATTGATAGTAAAAGTACATCAGCTAGAGTCAGATATTTAGGGAAGAGTAAAAAACGAGAGCGTGGGTAATTAAAGATATAGAAACAGTTCCTCAACATAACGTATCACCGTTTAGATTATGGTATGAATAAATCAAGGTGACATAAGTTCAGGGGAATAAACTGACCCAGATCATAAAAATCGATTTAATAACCAGAAACTCAAACTTTCTATTTCCTTAGCTGAATATATTTTTATAATAAAATCGAAATGAGTAAAACATTAAATGCCACTGGCCTATTGTCGATTCCGGGGCTGGAAGTGTGTGTAGGTTATGTTTAAGTGGAATTATGATCCAGTCCTTGTTGCAATGTGGTGGTTTATGTGCCTCAATGATGCTGAGTGTTATGCCATTAGAGCATAACCTCTTGATAGGGGTCCTAATGTTAAACAAAGTATAGAGACAAGGCTATTATGGGCCCCCTTTTCGTAGAATCAAAAGTGGGTTTATGTAAGGCCAACACTTCTCCCTTTAAAAACAGTCAAATTATAGACTCAGCGACAATTGAAAAGAAACAAAATCAAAGAGAGGAGATCATATACGATATAATCAACCTCAACAAACTTTTCGATCCATCTATAGTTAAGAAATTTTATTTTCTTTATTACGCTGAGAAACGGAGCATATATTTTGGTGTCAAAAAGTCGGCATACTTGATCATAGTATATTATTGGGTTCAAATTTTGATACAAGGCCAGCAATTTGTGTGGAACGGGATAGTCGATTATATCGAGCTCCGTATTCAACAGGTATTTATTTTATTGACTCTGAAAGGGTGAGAGGCAAAATCGACGTCCGTGTAATTTGAACACAGAACGTAAAGACAGACGAAAATCCGCTAAGCATTTCGCCTGGCTTAGTAACGATCTTACCAGGTCACCACCTTATCATAGTATGTTATGGGTATTATCGATACTATTGGTTTTATCGATACTAGTAAAATGCAGTCGATTCTGAAATCATCATAAAATATATTAAAATTATTCTCATCCCGAAGCATCCTATAATATACAACTCGAAAGTTTCTTTATACATTTTTTTCTTTGTAAAGTGTCGCAGGCTCTAAATTTCTAAGTATACTTGTTCGTGTGTGTGTGTGCGTGCGTGTGTGTGTGTGTATGTGTGTGTGTGCATGTGTGTGTGTGTGTGTGTATGTGTGTGTGTGTGTGTGCGTGCGTGTGTGGGCTAGGTCCAAGTAATTCTAGTTGCATTGGGAGGGACATATGAGAATATCTATTTCAAGTTTACCAAATCTACCTAATTCATGATATGCTTAAAATTCTTTTTAGAAAGACTTCTGGGTCTTTTCCACAAGAATGAAACAATCCAGTCCATATCAGCTTGCGTATCTCGAAAATATTTCATGTTTTACATTTAACTGATTCTTCTTTCTTTGAAACCTCCCAGGAATAATGATTCTAAAAAGATATCTGTGTTTATGTTTTACTTCATGATAAATGGCAAAAATAACACACAACACTACTTTTATAGAAATATTCTGTTTTCTGTTGCTATAATCGTATAATTTTCCGTTGTCACAAAATCAATATTTCATTTTTACACCTGATTCTTCATCATAAGTTTTTAAATAGGATTATATTTAAAGAACATAAATTGAAAAGGAACAAAAAGTGAAAGTAACTTCTTGTTGCTGGAACAAATGAGCAAATATAAAATATATATTATCTTTTCAATTATAAGATTAACACTTTAGACACAAGGTACGAAAACATTGAAAATCTGAAACAGTCGGCATTGGACAGACGGATTACTATTGTCGGAGAAATATTACAGACCAGGATATAAATGTCAAATGATATTATTCATCTGTTTTCTTTCTGATACAGCTTATGCTTATGACTATGAACAATTAATCAGTCAAACGCTACATCAACCAGTTAAATACTCAATCAAAATCTAATGAAAATATATACAAGAGATTTCATTTGAAATATGTTGGACCGTATGCCTGATTGACACGTGTTTATTCACTTTTTTATATTACTTTCCCCATTAGCTGTCTATATTTTCCCCTCTATCAAAAATAATGTATACGCCACCAATGTCTCTGACACAATATACCACACCAGTTAAGCTTTTCTTCAGCACATCACATTTGATAGATACGTCTCTCCCTCCCTGACAATTGCACCTAGATTTTATATTTTCATGTTATTTTATTTCATTTTTATGAATACACAAAAAGAAATAATGCGTTTTGGCATTCGGAAACTGATGAGTGTCATTTGGTTGACACCCAGATTGAATTTCTATGAAGCGAATTTTGTAGGGGAAAATTGGGAACTTTTCAGTTTGGCCAAGGTCAATTTCTATTCGAATTGATTTCATATTCAGTGTAATGGTACACTGTTACAAGCTAATTAAAGCCATAAAAATCATTTTCGCCATAAATCAATAAATAAAGAGTTATTTGCTATCAAAGTTTGAAAATTTGGGGTAATTTTAACCAATCGTAAGCTACAGGCACATTCATGCCTGTTTCTATAGTAGCAAGTCGATTATGAAAACTCTTGCCAGCGAAAAACCACGTTTTGATAAATATATTGAAACCACTTGTTGACACTGTGTTCTACTGTTTTACCTACAAGGAAGTTTTGATTATGGCAGCAAGCTGTGGTAACATCGTGTCTATGATGGAGACTCTGAGAACAGAGGAGGATGCTGTATCGTACCTACAAGAAACGGGTGTTATACCCAAAAGAAAATCATGCTAAAGGAAGAAACATGTTATGAGTACAAGAAAATGTGGTGGGAATATGTACTGGCGATGCTGGCACCAAGGATGTATGGAGTCTGTGTCAGCGAGGAAAGATACATGGTTTGAAAGCCGAACCCTTCCACTTAGGACTAAAAATATTTCATTTGTAATGTGCATGTACAAAAGACATGTTATTTACTCGCTTTCCGCGAGGTGATTGGTAAGGAATACGCAAGTGGATGATACATGGTAATAATGAGAAAGGAATGGAAGATAAAAATTTCAAGTTTTCTTCGGAAAGGATGGTACGCTTATTCCTTGTTAGGTGCAGTAATAGTTATTCTAGAAGTGGTAAAAGATTAAGATGTTAGAGCGCATAAGTGAGACATTGTAACCTTAAGTCTGCTCTAAAGAGATTGCCTATAATATATAATCAGGCGAGCAAGAAGATGCGACGACAGAGCTACGTCTACGGAAATATATATATATATATATATATATATATAATTTAGGGTATCTAAGAGATACCACCACCACTATTACTTGGATACCCTAATTTATAATTTTAAATAATTATTACCTTTGAAAGATATTTTATTCCCATGCTGGCCACTTGCTAAGATCGGTATTTAAATATCGATCTTATCCTCATATATATATATATATATATATATATATATATATATATATGGCCGTGTTGTAAAAAGTTAGAAAAAAGTTTGATTTTCAACCACATAGCTCAAGGTTCACTCCAACTGCGTGCCACCTTATGTCTTCTACTCTAGATTTGAGCCGACTCAAACCTTGTGAATGGATTTAGTAAGTAGAAACTGAAAGAAGCCCATCGTATATATGTATATCAATATGTGTGAGTCTTCGTGTCTGTGTTTGTCCCACACACACATACGCACACACACCGCTTGACAACCGCTGGTTGTGTGTTTACGTTCACCTAATCTAGCGATTCAGCAAATGAAACCGATAGAGTAAGTAACAAGCTTGAAAAGATATATTAATATCGTTTCTCGTTTATTTGTTTCAGTCATTAGACTGCAACCATGCGGGTGCAGCACCGCTTTGAAGTATTTTAGACGAACGAATCGACTCCAGTGCTTATTTTTTAGTCTGGTATTTATTCGACTGCCTTCTTTTGCTGAACAGATTAGTCGCGGAAACGTTCGTAAACACACCAGCACCGGTTGTCAAGCAGTGGTGGGGGACAATCACTGATACAAAGACACACACACAAGTGCACGTGCGCGCGCATCCATACATACATACATATACACACTCATACACCTTGTAAGTTTGGAGTTATACTTCTTAATATTATTACATATATATATATATTATCATCATTATTATTTTAGTTTAGAAACAAACTGCATTGTGTAGTGCTAGACTGACACATTCTTCTACGTAGTAATTAATTTTGTTTTTCAGATTCAGTTTCATGTTATAGATTATTTTCATGATTAAGATCTGTCTGGAAATATATATTTGAAGTCGCATGCGGATGACGTATGTATCTGCAAATATTGAAGTGTATTGATTGGCTGTGTCGTCTGTACAATAGAGACGGCTGACATTTACATACAATACTTACGGAATTTCTTAATGTGGTTGATTAACGAAGGAAAAAAACGATATGAGTCCTTAACCAAAAATCTGTAGATGTACCATAGATGTAAGGATGTTTGTTCAAAGGAGCTCTGAACAACAGCTGCAATGGAATGAACTGGTAGGAAACACCATATACACAGACATGACAGAAGTTATTAGACAACCAATAAAATATCGTTTTATATTTATTCTAACTTGTAAAGACTTATATTTTCTATTAATTGACATTTTTATTTCAAATTCTATATGTGACTGTTTAATCATGCCATGTACAAAAGAAGCCCTGAAACTTTCAGGCCGTATTGTGGGTCATTCTGAAAATGGACATAGCGTGAAATCGCAGAAAACCTTGGTATCTCCCTTTCTACAGTTAATAGAGTGATTGTACAATTCACCAAAGAGGGAAAGGAGTCCACACCACCTCACCAAGATCAACCTGGCCCTCTGACAGGACCATTTTCTATGCTAAGAGAAGTATGGAGAATAATCTTCGTTGTAAGGCCTCTGACATAGCAGAACAAGTTGATGTCAGTCTCAGAACAGCTGCCAGGTATCTCCACAAACTTGGTTATTATGGCAGAGCAGCAAGAAGGAAGCCACTTCTTCAACCTGCCAACATCAAGCGGAGAAAATATTGGGTTAGTGAGATGGTGGAGAGGCCACTAGCATTTTGGGACACTATCATATTCTCTGATGAGTCCAGATTTGCTGTGTTTCCTGACAGTGGTCGAGTACAGGTCTGGAGACTGTGAACAATGATTTGATGTGAAAAGATTGCAGCCAACAATGAAACACGGCAGCTATTCTGTGATAGTCTGGGGAGCAGTTTGGAGCAATGGTTGATCAGAGGTGGTGCAATGTGAGGGAAAGGTAAACTCAGATAAATATGTGTTCATATTGCAGAAAGGACTCATTCCAATCTTCTCTAGTAGTAAAATGATTCGAGAAGACTCTTTATTTATGGAAGGTGGGTCTCTTTGTCACACAGCTAAAATTACCCAAGATTTGTTGGATGAGAAAACAGGAGAAAACAGGAGAAAAGAGAGACCCCCTCATGAGACGTGAGATCGTCCTCTACATCGCCAATGAAGAGTAAGTAGAACCTTTACTTATCCTTAAACTGTCAACACTTAACTTTGGTTGCTTAAATGTGCGTGGTCTGAGCTCGAAGTGGAAACCATCATGTTTCCTCGACGACCTCAGATCAGATGATATACATGTGATGGTTGCTACACAGACCAAGCTGGATAGGCTACAAACCTTCTCGGCTCTCCTGAATGGCTATGAGAGAATCATATTTCCTGGCCAGACCGTAGGTCGAGGGGGTGTGGCTATGTACACAACTACAGTCTTTGTAGACCCTGAAGGTGGGCTGGTTGTCCTTGACGTGAGGCCTTCAGGTTGATCGGTATTTATGCACCTTGTGCAAAAAGCAGCAAACTGATTTCTATCAACGCCTAGAGAACTTTCTCGTGACGTCCAAGATAGTAGTTGTGTTAGGAGACTACAATGCTATCCTGGATGTACGTCTGGATAACGCCACATCGATCTGCTTAAGCATTTTCAGCTGGCAGATCGTTACAGACTTGGGCACCCGAGCGTCCCAGTGTGGACCTGGATGAATGGTGACAGGAAGCTCAAGTTTTACTTAGGCAAGATAGTTATAAAGATTAGAGCTACGTCTAGCTATAGCTGTCCACAGTAGGTTCAAGTCACCTACACGGACCATAAAATGGTCAGTGTAGGCTGAACATAGTGCCTATAGACAGGAATCCGGCTACTGGAAGCTGGAAAAGTCTATTTTGGCTTGTGAGGCATACCGTAACCGGAGGGCATTAACCAGCACCATGGTGAATAATCGATGATGGTTTGCCCTAAAAAGAGCCATACGTTTTGAGTCCATTAGATTTTGTTGTCAGCTAAATTTAGATAAGGCTAGGATAGAAGGGGATTTACTTAAGGCTTTAGAAGAGGCGTTGAGATTGGGTTCTATATTCCAAATTTTGGCAGCGAGAACGGCCTTCGACCGTGACCTCAAAGTCAAACATAAGGGATGCAGGGTTCGGGCTGAAGTACGTGCATTGGGCTGCGAGGGAATTAATGTTGCCGGGTGGGCCCGTACGGTAGAGACCCAGCGATGCCATAATTAGGCCTTTGATTGAAGAAAATGGATGTTTGGTCAAAGGACAGGATGAGATGTGTGAGACGCTTTACAAGCGCTTCGCCGTGTTATTCGAGATTGGCGGGACACTAGACCATGGTGAAGCCCTACGGGGATTCCTGTCTGGTGGCCCGCGTCTCTCGGCATGAGAGGCTGAGTGCTGTGAGGGGTCAATTACAGCTGCGGAGGTGATCGACTTGCTATATGAGTGCCCTGTGGACAGGTCGCCAGTTCTTGATGGTCTACCCAATGAGTTTTACAAAAGTATGCCAGTCTTGTTCAAGCACCTACTGGCCAACGTCTACGCTAACTGGCAGCAGACTGGGAGAATTCTCAGATCTGCCAGCCGGCGGGTGGTGACGTTGATCAGAAAGGACCCGCGCAAGAGGGATATCATAAGTAATTTTTGGCCCATAATTCTGTTAAAGTTAAAGATTTTGGCCAAGGTGTTGGCATAAAGGTTTGTGCGTGTCGTGGATAGATTTGTCGGGGAGGTGCACTCTTGTGCTATCCAGGGCAGGTCAATTCGCGACACTCTCCATTTTATACGCTACTCTTTAGAGAGGGTTGGGAAAATTTCTGGCAAAGGTGGTGTACTGGTACATTTAGACCAGTCTAAAGCATTTGATAGGCTCGAACATCGGTAGCTGGTGGTGGTCCTCAGGGAGGCCAGGTTGGGCCCGATTTTCCACAGTTGGACTGCTATCGTCCGAGTGAACGTTTTTTCAAAGCCGTTCAAGATTAAATGTTCCCTGGCACCACTTTTGTATATATTGGCTCTTGAGCCATTCTTGCGGAAGTTGGAGGCGTTAGGGGGCGTGCCGCATGATCTATGGTGTGGAATTGAAGCCACCATGTATGCAGATGACATCTCCATCATCGTGTCCGAATAAGGGCAGCTTCCTTATGTGGAAAATGCCATCAAAGGATACGAAGCGGTAGCTGGAGCAAAGGTTAACAAGGACAAGTCGGTGGCCTTGCAACTCGGCACCTGGAGGGGCAAGTCGATGTCGTCCAATAACGTCGTAGGGCGTTGGATGGAAGGCTCGGTTATGTTGCTAGGGGTCTGGTTTGGTCCAGACCTCTAGATAGAGAAGAATTGGAACGGGGTCACGAGCAAGGTGACTAACCCAGACCTGGTCTGGGAGGGCGTTATTCTTGCTATGGGAGGCGGATGTGGTGCAGATGTTCATAGCATCTGTCATCGCCTACCGCCTGACCGTTGTGCCTTGCCGCGATTTGTGGTTGAACAAGTTGGAAAGGATCTTTTTCCTCTTTTTGTGGAAGAGAGGAAAGTCACTTGTGAAGCGCTCTGTCTGCTGCCAAAAACCGCTAAAGGGTTGGCTGAAGATACGAAAATTCGCGTTAAGGTTGAGTCACCTGTGGCTTTACCTGGATGGGGAGCAGGTGTGGTCACTGCACGTAAGGTTTTAACTTCCGCAGTTGACGTCCTTAATGGACATCAACTGTGGTCCCTAACCCTAACCCTAATTGGTCCATGGATCAAACGAAGACCTAAGCTGGGTGATTGGCAACAGAAGTGCCGTAAGGCACTCCAGCTACTCTCTCGGGTGGACGATACCAGCAACAGGATTTCCACTGCGGATTTCTATAACGGGTTAGTGGAATTTATGTCAGACGATGTCCTGGGTGAGGCCCTGGTATTCGATGGAAATCAGTTGATCAACCTGTTCAGAACTTTCGGGCCGGGGTATCTGGATAATTACCAGAAATCCGTGGCTCAGCAGTGCAACCGTTCGGCTTTGTCTGTTTGAGACAAGCTGTCAAGGTACGGAAGTGCCGTCTCGCCGACATGCACGAGGTTCATACGGGACAGAGAAACTGTCTTGCATGCCTTCGTAGAGTGTCCGGAATTATTAAGACTGATAGCTTTTGTCGAGCAACTATTGTCAGCAATAGGAGGAGTACAGCTATCGGCTGAGTCTATCATCAAGATTTCGCCGTATCCCTCCCTTAACAGGGAAAATAAGGCTTGTAAGAAGACTTGTAAGATGCGTGTAAGTGGTATAGTGACAGTTACCTTCGTCTCTGGCCAGGGGTTGGTTAACTTCTTTAGTTACCGCCTCGATAGTAAGATCAGGCTAGTGAAGAGATACCTGTCACAGAATATGTTCGCCAAAAGATGGAAGCAAGTAGTGAACATGCTGCGAATGACTAGAACCAGGTAAGAGGGGTCACAGGGAAAAGTAAAGGTTCGAAATTGGCAGTTGAATGCCTTTCCTTCAGTTATACACATTGCAAAATGTGCAATGATTATCATGTTTAATTTGAAATTTACTAATATATACATAATTTTTAACCGCATGACATCTATTTATCATCATCCGAAACTTTTTCCTTCGTAGTAAGCAACTTTTTCACCCTCTATGTTTGTCTGTCCTTGTTTGTCCCATCTAAGTAAGGCTTCTATAGACAATTTCATTAAATAAAGAAGCTTGCTTCCCAACCACATGGTTTCGGGTTCAGTCCCACTGCGTGGCACCTTGGGCAGGTATCTTCTACTATAGCCTCGGGCAGACCAAATCCTTGTGAGTGTATTTAACAAACGGAAACTGAAAGAAGCCTGTCGAACATACATATGTGTGTGTATGTTCGTTTTTGTGTTTGTCCCCCATCCGTCGTTTGACAAATGATGTTGGTGTGTTTACGTCCCTGTAACTTAGCGGTTTGGCAAAATACCCTGATAGAATAATTCCCAGGCATACAAAGATTAAGTCCTGGGGTCAATTTCTTTGACTAAAAGGTGGTGCTCCGGTATGGTCGTAGCAAAATGACTGAAAGAAGAAAAGAAAAATCCTCACCTCTAATTATGAGACCCCGAAAAGGCTAAGTGTATTCTGTTTTAGAATATTTACTATAGCCAGTATAATCAATATTAAAATTATTCCACCTGTAAGAAATACCTTACTCTAGATTTGTTACGGCTAAAATAGGTTGATTTATTTCATATTGCATTTTGTGAAGTCTAGCGTTGTCAGTTATGGGTTCCTCTAATAGAAAACACTTGCATAATGTTGCTGCAACTTGGAATTGAACCTAGATCCACGTCCTTGCGAAATTCTTATCCACACATCCATGTCTTCTTTCTGTTTTCAGTAACATTAATTCGCTACTTTTAGAAATGCATAGTGTGGTGTTAAAATATAGTATAAATCTAGTCAATGTATTAGTTTTCGTAAATTTCAGTTAAATATGTATAATTTAGATTGGGCATCTCAGGCTTTCCATTTTGTTTTTTGATCATATTCAAAGCGTTCTTTTTATGTTCTAAATTGATTCCTAATTTTAAGCTACGCAATTCCTTTGATGAAAAACATAACAATTTTAAATGTTGTGTATAGTCTCTTTGAATTTATTAAATTATATTCTATGCTTTTTCTATTTACAATTATCAATGAATGTCTGTAAATACAGTTGTCCTTCACTTTATACGGTTTCATTTTAGTACGTTGCTGATTTTGGTCGATTTTTTTTTTCTTTACTTATACAGAAACATAACTTCATCGTTTGTGTGTCAGTTTCTCGTTTTCCTTACGTTTCACTTTTACGATTGTGAAAACTAACATAAAAGTTAGAATTACTCTTGTTTTATATTTTGTTAAAACTTTTCAAGATTGAATGGCATGGTTTCAAACGATTATGAAAGTTGATTTCTATGAAAATGAGATTATATTGGTTTCACATTATTTTATCGACCCCCAAAATGATGAGGGGCAAAGTCGACCTCGGCGGAATTTGAACTCAGAACGTAAAAGACAGAGGAAATACAGCTAAGCATTTGTTTCCTGCGCAATAACGATTGTGCCAGATCACCGCTTTTTGAGAATTAATATGTTAATATAATGTACGTTATATGTATACACTCATATAAAAGCAGATATATATATTTCTACACACATATTCACATTTACGCATGCACACGCACTCACACACACACATATTTGAAATACTTCATTCATATGTCACATTACACAGAACTATATTAAGCCAAGGTATTATTATATCATTCATATAATCCATGTAAAGGAAAAGTCAATAATGTTAACTTTCAAATGAGCATGTATAATAGTTAAATATAACATGTTGCTTTCAGCGATATCTAGATTAAAAATAGTATATCTTGTCCCTGATACCACAGATGGTGGCATTAATAATTTGCGTTTAACTCCATCTAATTTTAAACCTTTTAGCAGAATAACAAGGGGAAATATTACCTACAAGTTTGAATGAACCTTTTCTAGATTTCCTTAGAACAATGACTTCAGTGGAGTTTCTCCGATATAGGTTATAAGACTCTCTTTCTTTATTATAGCCACAAGGGCGCAAAATAGAGGGGAAACAAACAAGAACAGACAGGACACCACAGGATTTACATATAGGTTATAAGACTCATCATCACCATAACATTGTAGCTAACAATAAATATGTTCAACCACAGCGAAAATATCGATGACTTGTATCGCATTGCTACGAAAATAATAAATTAAATGCATCTTATCCACGGTTGTTAATAACTTACAACATATGTAGATATCACTAATCTCTGCAAATAGAGAAAGTACTGCATGATTTTATGAGTTCCAATCCTTTTATATCTTAACTGAAGGTAACGGTAAAATCTGAACACGCTTGTATTCTGAACACTCTAGTATTCAGCCTCAGAAAGTGTTTGCATTTGTTGCAATCCGATTTGCTATTTTATACCAGTACTAGTTGAAATTACACGTAACATGTGAAAATTGATACACAACAGCCTTTTACTAAATTGAGGATAGTTTAAGAATATTGTGTAATGATGATAAATTTGAAACTTTTATTAACGGGTTTACAATTCCAGTCTTTTATAATATAATGATTCGTTATTTAAGTGTATTATTAAATCATGTATAATTTGATGATTTCTTTATTGAATATTTGAAGAAATCTGACAAAAATTTATTTCGGTTTTGAAAAAAAAGGTATTGTGTTAATTAAAACGAAAATTGTTGCCATCTATAATGGACAACAATATTCGAGCGCGTAACATTCAATAACATAATGTTTTTGAATTATTTAATATGCATTCTTCATTCTTGATAAGATTCACGGAAAAGCTTAATGGAATCTGTTGAAATTCATTTTCTTTTTATTTACGAGGGGCGTTCAATAAGTAATGCCCCTGACCCACTTCCCATAGCAGTAGAGCAACGAAACTTGGCACAGTTATTAGTCTTTCTCTACATAGGAACCACCCAGAGTTACGCATTTCTCCCATTGTTTGATGCAGCTCTGGAGACCGTTTTTGTAGAAGACCCCAGCTTGGTCCTCCAACCTGAACGTGACTTCAGAAATCAAGGCTGCATCATCTGGGAAACGCTTTCCTTTCAAAAACAACTTCATGAGTGGGAAGAGGTGAAAATCAGAGGGTGCAAGGTCAGGAAAGTAGGGGGATGGGGGAGGAGTTCATAGCCATACGCCTGTGCTTCTGATCTGGCGACAAGCGAGTTGTGGACCGGAGCGTTGTCCTGCAGGAGGAGGATGCCTTTTCTGATCTTGCCCCGCCTCTTGATTTTGATAACTTCTCTTAATTTCCTCAAAAGTGAAGCATGATAGGCTCCTGCAATTGTGGTACCCTTTGCCAGGAAATCTGTCATCACTACTCCGTCCTGGTCCCAGAAGACTGTGAGCATGACCTTGCCAGCGGAGGGCTGCACCCTTGCCTTCTTTGGAGGGGATGAGTCACGGTGCTTCCACTGCATTGACTGGGCTTTGGTCTCTGGATCATCGTGATGGACCCAGGTTTCATCCTGTGTAATCAGTCTTTTGAAAGATTTTGACTCATCTTCTTGGCACATCTCCAAATTCACCCTCGAGCACTCGACGCGTTCTTGCTTCTGGAAAGGCGTGAGCAACCTGGGAATCCATCTGGCAGACACCTTTTGCATATGCAAATGGTCATGAATGATAGTTTCCACAGACCCGGTACTAATCTTGACCTCATGGGCTATTTGGCGAATAATTATGTGTCGATCTTCCAAAATGGCAGCCTCAACTTGACGGACAGATGCCTCATCAATGGCAGAAGGGGCGACCAGATCTGGGAGCTGTTTCCACAGAGTTCCGACCATGTTTGAATTCACGATGCCAGCGTTTTGCAAGGTCATATGATGGGGCATCATCACCATAAGTTACTTTCATTTCATCAAAAGTCTCCCGTGGTGTGCGTCCTTTCAAATACAAAAACCGGATCACTGCTCGACACTCAACAGGCTCCATTTCACACTTAACTCGGTTCAAACACCTGTAAATCAGAGCTGTAATTTGCCACTTACTCTATAGAGATATAAATGATTGCACATGCAAAATTTCAGCTAGATCAAACAACTGCAAGTGGGTCAGAGGCATTACTTATTGAACGTCCCTCGTATAAAATGTAAATTAACCTCAATATTATGAACGCTTCACATCTGTTCAATACAGATAATTTACTGATCTATTTTACATACGTGAGAAATACCTAATGGTTCTTCATATAGAGAATAAATGAATCCATTAGACGGGTACACATTACAAGTGGACTTAATTTTGTGTGGCATACTTAATCTGTCCCCCAGTCCGACACCACTACTTGACACCAAGATCCCTTTAGCTGGGTCCCCGCTGTCGTAATCGTTCAAACCAGAGCTGCAGTTCGAGAATACTTTCTTCGCTACCTCCTAACATTCTTGGAACCCTGGAAAAACTCATGAACATTTTCTTTCCTCCTGATTATAAAATAAATCAAATAAATATATACGAGTATATGGAAGAAGAGAGTCGTCCCACCTGGATATGCTGTGATCACACAATAATATTCTGTGTCTTGAGTTCTTGGTATATTATAAACCGGTTTCAAATTCTGGCACACGGTCAACAGCTTTGGGTAAGGGGGATAAGTCGATTAAGTCGACCTCGGCGGAATTTGAGCAATGAATGTGAAGATGGAAGAAATGCCGCTAAGCATCCCTCGCCGGCTTGCTTACAATTACACCAGTATTGATATTATGAACGTTTTGGACTTACGACATTTTTGCATAATAGCAACGATATATTCTTTTTTAGAATAAAATGCCTTCGAAATGTCTATCCAAAAGGGTTTCCCAATCCAAAGTTTACACGTTATTATTTATAGCTACATGCGTGTGTGAGCTTCGTGATATATTATTCCCCAAAAGAGTTTTCTTTTTTCATATTATCTCTAAAGTTTATAAAGTTCTTACGGCTTTAAACAATACACACACACATATATATATATATACTGCATACATATAAGAATTACCACTATGTGGAAAACCTAATGCTAGAAGTACTGGTATTAAATTGATGTTATCAAATCAATATCCAATTTTTCACCCTCGTTTTAATTTTACATATATGTATGCGAGCAAAATGTCCCCCGTCCAATGGAGGGTGCTGAGTTGTCAAACATTTAAACCAAATTTTCTCAAAACAACTTGTCCGAACGTCCCATTTTGTGGCATTATTTCAAGCCTCCCGGCTTTTTTGCGCAAACTGCACGTGCATATTTCTCGCGTACGCGTAGTATCGATCGCAACGGCCGATGTACTTGCGCGTACAAATTCACGTTCCCACGGCTTCATTGATCACATTCTCACCTGGAATCGATTTTTGTAATTTTTTCAAGACTTATACACGACCTGATACCGTTGGTATCTCCCTATCAAATTTGAGCACAATCGGATGGAGGATGCTCGAGATCCTAGAAGACACATACACACACAGACAGAACAGATTTCATATAATATATATATATGTGTGTGTGTGTGTGTGTGTGTGTGTGTGTTTGTGTGTGTGTGTGTGTGTGTTAAGTTATCTCTAGTGATTTTCTAAAGAATTTAGAGCCAGCACTGAAGGTTAATACATTTCGTATAAGAATAGGTTTATGTAAGCAATGCGACCAAAGATAGACAAATAGGTGATAAGTGTATATGCATATTTCCCAAATTGGTTTAAAGTTATCTATAATCCTAGCGGGTACCGTGCTTGCTCTTATCGGTTAACAATGCTGGCTAACCTCGGTGAATGTAGATGAACTCCAATTAGTTGACTTCACCATACTCGGTAAATCCTCACTTTGGTTACCTCAAGTGTCTTTATAGAAACTGCATAGTGTCGGTAGAGAAGAATTAATAAATTAATGAATATCAAGAGATCAGAGAGTTATATATCCTGGTTTTATTATATAGTCAATTTCATCTTTCTTTGTCAGTAACTACACATGACTTCATTGCAAGCCGGTGCACTCTGCAAATTATGCAACTTGGTGTTAATTACCGGCGCTGCATCACCAGGGTAACATTTAACTATATTTCAGATACAATCTGAACAGAGTATTAGCCTAGCCAAAATTGGTCAGGCACATGGTATAGTGTTACTAAAAATAACCTTACATTTGGAACTTTTCAACCTGACTAGTGAGAAATAAAGCTACTTGGTGTCTGGAATTATGTTAAGAGTCGCTAATGTATTTAAGTCCCTATAACTATTCTCTTACCATTCCATCAGTGTAAAGCAGTATTCTTGCTTTATTCAGTGTATCAATATATTTTTTAAGTTTGTAGACGTTATTATTATTATTATTATTATATTATTATTATTATTATTATTATTATTATTATTATTATTATTATTATTAATAATAATAATAATAATAATAATAATAAAAGTTAATATAAAAAGGGGAATCTCCCAAGGTGTCTTGTTTTCTCCGTTACTACTTGTAATTGCACTAATACCCATAACAATGACACTTAAAAAAGTTAAGATGGGTTACCGATGTGGGAAGAAAGGTTCATCATTGAACCATCTTCTGTTTATAGATGACTCGAAATTGTTTGCGGAATCTGAAAAATATAGATTCCTTAACCAAAACAGTCTAAGGAGGAAATATCAACACTGGATAGAAGGAAGAGAAAGTTGATAACGCTGCATGGGGCGCTACACCCTAAAGCAAACTGTATATGAAAAGAAAGAATGCTGGCAGGGGAATTGTCAGAATAAACCATTGTATTAGGAGAGAAAGGAGAACGCTTGCCGAGTATTTGATAAATAGTGATGAAGACCTGCTGCAATATGCCGCGAAAGATATGGGTGTTAATGCAGATGACATGATGGGCAAGGAAGAGTTTAACCAAAGAGCTGAGAAGTCAAAAGAAGACCTTGAAATGAGAATGCATGGACAGTTAGAAAGGAAGACAAAGGACGTTAAAGATAATACAGCGTCGTGGGATTGGCTTGAGCGAGGTGATTTGAAGCGCACCACCGAAAGCCTGATCTTTGCTGCACAAGACCTCATGTACAAGCATCTCAATGCTTGCTCCTGTCTAGAATATATTACCCTTGGATGTGAAATCCTATAAAATTCTTCTAAACAGAGGTCACAGCGATTGGTTTCAGACCTGTATTCTTTTGCATTACAAATTAATTCCTATTTAATCGTATAGTCAATATTACCCTCCTTCAAAGACCATAATAATTTGCTTAGACTCGTTTGCAACCTTTTATTTTTGTCCTTAAATGAACTCAAATGACTTATTAGTCTCCTCTTGAAAATTAATGATGTAAAGGAATTATTTATCCTCAGATGTAACTGTATATCTATATATTACATTTTTAGTTTTATACTTATTTTTCACATAACAGGATTCCTGTTTAGAACAATTTCAAAGATAGCGTTTCATATTTCCGTCAGATTTAGTTTTAACTTAACCTTTGCTTGTAGAATTAAATTCATTTCCACCAAGTTCTCCATTACTATTTACTCCTTAGATCGCTTTATCTTTGTCCTATTTCTAGCTGAAATTCATTCGATTAGACGTTAATATTTATGTTAAATTGGGTTGTTTCCCTTTCCACGACGTTTAATTTCTTAGTGTCCCTTCTATTTAAGTATTTTTTTTTCCGTTTGACGTTATTATTCTTCGAATTTATTACGCTATCCTGAGTGTAATCGCTCTTTTGAAATTTCTATATTATTTCAATATTATGTGTTGCTATAATTTGTACTATATTTCGACTAAGACAATAACCCAATCTAATCTTATGGCGATGAAAAATTTTGTAATATCTATGGTTTCTTGGAAAATATTTTTAAATTGCTATATTAAACAATTTAGAAGAATTGTAATTGACCTGTTTACCAAAGGGAACGATTAATCATATACTGTTCTTCGAGTTAAGATCATAATTTTGATGTTTATACCCGCTTTTTGAAGGTGTAAGTAGTCTCTGATTTTGATCCATTTTAAAGATACAGTTTATTTATTTTAAAATTTTTAATCGATTTTGTATCGAAAGAATCTGAGACTTTAATAAAAAAAAAATACTACATACTCATTTCCATTGGCAGTATGAGAATTTTTAAACCGGTTATTAACAATCGTACAATTTTCTCTTTTGTTATAAATATAATTGTTCACATTTTTATTCTCACTATTAAAATCACCTACTCTTGTTAATCTATCAACTTGACTATTTGATCTTAAATCTACATTACTACATTTGTTATTAGTAGATTTGTTTATAGTACTAATATGATATGCTGTAAAGTACATCACAGCATTGACCCGAAATACTGTTATCATACAAGTAATATATATATATATATATATATATATATATAATATATATATATACATATATATATACATATATATATATATATATATATAATATATATATACATATATATATAATATATATTA
>NC_043001.1:52058206-52068206 GCF_006345805.1 Octopus sinensis | reverse complement strand
GAAATAGCCTTTTTTAAGCCCATGGTTAATGCACTATGAACAACTCAAATCTTAATGAATATAACATGTTACATGTGTTTCCATACGTGTGTACGTGTGAAGGGGCACATATGTTTTCATCACGTTCCTATCCGCTAGAACTTGAAAGGCATTCGTTACGAGATTTTGTCTCGATGAAAATTACTTTCTATAGATTTTGTGTGTAAAAAGACATCGAACTGAATTCCATGTCATATGAGAGGACTACGTGATATTGTGCTTTGATAGATTTTACCGTATCAGTATCAGATACCACCTACCTCCTTTGAAGTTAAGTGAGAACTAGTGTTATTATATGCAGAAACAACAAATATACATTTACATATGTGTGCTGGGGCTTGCCAAGATGGAATTAATTTAGTATAATAAAACGACGCAGCGAGAATCAAAATAAAGATGTGTACATTTATCTATGGCTTTCTTGTACACTAGAAAGGGACATAAATTCGAGGTATTGTTTGCTGTTTCCTACACATAAGAACGGAAATTCCACCCTACTTGGAAATCGCCAAGACAGTACCTTATATTGAGGAGGCAAATTCACGCCGAAACAGTGAGTCAGGTAGTACACTGAAGTCACCTGGTGCTCAATTATATGAGTATTTATACTCAATATCTGTAGAGAAACTTTTCTTCGCGACAATTTCCTGTAGCGGTTGTCTCTTCTATTATAATGTACAAAATGTGTTAAGAATAAATGCATAAATGTTTATGTATGCGCTTATACAACATGTATACAAATTCGTGTGTGTGTGTGTAAACGGTCCTGTCTCACAGTCATAGTGGTGTTAAATTTTAAATGGTCTGCTTATAGTGTGTTCTAGTGTATCGACTGAGTCTAGTTTCAGACTGATATAGCAATCTCATTAATGTTTACTGCAATCTAATTATAGTTTAATCATTATCGTTCGTAGTTTCTTCTTGCTTGTTTCTTACTTTATTTTGTTATAACTTTCTGCTTTTACTTCCAAATTGAAAGGTCAACTCTTGATTATTTTACATTAAAATGCTTTGACAAATATTTCCTTTTGTTTCCATTTAGTAGTGACAGTGGCTTTACACCGCTATGCATCCTCTGTCTCTTCAAATTATTCAGTGAAACAGTGAAAATACTTAAAATAATTCTTCTACTCAATCGCTGAATACTTAATTGTTGAAACCCCTGTAAACAATCTGCTTTGAAATAGTCAAATTGTATATGATTAAAAAATTCATCCCATATGATTTGGACGTTTAGTGTGAAACAACGTCATTGTAGTAAACCGTCTTGTCATTTAATTTTCGTAATACTTTTAATACAAGTTCAATTTGTAATGAGATATGTCGCTACTGACACCCTGTTTGGTGGAATAAATTCGAGCCCTTCTCTGCTGGAAAAGTCTCTGGAAAATTCACTCTGTTTCTGGAAAATTAACCTTTAGTGAATTGTACAACGAAAAACCAGACGCGCAAAAATCTCCTACTTCAGAAAACTGCGTACGAGTTTTCTTAAGGGACAATGCCACCCTCAGACAATCTTTATTTCTTTTAAGAAAAGTCTTAATGTGTGCATTATGTATTCTTTCAGGAGAACTAAATTGTACTGATTTTGTTTTTGTTTTCTTTTTTTGCAGAAATGATGACGGAAATTATTCACAAGTATTTAGCAAAAATAAATACGAAGTTTGTTTTTTTTTTCTTTCCACAAACACAACTATACAGATCTTTTGCGGTTAATAATCCAGACAGATAAGAATCAGCAGCAGCTACTGGGTGTTTTAAAAAAATCATTTTCAAAATAAACTTGGTTAATTTAATGCATGCGAAAAATTTAATTATCAAAAATAATACATGAAACACACAAATATTGTTTCTTAATAGAAAAAAAACATCTCGAAAGCAACGTTTCCTCCGGAAAATATCATGTTCAAAATTAGCGTTATTATCAAAAATATTAAAGAAAATTTTTCTACCTCAGGCAAAAGTGCCGGAATTCATCGCTGACCTCATCATTTTTTGTTTGACAAAAACAATAAAAACTAACATTACTGGATTTTTAAATATAAATTTATATCACACAGAAAAATATCTTTATTGAGATGAATGTGCTTGTTTATTAATCAAATCATGTATTAATATTTGCTAATGCTGGTCTCAAGGCAATTTCAGTATTCGTAATACTGGGGCGAATTTATTGCTGAAAATGCTGGTTCGCATAAATAATTTGGGGAAGATGGTAGGAAAGTTTCAATCGCCAATTCGGATAACATTGGTAATTCAACAGCGAAACCACATCAAAATGCATTTCAGGTTTGCCCAGAAAATTGAAGGAGCTTTTAATGGTGGTTTGTTTACACACTACATTTCAACTGAGAACAAATTTTTGGTCCACTACAACCGGTTCTTGCAGAATTCTAGCAATGAAATATTTCTGAAAAGTGTTCTCTTGACTCTGAATGAGCAATAATTATTCACTTGATCAAATCGAAATTTAATGCATTTTTGGAAATGTAATCATTTGTATATGAGATCACAAAGAGTTTGTTATTTCAATTTCCATTTCAGTTTTAGGTGTTTAACTTTCTATGAACGCTTGAACTTTGAATTTAAGTAATAAAATAGTGATATCCTTTTCTTGTAGAAAATATTAAGTTCATTAAGTTTTTCTAAAATACCTGACAAAAAGTAAAATTTGCATAGCCAATCTTTTTGTTAATCAAATTTACCAAATATGAATTTAGATACAGAGGATTATCGTGACTAAATTTTTGATATTTTAAATTATATATTCAAATCTCGTTCATTTGAGTGCCATTGCACTTTAGTTTTTAATAAAAGTTGGCTGAAATTGTTTTCCATTTTGTTTTAGAGATTTGCGATGTGGCATGTAATCAGTGCACGGCGTTTTAAATTATCTTGTAACACAAAATCTAGATCTGCTGAAATTTTTTTTAACATTATTGTCTTTTTGTAAGAAATATAATGTGTGAAAATAATGGGTTCTATATTTAGAGAACTGTAATATTTAATATTTACAGTATTATTTGACAAAATGACTTTCCTTAATCTATCTTCATATCTTGTATGAATAATTTATGTTATTTAAACCGTTGCAATAACATAAGTTCATCAATAGTGATGTATCGTTTTTAGTTTCAAAAGTTTCCATTAAGTATTTGATTTTGCCTATGGTCTAAATAGGATTCCTTAGAAATTGATTCTCTTTATTGAAATATTTCGATAGACTTTGAAAAAATTCTCTACTGTTTTAGAAGAAACTACTAGCATAAAAATGTCTTATTAAAATGTCGGTTTCAAGTCTGAAGTTTCTAAAGAATCGTTACAAAATAAGCAGACGGTCATTTCTTCTTTATTTTTCCGATGTAGTAGTAAGATCACATTGCAAATAGGATTAACTATATTAACTATTTTGGCGAGGATTTGTGGGGAGTTTTAAGCTAGCTCTTTCGTAAATATTTTTATTGCTACGGTTAAATTTAAAGCAAAATATGTTCTAATTAGCTTGAATAAACAATGAGTTATGATTTAATACAACTTTCATGGATGAAAATCATGTTTATAATCTTTTAGTTTCGTATTTAACTCGCGTATAATGCTTAAGCATAAGTTTACCCACGGCTATTGTAGGTAGAAGTCAGAATCATACAACGTTTTCAATTCATTTGAAGGACAAATAATTCATTTAGAATAATTTTATACGATGTGTGATGCAAAAAAATTGAAATATTTTAATTTAATGCTAATGGGTTTCGGAAGTAGTTACTTATCAATTTCTGAATAACAAATTTAATCTAATTTCAATATCCTTTTTTATTTTCATCTTTCTCGCTCCTATCGCAAAAAAAAGAGTAACAAGTGTATAACGTTAATGAATCTTTCTATCTCATTTCACTAAATGTACACAGTAGGGCTTCTCGCCAAGTTTTATCATTCCTTTCTGTCTTCTAAGCGGTTTCATGGGCTATAATAATCTCTAATTCCATCTTTAGCGTGAATACTTGAAATTAACTTCTGAATTAAAATAATTAATCATCTAATCGATTACTATGATGGTAAACAATGTGGTATAAAAAGAATGGTACATATACGTTTTCTAAAACAACCAGGAAAGAGGGAGATGTTGTGGTTGTTTCACTGCTACATGGAATTGAAATTAAAAGACCTAACATTGTGTCCTTATTTTAATATGACAATTTTTCGACACGGTCAGTATTCAAAGTTTTATTTGAAACATGCTATCACAAAGTTTTATCTTTTTGGCTGAAAAAGTGCAATACCAGTAAATGATGATTATAGCACTAGACTTTTATCCATAAGAAATATGGAATAATTGCCATATATTATAGTGCGGGACTCCAAGATATTTTACCGAATATTCACTCTGTCATTTGTTAGCGAGTTAAAATCAGTTACTCGTTTTGCCACACATAATATATATAATAGTTTTGATCATCACTTGAAGTTAGAAGAATATACTCCAAGGCTAGTTGCAAATTATATAATAGGAAATGTAATCATAACACGAGTGGTATGGTTGAGTCAACGGACACAGTGACATCATTAACTAACACAAAGATAAATTAAATGAACATAATCATAACAGCTCTAATAAAATAAACAACCACCTGCAGGTCGGGTACCCAACGCGTTACACACACAACACAATACAAACACTAATATAACAAAAGACTGCAGACCCCATAAGAAAAGGAACTGGCGCAATACAATACCGGGAGGGGTTTGCACTTCCCCAACCACAAGAAAAGAACACACAAGTCCGCACAGATCCCATCGACACGTAAGTGTATCAGGTGATGCAGTAGAAATTTGCCTGAAGCTACCAAATGCTGAATAATAATAATAATAATAATAATAATAATAATAATAATAATAATAATAATAATGATAATAATAATTATAATAATAACAACAGAAAAAAGATGGTATAGGCACACACCAGAAAAGGTCACAGAAAACGAGAAAGCAACCATACTCTGGGATATGCCGATACACACAGATAGAGAAATTAAGGCCAACAGACCAGATATAGTTGTCAGAGATCATGACGAAAAAATGCTTTCTAATTGATATATCAAAACCGGCTGATGACAACGTGTCTCTAAAAGAAATGGAGAAACTCTCAAAATACAAAGACCTGGAAATAGAGGTAACTAGAATGTGGAATCTGAAAACAGAAACAATTCCTATCATAGTAGGTGCATTAGGCATGATAAAAAAATATTCAGACAAATACATAACAAAAACACCAGGACTTACAAACACATATAACATACAGAAAATTGCACTACTAGGCACTGCACACATCCTACGCAGAACACTTTCCATACAATAACCATCAGAGCATCACAACAAATCACAGCACATACCCAAGGCACACAGAGCTGTGCTCGGTAGTGAAGTGAAAGCACGCTATAAAAATAAAACTACTGAATAATAATAATAATAATAATAATAATAATAATAATAATAATAATAATAATAATAATAATAATAATATGCAGTACCAGACAGTGGCTCTCATAGCTTCTGATCCTAAAGGTATCGTAGGAGTGATGCATACCATGCGCGCAGATAAAGTTTTTCGCAATTTATAGTGTGGCTTACATGCGTTGCTTACCCATCCATTTTAATTGAACTGAATTAATTTTTTTTATGTATCACCATTATAGGTATTAATACTCCAGTGAAGTTAAGAAATTGACTCGTAAATAAACGAAAGCCTCGAATCCATCAGTATACACACACACGCACACAATGTCGCATATTTATGTATGTATATGTGTGTATGTATGTATGTATGTATGTACGCACACGTGTCTACGCACATAATTCATACACACGCAGATGAAGATCGATCCATATGAAAAACAAAGTGAAGAAAATAATAAGACCACTTGCTTATCGGGAAATTAGTAAGTTCGATTTAAATTTTTTTTTTAAGTGTCACCATTATGGGTAGTTTTACTCCGGTGAAATTAAGAAATCAAGTCGTAAATATACGAAACCTTTGAATACATCACTGTACACACACACAAACACACACACACACACACACACACTCACAAAACACACATAGTCACATATCTATGTATATGTTTATATATGCATGTATATACGCATACGTGTCTACGCGCATAGGTGCACCATGATCCAAACACACGCAGTGAAGGACGATTCATATAAAAAAATAAAGTGAAGAAATTAATGAATAACATGACCATTTGCTTATCGGGAAATTGGTAAGTGCAATTTATTTTAAATTTAAATATTTTTTTTTTTAATAATTAAACCAAATATTCGTCATTTCAAGCCACACACCCAATGAGTATTTCTGCCAAATGTAGTAAAAATCCGTTCAACCGTTTTCCAGGTAATTTTGAAAACACACAGGCAACAAAGATGAGTGATTACAAAACTCTGCTTTCCCTTACGCGCGCAGGATGACAACAACAACAACAATAATAATAATAATAATAATAATAATAATAATAATAATAATAATAATAATGATGATGATGACGACGACGACGACGACGATGATGATGATGATGATGATGATGATGATGATGATAACTCAAAAATCGCATTGAAGCCATTGACTGAAAACTTGAACTCAACTCAAAAAATCATATTGAAGCCATTAACACTCTGGCACTTCGATTAGCCCTACAGACCTTAAACGCTTGCACAGGATGAATAGGAAATTATTGACATCTAAGAGTATGCAGACGTTGACCGTCTGTACTTATCTAGAAGCAGTCGCTGACTCGAAAGCAGACGTTGACCATCTGTATCTGCATTGAAGGAGTGGGGTGAAGGTAATGATGCAATTAGAACTGTGCTATAAGAACTGCGCATTAAGAATGAACAGATATTTATCTAGTACAGAGGACTGAATGCTACGACTTGTGTGCAATCAGGAAAGCAGCAAAATGTCTATTTCTATTGTCAACGAAGCTTATATATTCGCAAGGGAACTTGGCATAAACACTGAATTAGATAAAGAACCCGAAACCACTTCCACCAAACAAGCAAAACGAATCATATAGACTGCAAAAAAGAACAGGCAGAAACAAATTGAGGAGTAGTGGAGCCAGAAGCCCCTGCTTGGATAATATATTCTTCGAAATCAAAATGCTGATGCAGATCACTATCCTCTGGGAATTTCCAGTCAACACTGACAGAACGATCCAAGCTAATCGACCAGACATAATTATTAAAGAGAGTGAAAAACATAATTGTAGATTAATAGATGTAAGTGTTCCCACTGATAAGAATATATCTGTCAAGAAATTTGATAAACTTATTAAATATAAGGAACTGGAAATTGAAATACAAAAGATGTGTCATCTTATAGCAAAAACTGTTCTTGTTATTGTAGGTACCCTAGGTACTATAAAAAAAGGATGTCAAAAACATCTAGATAACATCCCAGGAGAACCATAGTTCATAGAAACCCAAAAGATTGTGCTGACATGTATTGCCTACATCCTTACAAAAACCCTGTCAATATAAATGTTTGTGTCGTATTACATGGAAGTATTTCGCTACTGCCCTTGCCACCTCCCCTCCCTATGCTTTCAGTTATACTGTAACATCTTTTATTCTTCACTTGCCCTAGGGAGCTAGGTATGTCTCGGCAAGTGATTGAAACAATCAAGCAGATTAAAAGTAAAAAAAAAAACAGCAACAACAGTAACAACAACATCAATAATAATAATGATAATAATAACAATATTAATAATAATAATAATAATAATAATAATAATAATAATAAATGCCCTGATGCAGTACCAGGCAGTGGCTCTCATGGCTTCTGATCTTAACTGATTGGAAGTGTTATCATGTACATTTTTGTCTTGGTATAAAAGATGGGCTACAGCAAATATTCTGCTCAATACCACAGATTTGCTTGTCAGTTGTTTGACCATAACCAGTTGAGCATGTCCCTTAGTGGCTGACGATATGTGCATCTCTGATCACGAGCAGAAGTAGTGGGGGAGCATCATAGCCATGTGTTGAGAGGGCTTGTTTGGGGTTTGAATAATTCACCTCTGGAAACATGGGTGGTTCTTTCAACATCCTTAAACAACCCTTATTCAGGGACCTTTTGAGCGGGATGGGCTACTCAACCTGAAGAAAATTCTAACTGGGCCCCACCTGCAAGGTGTGCTGTTTATCTTGATATGAGATCACCATGTCGCGCACATATGGTTGTGATGCATGTGCCTGGTGTACCTTTATCAGACGGGTAGTCATGATGGGTATATTGGGCTTCGTATATTTTACCCCAGTGTCACTTTGATGGCATGCACTGCTCTCTCACTCAATAATAATAATAATAATAATAATAATAATAATAATAATAATAATAATAATAGTTGTAATTGTAGATGATCTTTTAGCAAATCCTTTCTAATTGCAAACCCAACACTACCTTCCCTTTTCTCTCCTTTCGATTTCCCAACCGAGAATAATGTGAAACCTGCTGCTCTTTTGACAAGATGATATTCATTTGAACATCTTGTTTCAGAAATAGCTGCAATATCAACATTAAGACGCCTTATCTCCTTAGTTACTTCTTTCAGACCTATCTGCTCGATCTAAAGGGGTTCTGACATTCCAGCAGGCCCCCTAAATAGAAAACTTATTCTTTGCATACTTGTTATCATTGTTTATATCAATTCTTTGTTCATTCCTGCTAAATCGAACCACCGTTAGCCGCAGTAAACTAACCGCCAAAGAAAGGAGAGACAATTTTAGTGCACCTTTTCTAGCATCTTCCCAGTCTATCCAGGTGAGCAGCGTTATCCTTAAAAGGGCTGCTCAAACACAGGATTCTCCACCGAAAACCGTTCCTGTCCATAAAAAAACATGTTAGCGATGTTAAGATAAGAACCGTGCTGCATTACATACATATTTGGAACTGTATGCTTTCAACCAGTCAAGTCTGTATCCGTCTCCACGCTTCTATCGCCAGAGGACTTTTGAAAAGTGATAATTGTACGATGATAGTGTTTTGTAGGGGATATCTATACTTCATTGGATTTCCGTGACAAACTCTTGTAAAAAACTTTTGTCACTCTCTGGGTCAAAATAGTAACAAGATGACGAGTACTAAGTTGACTGCAGGTCTTATGTTGGAGTACGTTCACCTAGGCTTTTCCTCAAACGATACTGCAAGCTAGCAGTGGTAAGTCAATTTAAATTCAGAGTTTTGTTCTCTTATACTGGTTGTCCTAATCACGGTATCGTTTCAAAATAGGAGCCCAATCTGCCCTCATCAACAGTCATGGCTTTGATAGTGCAGCCAGTTAAGGGACTGATATTACTATGACCTGGCTTTTTGGTACAAACACACACACAAATACACACACACATAGAAATATATATAAGACGGGTTTCTTACAGGTTCCGTCTACCAAATCCACTCACTAGCCTTTCATTGGCCCGAGGCTACAGTAGAAGACACTTGCTAAAGGTGTCTCACAATAGGAACGAATCCGGTATCACGTAGTTGGAAAACAAGCTTCTTATCACACAGCCATGCCCGCACCTATAAGAAGAAAATATAATCTCAAGAAAGATGAATTATCCAAATTGCCTTGCCTTAAGGAAAAAGACCACCTTATTGACTACAGTTAAGAGATGAGTCTTATGCGAGTTTCTTTTTTAATAGTCATCAAATCGACACTTTTAAAATCTATCCCAGGCATCTAAGCGCCACAGGCATATATAAAACAAGCAGCCACTTTGTATAAATTAAAGAGAAATAATTCGGTGGCCAAAAGCATGTGAATGAACAACATAAACAAATACAAGTATATCAAATGCCATATAACACACATTCTTGATTTATTAAAGATAGCCTAGACTCTCATGGGTCTTTCTCATTAGCCGTTCAGTAAATTTAGCATGCCATTTACAGGCAGAAGTAATA
>NC_043001.1:52040706-52055706 GCF_006345805.1 Octopus sinensis | reverse complement strand
CGAAACCACAGCAACAAAAAATACGAGGAGATATACTCCTAATACCTTTGTGCCCTTTAATACCCAGTTATGTACGGGATGGCATAGATTTCATCCAACGTATCCCTCCCTCTGCACACAAGGTACTATACTCACAAGTTTTTATGTCAACAATCTCTTTATTAATATACCTCACACTTTAGGCCTAGAAGTAATCAAACACTGTGTAGAGAAACATAGAGAATGGATAAATGAACGCTTCAAGACTGATATCATCACCAACGCCACACGCCTAGTATTAGACAGATAAAGGACACGGCTATGGGTACGCGTTTTGCGTCCTCATATGCATTTTGGGGCAAATCGAATGAAGATCTAAGTATATTTAACAATATACTGAACGCACTTCACGTATCAATCAAATTCACGACGGAATCCAGTTGCAATGAGCCACTATTCCTGAATATCCACATAAAAATACAGAGTTCCACAGTCACAACAGACATATTTTACAAAAAACTGACATACAACAATTTTTATATTTCTACTCTTGCTATCCATCACACAGCAAAAGAAACATCCCATTCAGCATGGCAAGACGCATCTGTGCTATACTGACGGACTCCAAAATACGTGAAATCCGACTCAACGAACTCAAAGGCTTCCTCACAATGCAGAAACGCCCCTTAGGATTAATTAATGAAGGAATTAAAAAGGTGATGAAACTGAACATCACTCAACTACAGACACCTAAGGGAAAAGTTAATGAAAACACGATTCCGTTCGTTAACACACACAGTCCTGGAATAAACAACATCTTTCACGCCATAAAATCGAACTTTCCTATACTCCTACAATGCCTCAAAATGAAAAATCTGCTTGAAAATAAACACCTTACAGAATAGTAGACGCCAGCCAAAAGATCTTTAAAAAAATACTTCACAAGGGTAAAATTCAAATCAAAAAATTAATCAGAATTCTTAGCAAAAGAATGTGGAGATAGATGTGGAACATGCAAGAACATCAACAACTTCAAGTACTTGGAAAGTGGTTCCCACATAAAATTCAACAGCGGATCCCTTTTCAGAATAAATGCAGGTATGAACTGCAAAACGCAAAATCTCATATACTGTACTAGCATTAAAGACCCGTCGTTGCCGGGTCATAGTGCTAGTGCATATATATATGTGTATATATATGTGTACATATTACATGTATATCTATATATATATATATATACATCTACACATAAAATACAAAATACAAAGTTATATCTTGATATCGCTAGTGATAACAGACAATAGTCTTTTCTTTAATTTATTTTTTTATTATCCATCTGGACTATTCCATTTCTGCACGCTAATTTTATTTTTAATTTATTCCCATTCATGTGAAACCACTTATTCAAGTTCAAATCATTGATGCAATTTTATACCAATTGCTATTTTTATTTATGTTATGTTACGATTATATTATACTTTAGTTTGATTTTAATTATTACTTACTACATATAATTCAATTGTTATTATTATTTTTATTGTTAAAGTGAAAGTATCTGACATAAAATAGAGAAACGTTTTGTTTCACTTTTAACACGTAATACTGAAATAGTGGAGAAGATATGATATTGCTATGGGCTCGCTCTAGGCAAGAAGTTGAAAAGAATTTTTTTTTGCCCATGAAACTACATGGACCCTAAGTAAGGCATGTATAAAATTTGAATGGAATTGGTTGTGTAGTTCTCAAATTTTAGGGAATCGTAGAAGAGAAGATATGATATTGCTGTGGGCTCGCCTTAGGCAAAAAGTTCAAAATTCTTTTGCCGATGACACTCCCCGGACCCTAAGTAAGGCATGTGTAAAATTTGAATGAAATTGGTTATGTAGTTCTCAGGTTTTAGGGAAACACACAGACAGACAGACAGACACACATTCTCAGTTTTATATATATATATAAAGATTACCTGCCCAAACTGCAAAGAAAATCACATTGGCGAAACAAATAATTCCCTCTGCCAACGTGCAAGGATCCACAGGCAACAAATCCGACAGGAGCACTTAAGCAAGATTTCATTAAATAAGCATCTGGAAATATGCAACGACGGAAAATTCAAAATTTTTCCCTTTTATAAATGTGCACGAGACGATCTGTAATACAGAAAAGCAATAGAACTACATTTCATCAAAAAATTCTCTCCAAAGTTGAATGTTTGGAATGGGAGACAGTACATTTTGTATTCTAAATATAACTCAACGAGAAGAAAAAATAAAGAAGAGGGGAAAAAAAAGGAAAGGAGAAGAGAGAAAAAAGACTTCCAGTGATGACACCGCACCTTTTTTTTTTTTTTTTTGAAGAGGTCATTATCCTTAAACCCATTCCAATACAATGGTTAATGACTAAATAAATAAATGGTGAATAGGAAGGGGGATACACCTTCTCTCTCTCTCTCTCACTATCTCTATCTCCCTCTACCTATGTCACTATCTGTCTGACTATCTATCTATCCACATATCTATCTATCTAGCTAGCTATCTATTTATCTAACTATCAGCCTATCTACCTACATATATTTCTATATATCTATCTCCATTATCATGGAACATCACCCCCACCAAAACAAACAATGCTCTCTTCTTCTAAACAAAACCCCAAAAAACATGTTTTATATAAATGAACAAGTTGTTTGTACATTCACAAAATTTTATTTGACAAGTTCTAGAAAGGAACGAAAGCGCTAAATAATAATGAAGAAATAAAAAGACTTTTTTCTAAAATGTTGACTTTTCTCAACACACACGCACACACATATACATACATACATACATACAAACAGACATATATATATATATATATATATATATATATATATATATTATATATATATATATATATATATAAAATCAGGTCATCCCATAAGTTCTGTCCGATTTTACCTTTTTTAAAATTGAATGAAAGTTAATTGGATTTTCGAATGTCTAATGGAATTTAAAATTATTTTTATGCATTTGTGTACATTTAAACTAATTAGATATTATTTTACAGAATAATAGAATTAAAATTTCTCTCATTAAAACCCTTTCTAACATGGAAGAATCCAAAGTGCATTTAAGGTACATAATGCTTTATGAATACAAAAAAGGAAACTCTGCAACCGAAGCGACTCGAAACATGCACTCAGAGTATGAGTACAAAAATATAAATATGCATATATATATATAAGCATATATATATATATATATATATATATATATATATATATATATATATATATATATATATATATATATACGAAGAAGATAGCCTCTTTGCAGCATATAAGCTACTGGGAAAGACTCAAGAGATTAAGACTCTATTCCTTAGAGCGTAGGCGAGAAAGATATGCCATAATATACATCTGGAAGATCATAGAAGGACTTGTCCCAAACTTTGGCATCGAGAGTTACACAAATACTAGAACTGGGCGCCACTGCATAGTGCCAAGGACTCCAAATTTGCCATCAATATGTAGGACAAGATACTGTGATAGCCTGGCCTCTGAAGCCCAGGCTATCACATCTCTTCCATATCCTCCCGAAGAACCTGAGAGACCTGCATGGATTGGACGCAGATGTCTTTAAAATAAAACTGGATCTCTTCCTGTCAGGTGTCCCAGATGAACCAACTTCACGGCAGGAGGTGCAGATGAGGGCAGCTGCATCGAACTCTCTCATGCACCAAATGGCAATTGCTAAAAACATTCGTGAAGTAAAATCATGTAACAACACCAAATGGCGGTGCCCCAGCATAGCCACAGCTCGTGAGCTGAAACTAGATAAAATAAATAAGATAAAAATAAATATATATATATAGATATATATATATATATATATATCTATATATATATATATATATATATATATATATATATATATATATATATATATATACACGCACACAAAAGTTCTATAATTATAAGCATAATTATAACTAGGGTTCAGCAAAATTGCTTCACCACGTACCGAAATTTAGAAATAGCAGTTAAATACTATTCCACTACCATAAGATATGATTCGCACGCGCAAGCACATGCAAACTCGCACACACGCACACACGCACTCGCATATATTCTTTATATGCTGCCATTTCTTTTGTGCGGAAAGCATTGCAATCATCAAGCGTTCCACTTCAGAATGCTGGTAGCTTACGTTGGTAGCAATGTAAATATATACGTGTGTGTGCTTGTGTTTGTGTGTATTATATATATATATATATATATATATATATATATATATGTGAGTGTGTGTGTATTATCTATTATGTATGTATATGGGTGTGTAGATATATATATATATACATACACACACACACATATATATACACACACACACACACACACGCATATATATATATATATATATATATATATATTTATATGTATATATATACATATGTACATTGTGTTTTGTGTCAGTTGTTCTTGTATAATTTTATTCTTTTTGTTTTGGGGTAGAAGCCACACAAATAGTACTTCTTCAATTTTCAGAGCTTGAACAGGCTAGCATTTTATATTTTTTCAGTCTCTTACTGCATCAAATTATCTTTGCTATATAACTCTTGCCACTCGAATATATTTTATCTCACAATGTCTCCGACGTTTTGTTCAAGTTGTTTCTTTATAGGCTTCCCAGTAATATATTTTCTTGTGTGTCTCGTTTGAGAATTGGGAATTGTCGCTGCTAAAATGTTATATAAACATTTCTGATAATTAACGAAATGTATTCTTCAAAAGACTTTTCCATTGTTTTTTAGTCGTAACAGTTTGTCTTTTTGGGGTTTTTGTTTGGTGATTTTTTTCTTGTCTTTCTCAGAAAGAAATTTATATAAATCGAAAATTTCATTTAAATAAAGTTATACGATGCTTAATCCAACTACTTATTTGATTTGATTTGCGAGGATTTGATTTGATTGAGTTGCTTTTTTTTATGAAGTCATTTTAATTGTTATTTGTCATTCTATTAAGGCTACAGCTTTATTGGAGATTTGTGTCGTAAATTCAATTTACAATACGCTATCAATAATTTTAAAAATTCATTAGGCTGCGTCTCTCATTAGTCCACTCATACATTAACTGATTGCAGAAGATTACCAAGTAATCATTCTATTTATTCTTTAGACGGACGGGACTGAGCTGTACGCATACGCCTCATTCATTTGTTTAGGAAATCTAACATTAAGATATAAAAACGATTGTGTGTCGTCGTACATTTATGTGGAGTCCAGTTCATCGCAGTGGTGAGGTATTTAGTAAGGCAGTAACTTCGTTGGAATTTCTTCTGTCGTTGCAAATGTTGGTAGAGTAATTTAAAACAAATACTATATTTAGGATATAGCGATATATATTTACGTCACGGATACATGTAAATATGTTTTGCATCTTTTATTTTCTGAATATTGCATGATTAGTAGCTAAAGAACCACTTGCATCTATTAATTGAGAGACTTTTATACCAGGACTAGCAGTATCGCCCGGCGTTGCTCGGGTTTGTAAGGGAAGTAACTATTTAAGCATTTTTAGAGAGTTACTTCCCTTATAGATGCCAATTCGGGCTTTCTTAGCCGTTTCTGTTTTGGTGTCTTCAAGCCATGAAGTCGTTGTTCTAAAAGAACGCTGGTCTCCTTGACAACGCATTACGACGTTGATTTCCTTACACTCCCTTCCCCACAGCTTCACGAGGGAGGGAAGAAGGGGGAGAAGCAAACAGGTGCAGGTGTGACCATGGACGCCAACTCCGCCGCCATCGACACACGAAAAATTATGCATTAAAATGGAATAAAAAATGATGTTAAATTATTTTTAAAATCGTAGACTCATCGTAGACGCCCGCTAATACTCAGACGGGCTCGATATGAATCACGACTATAAGATACCCGAATTTGGTTAAACTGCACCGCAAAATGTGGGAGTAGTTAGGAATCTAAATCGAAGGGGACAGACACTCACACAACTACAGTTTTATATATATAGATATTTCGTATCAGTCCTCAGTTTATTCTTATAACTTAACAGCATAAGTCGCTGTTAAAACAATTATATAAACATTATCTTTTATCATATTCTCTCAATACATTCATTAAGTGTTCCTCAAATAGAGTTGTATTTAATTTTCTTTCAACTGTCCTAGCAAAGTTTGGGAACGAAAACGGTAATATAAGGTACATGAAACACATTATAACACTTTGATATCACGGCGAAAATATTCGTCTGTTTTAATTGCATCAGTAAATTCATAATTGATGCGCTGTTATGACTGACTGTGACAGATAGAAAACAAGGTTCTTTGTTATATGCGAATTTTATATCACTAGGTTTTCAGTTCACTGATCTTAATAGATATATTTTAATCATTACCATACCATCAATTGACTTTTCTTTCATCACGTTTATTTTTGTTTGTCTTCTGATATCCAGCTATAACTTTTTCCAGACTACTCTAATATATTTTCCCCAACCGCATAAACTTTTTGGCGTTGTTTCCATTCGTTTTGATCCTCTCAAGTTAAGTACAAAAGTGTGTACGTTCCTACCTGGTCTAGTGTTCTGGGAGCGGTTTTCTATGCGCGTTCATGAATGGTATATGACCCAGCTGCTGCTTCTCGCATAATTGCATAATACGACTGCCGCTATTTATAGTTGTCACGACAGATCTACAAATGCATTAAGAAAAGGCTTGTCCTCTTCGAGCAATGTTGATCGCTGCCTGTACCCCTTCTTTTGTTACGGAGCCAAGTCATTGTGCTCTTAAGTTTATTTATCGCCAATCTTTTTCTCAGCAATTGCATAGGAGCAATGCAATGCGGAAAATCAATTCATCTTGATTCGAATTCCACCGTGCAATTATTCAATGTGAAACGCCAGAATTTATGATAGTTTTTCCTTTGCCATTTCATTGCAAAATGTAGCAAGTCCTGAAGTTAGACTATTTCTTTGTCAAAAATAACAGCGGTTATATAGCAAAACTGGCTGCCATTGCTTCGATTTATTATTATCTGACTAACTAAGTTCTCAGCATCAGACTACACTAAGTAATTTATTTTTATTGCAGACACATTTCCGAGTAATATAGATATAGAGTTTCTTTTTCATGTGTATTATATCAAATAATAACGCAGGTACGCTAATTATAATTTTACATTTTAATATATTATGATACGTATGGCGTATCTAACTAAATAAAATTAATGCTAATATTCAAAATAAATATATTCATTAAATTAAATTTTGTACTTTTGCGATAAATGTATGTTATGAATAACAATAGCACTGATTAACTATTAATTAGTTAGAGATGTAACATATTGATTGATTCTATTTAAGATAGCGTGAGATGTTTAATTTGACCAATGCCCCAACAACGTGCATTACTAATAACAAATGATGCCTTCAATAAAAATAATTAGAAGTTGTAACTGCAACTTAATTAGTTACGCCTTTCCGTATCGAAACGATTCTGAATAATTCTACGTAAAATAAAGATTACACTACGCAGAAAATATAGACTACATAAACGTCAAAATGTTGTAAGAAATTCCGATATCGCATATAACAAAGAAAATTGTTTTCTATCTGTCACAGTCAGTCATAACAGCGCATCAATTATGAATTTACTGATGTAATTAAAACAGACGAATATTTTCGCCGTGATATCAAAGTGTTATAATGTGTTTCATGTACCTTATATTACCGTTTTCGTTCCCAAACTTTGGTAGGACAGTTGAAAGAAAATTAAATACAACTCTATTTGAGGAACACCTAATGAATGTAATGAGGGAATATGATAAAAGATAATGTTTATATAATTGTTTTAACAGCGACTTATGCTGTTAAGTTATAGGAATAAACTGAGGGCTGATACGAAATATCCTGGTATAAAATGCCGGAGCAATAATGATTGTTGCATTTATCATCAAATAATTATGTACGCTAAAAAGTATAGTTACGAAGTTTTCTACATTTATGCAGAGACCCTTTTGACAGTTAATAGATACATAAAAGGAAGGAGCTAACAGAGAAGTTTGTGGGTATATTCTATGATATAATACTACATGTTCAATCCTGTTTAACCTGAAGTCAATGTATCAAGGTTTGCATCAGTCCTTTACGATCCATCCAAATACTTGAAGAGCGAAAAACAACAGATCCAGATGTACAAAGTAACTAACATCACATATGAGTGTGTTTATGCGTGTGTGTGTGTGTGTGAGTGTGTGTGTGTGTGTGTGTGTGTGTGTGTGTGTGTGTGTGTGTGTGTGCTTACATAAAATGAATGTGTATATATTTCGAGATCAAAAGTAAATAATGATTTATTGAAATAAAATATTTTCTTAACTGTATCATACCGTTTCGATTATATCGTTGTTTAGTTTCATGTAAATTCCAATCGAGAATAAACGTTCGACCCAATATCATATATTACTTCTTTTCCAGGTACAGTGTACTTCACCACACATACATAGAGTTAATGTCGAACTATTTTCTAATAAAATCTATGAACTTATTTTTTTCTTTTACACTGAAATAGTTTTAATTGTACATAAATATAAACACAAAGGAACTCTAAAAATTTGTCAAAACTTCAAGGTATTGTTAAGCTGGAAATTATCATTTTTTTTTAAATTGATTTCTACAATATTATATATAATAAAAAATTATTTTATTTAAATTAAATATAAAACGAACGGATGATGGTAAAAGAAATTCATATAATAATTCTAAAAATATATTCATTCTAGTACAAATGATGTGAAGAATTTCAAACTAATAGAGTTTTGAATCGAGATGTTTAGGCTAGGGGCAAGGCGTATTTTGAGAAAAAAAATGTTCTCTTTATTTATGCGAAAAGTAAAACTAAAATGTAACTAAAAAAATATAATTAAAAAATATGGTTTGGTATATCTCTTTAACGACAATTCGATACTAACTGATCATTTTTGTAAGTCATCATAAACAATTTTCTCACTATATGTTCATGTATGAATTCACAATATTTGTAAGTACAAGTAACTTTAAACTGAGAAGTACAGAATAAACTTTAAAAGTTATATTAGTTTTAGATTATTTCAATAAGAACAAAAGAAAAAAGCTTAAGATCAATTCAGTGAAATTGATTAGTATACTAACTGTATTTCTAAATAGATGAGATTTTTAATTTTAGTTAAGAAAATTTTATGACCTGGAAAGACACTTTGATCTGTAAGTTTTGCATTCTGTCAAGTAACATTATTCAGGATATCCTTTGGAGGAACCTCATTTCAGCCGCTTGTATACACGATCGTATTCTTTCAGTCAATACCCAATATTTATAAGTATAGGTTAAGATAGACATGAAAACCAAACGGAAGAGATCGGGTTTCGTTTTTTCTTTTACCAATATCTCTTCTGGCGGTTGAATGCTGAAGCTGGCGCATTACCACGTCACCTACTGCAATTCTAGAATCCATTTCAGCTTCCCGCTTCCCAACACTCGTAAATACGGACCTGAGATACTTAAACTTATTCACTTGTCTCAGTAATGTTCCACTAATATGCAGAGCGTATTGGAAAAACTTTCTTGAGAGGCCAATGCCTCAGTCTTCACAACACTAATTCTCCGCATTGAGAGTTCACACCTCCGATACTATAGACGTGATTAGAATGTTGCAGAAAAGAATCGTATAATGGAATCATGAAGCCGAGCAAAGCAGCAGGAGAACGAGGATTAGACTAAGAACGACACATTTGGATAATATCCATAGACTCAGTTTTCATGCCTGAGAGTGCAACCAGAAAATCTAATGACGGTTGCTTCTGGTAAAACCCTAAGACGGAGGTTCCTGAGGGCTCTACTTCCAAGTCCCTTCCAGAAATCCTGGGCGGAGAAAGAAGGTGGGAGAATATCTTATGAATTGTATCGTTATAAACGAAGGATGTAAATTTCAGTGACAACACAACAAAAGACTTACTGATAGATTTTTATTCAGAGGAACTGAGTGGATTGTAAGTTCTTACCAAACGTAATTTCTAATATTTAGAAAAGAAGAATTATTAAAACAGGAGGTTCGTGCACATAAAGAGTATCAAAAATACTTAGATTCATGTGATACAAGTATTTAGTTTTCTTTGGCTTTTAATACGATGCATATATATATAGAAAGAGATTGAAATCACTCAAGCTATAATACTTAATAGCTATTAATTTATGCAACAATCAACTTCTGTGTTAGAATAGATTACTATTTGTATGCATGAAAAGACAAGCAATATCATTGGAATGCAGAAATGAGATAATTCTTATTTATTGCGTACGCATTTGCGATATGTATATGAGTATCTGTATGTATTCTATGTACGTTTATATGTATGAATATATGTATATAAATTCACACACACGCATATAAGTATGTATATATGTGTGTGTGTATATATGTATATATACACATATATACATGCCCACATAATCTTATTTGCACTGTATACAGCAAGATTTGGAAAGATTTTTAGCACATGTATTCGTAATATGTCTAGGCAAGTTCAGGATCAAAATATTCTGAGCGCTTTAGTGCGTGTCATAGAATAACTGCTTGCTGTGAGTGTGTGCGTGTGAGTGCGTGCGTGTGGGGGGGTGTCTAACGAAAGCGATCCACAAAGAGGATAACTTAAACGAGCTGGTCGTTTATATGTCGGGTGTCTGGAGGTATTCTGTGAAACAATATTGTAAAAACACTTTACATGCAAGAAATATTGTGGTTAAGAAGCTGACGGCGCAAATACATGGTAGTAAGCACGATTTCATAGAGCATTATATTAAGCAAGTATCTTCCACCAAAGCCTCGAACATGGTGTATATTGCACAGACACACAAACGCACAGACACACTCACACACACGCACACACGCACACACACACACACACACACACACACACACACACACACACACACACACATACAAGCAAGCAAACAAACAAGCAAAAATCATAATGACAACTTTTTGAGAATTTTTCAAATTATAATGAGATCTTATATAAGGTATTATTTGAGGTCGTTATATATATACTGACAAGATACATTTTATTTACTGCGGTCATAGAATTAGGTAGAATTGACCTAGATTATTATACGATATAATTCGTTCTTTGGAAAGGTACTAGCCACACCTTTAGGTAATTTTTTTTTTTTACTCAAAAGACATTCGCCTCTGGAGCATAGGCATGAGGAAAAGAATCTTTTAAAAGCAATCTTGTTAAATTAACTTATTTAATAAAGTCTAATTTTGCACAAAATATCATCTCTTCAAACGTGGGTAAATAATTAATTCTGAATACTATAGCCAATGTTAATTATGATTATATCGATAATGATTTCAAATTTTGACACAAGACCAATAAGTTCGAGAGAGATGTATGTCGATTACATCGACCTCAGTGCTTATCTAGTACTTATTTTATCATTCTCGGAAGGAAGAACCGTAAGGTGGACCTCGGCGGAATTTAAGCTCAGACCGTAAAGAAGGAAGAAATGCCGCTAATAATTTTGCCCGGCATGCTAACGATTCTGTGTGTTCGCCGCCTTAAGGCAAACAGCAATCCCAATGACAAAATAATATCTCTTTACACGAGATAGTTTTAATTAGCGATGTAGCATATCAATGTATGGTTAGAAACCCTGCTACCTGTAAGAAATGTGTTGGTCTAACCGCAAATTGTTTTAAAATCAGTTACCATATGCTAATAACATTTTTTCGTTTTCAAACCCAAATAGAAAGACAACAGCCGCAATATCGGCAATGCAGAAACATTTTGTATAAGGTGGAATGGAAGATTTTGGTGGCAGCCATCTCATCTAACCGAGAAAACGCTCCTGAATTTATGTTGATGAAACGCCATTGATCATTTTGCTAAAGACACGATTATGAAAAAGAATTCGAAATTTTAGAAACGTAATACAAATACTATACTGTTATGGCAGATCGCTGTTATTTCCCTCCGTCCCTATGCAAAGTTGAGTGTCTTACTTTTACAAGTGATAGCTATGAACAGTTAGGTCTGTGATACTGCTGTTATACATCATGGTTTGTCTAAAACTGAATATATTGTCTGTGATAGGTATTAAATAGTGAGTAGCATGCATATGTTTCTTTTATATATGTAGGTATATAAAGTATGTATTTGTACAGAAAAGTGTATATATATATATATATATAAGAAAGTTGGTTTGTGAAAGCACGTAGTTGAATATATAGAAAATAGTAAAAAGTGAAAAACACAAACTAGACTAAACAAGGAAACATTCTTCATTGAAAAGTACAAGCCCAGACTTAACCATTCCAACATACTTATACAGAGAAATTCACCCCAAAGGAAAGGAAAAAAATTTTAAGCGATTATCTCCCTTACACCGGAAGAAATCACTTATTACCTCCCCTTATTTAGAACTCTTTTCAACATAAACATAACGATAACTCTCCTCAACATAAACATAACGACGTAAGAAATTTGAAAAGCTAAAGGCGAAACCGGTCTTTCTTCTAAACTATGTCATTGTAACAAAAAAATTTATAATATTCTTCAGACATATTGATTTAAATATATATTCTTTTACCTTTTAAAACAAGCCTTCTGTAGATTTTTCACTTTTTACTATTTCCTATATATATATATTATATAATATATATATCTATATATATATATATAATATATATATCTATATATATATATATATATATATATATATATGTATGTATGTATATAAAGTATATAAAAGTATATATATACATATATATATATATCCACTACACTACCTTGGATATCTTTGTTGCTTAATTTGATTATAATCACCCCATTTGATTTATATGGATAATACCATACATAATTCTAATGCCTTTAAGTTAAGTACCATATTCATCTGAATCTAAATTTTGCTGAACTTATATATATATATATATATATATATATATATATATATATATGCATTTATGTGCATATATGCGTATCTATGTAGATATATTTGTGAGTGGCGAAGTTTATATGTGTATGTGCAAAAGCACATCTGGGTGCATCTGAACGTGAATGTGTTTATAAGTTTCAATTATGAAATTAGGTTTCGCTGGAATAGTGTATGGATTTTAGGAATAAGTACTTACATCAGATTTTTGCGTTACCCGAAGAAACGTAGAGCAAGTGGATTTTGTATAAAAATGTGTGTGCCATTTTTTCTGCCGTGTCTATGTATGTATCATGTTTGTATTTTGTGTGCATTTGTGCCTTTGTGTGTTTGTGTGCGCTTGCGTGTGGTATGTATTTCCGTGCGTATTTTGCATGTGTGCGGTGCGTGGACGTGCGCACTTTGCATCAGATTACGCGAGGTAGATTTGACGTATCATTAATATTCAGATTCATAGATTTCTAAGGTAAGGAAGAATTTTTTTTATCTATCCGTTTATTTATTTTTGTATTTCCTTATGCATTTTTTCCTACATAACACGCTTTATGTATGTATTTATAAGTATATAGGTGCATGTACTAAACACACACACACACATACACATATATATACATACATACACATACATATATAGATAGATAGATAAATAGAAAGATATATATATATATATCCTATATTTATATATGAATATATATGTGTGTGTATATATATATATATATATATATATATATATATGATAATAAATATTAGGGAATAAATCCAAATTTACAGGGAAAAATCAGATTTAGGATTGAATCCAATTTTATAGTAAAATATTATATAATATTAATTAGAGACAAAACCACTATTATGCAAATCAAACATATATATAAACAGGGGCAAACAATTCACGAGAAAAAATATAATTCTCGAAAATTATTTTGCTAAGATATTAATTCTGTTATCATCTGGAATGGGTATTTTAAAAAATAATTAATGATATCTACAGAAATCAACCCGAAGCTGATTAATAAAATACACTTATCATCAGTGTATTTTTGACCATTCAAATAAGAGCTTTGACTGTTATTTCCAGCAGGCAGACATACTTAGTATGTCCTTTGATTAATTTTACTTTTAATTCTTCAGTTATTTAATGTCATCTTGGGCCTGCGATCGCCTATATTAATAATTCTGTTATTATATTTTTAAAATAGACATTACTGATGATAACATTTAATAATATCCTGGCAAATTAATTTTCGAGAATTATATTTTTTCTCGGGAAGTATTTGCCTCTGTATATAAAGTGTATTTTCACTGATGACTGTAATCTGAATTCAGCTCAAAGCGATTCAGTTGCAACGCTGATTTCGATATTAGTAGTTGAGGGGATATCATCGTGGTAACACGTACTGAAGACGTTAAGGTAATTTATTCAAATTAATTTTTAAAAATTGATTTATTTATTTTGCCAGTACAGAAACCGGTCTACGTGAGTCCTTATACTTAAATGTACGTTGATAGATTTTATTAACCTGATCTGCTTTCTGTTGACTTCTGTATTTATCATCAGTCTAATTTTGGCGATTTAACTAAGAACTTTGACTGTCATTTCCAGCAGACAGACATACTTAGTATGTCCTTTGATTAATTTTAATATTATTCCTTCAGATATATCAATATATATATATATACAGTGGCGGCCAAAATGTTCAGAACGGCATTGTTTTCGTCAGAAAAGTAGATATAAGTTTTTATCAAAGTTGTTTTATATTCTATAATTTTCACACAGTAAATACAATAGTAATTGTTATTGTCTGAGATTTTGGTGTAATTTGAGAGGATAATACAAAAGTTGTAGATGATTTAGTGATTTACTGCAAAGCCCATGGCGGCCAAAATGATCAGAATCGTTGAAAAAATAACAAAATAATCAAAAATGACAGAGAATACTGGAATTATTTAATATTTAGTGTGAAGCCCTTTAGCTTCAATCACACTTTGACATCTTCGACTGCATGGGGAAATTAAATTTTCAATTTCTTGCTAGGTGATCTTATTCCATTCTTCCTGAAGGGCATTC
>NC_043001.1:51980706-52033206 GCF_006345805.1 Octopus sinensis | reverse complement strand
GTGTGAGCAGTTGGTATGTTCGTGTAATCGTATTAAGTGAGGAAATAGTGAGACAGTGTGAAGATGGCAGATGAAAAGGAAGGTAAAAGGAATGTGGAGAATGTGGTAGATGTGTGTGAGATTTTTTTGATAGAAAAGAAAGAGACGAAAAGAGAAAAAAATGGAGAAAGAGAAAATGATAATTATCGAAAAAAGATATTTTTGCGTTTTAGTGAGATATAAGAAAAAAAACATTAGTAGTACAAGGAGGGGATCAGGAAGAAGGTGGAAGAGGTGTGTATATGGGTCGGTTTATGGAAGTGTAAAGCTTAAAAGCAGAAAAGAAAAACAAAGTGCATGGAAAATGATGATGATGACGACGACTTGGAAAATCGGGAATAAGTGTAGGACAAGATGGAGAATAAGTAGGACAAAAATGGGGAATAAGTGCAGTAACAAGAGAGTAAACCAACAGAAAAAAGAAATTAAAAGAGAAAATAAGAGAAAATCGAAAGAACCATCTCTACATATATAAAATTGGCTGTTTGTACGGTTGTTTGTTTGTCCGTTTGTCTTCTATGTATTTGAAAACAAGTAGACCAATTATGCTCAAGCTTGGTACGGCAGTTCCTTAGACAAAGAAATAGTTTTTGCACAAATTTGAACCATGATGTCGGGTGTCACATTTTACCCCACATGAACAAAATTCAAAAAATTACCGAAAAACCTGAATTCCTTCGTAAATTTAATGATTATGTGCAAAAGGGTTTATGGTAAATTTCCTTAAACTTAGAGATATGGGACAAATGTGACCGAATGATTTGTTGCTCTCTTTAACTATTATATATATATAATATATATATATATATATATATACATATATATATATATATATATATATATATATATATATATATATATTATATATATATATATATATATATATATGGTCACGGCAGCGCAGTATAATTTCTTAAATGGCGGTGCCCCAGCATGGCCACAGCTCATTAGCTGAAACTAGAAAAATCAAAATCAAAATCAAAATCGTATATATATATATAACATAATATATATATATATATATATATTATATATATATATATATATATATATAATATATATATATATATTATATATATATATATATATATATATACATAATATAATAGTGTCCCAACTAAAGAATTTCGGGACAGCGAAAATTCGGTTTACGAGTCAGCTTCAGATGTCCCAACGCTAGTTGGCGTAACGAACGTCACAGTGAACGCCGCAACATCCGCCCATCATTCCGTGTGTCACTCAATAGCTAGACAGATATGTACGTTAGCATGTTAGCTAAATATACATAACCCAGCAAATTAGTAGATTCGTTAAAGTGTCAGGTAGAATGAGATGCGTTATTTATTCCATTCCCTGCCCTTGATATTCATATCCCACTGCCCTCAAGTTAGTATCATATATTTTCAATACCGATAAATAATGTAGCATTCCGAAGTAGTAGACTGGCAGAATAGTTAAAGCATTGGATGAGATGCTTTTTAGAATATGTTCCCACTGCTTGCTGTCTGAGTTCAAGTTCAGTCTTGTATATCTGGGTTGAAAACAGGTCCTTTCAGACACCAAAAGCAGTGGTTGGGCGTTAATGTTATTCGCATCAATTTGTGTAGCACCTCAGTTATAAGAATCAATCGATCGAAACGCATACAATTCAGTAAAGACTAAGACAGCTATATACATATCTGGGTATGTGTGTATGCACGCATGTGCATGTGTGTCTGCGTGTACATACGCATACATATATATGTGTGTGTGTGTGTGTGTGTACATACATACATACATACAAACACACACATACACGCATATGACGTTTACAGTTGTGTTACACATTGCCCTTTTGCACTGCGATGTGTGGAAATCGTCTCACTGCTGCCTAAAGGCATTCAGCTACGAAAAGCTATATTTTCTTAAATAATGCATGGTCTTTGAACACCACTTTACCAGGTTACCTGGATAAATTCGTGTGTGTGTGTGTGTGTGTGTGTGTGTGTGTGTGTGTGTGTGTGTGTGCAGGATCGGATCTAAACCTTTGCAGGCCTGGGGCACTTTATGTTCAGTGGTCCCTTGATACAGAAAAATAAAAAATCAATGACAGTTCAGCAAATTCATATCTTAAAACCAGTGAATTAAATATAATTGAAATTGACAAGTTAAGAAATAGAAAGTTTTGATGCGTCTTTCAATGCAAGCTTTTATCATCTTAACTAAGTACAGCAAATTTCACTAACTTAAAGCTATATATAATTACTATACCCACAAAAATCTTCTTTTTTATATCACACACCTAAAAAAATATTTTATAAATTCTTCAAATTTAATCATCTTTAGAGCACTACTCTGTACATCCAAAGGTGCAATTAGTCATTCACAGCTCATCATGGCTCTCAGATAATTTTCTCGTTTTCAATTTACTGAATGAAATCTCTTCTGAACAGTTAGTGACTATCACGCCCAAGTATAATCTAAGAGCTACATCAACGTTGGAAAAGTATGAGCTAGCTTTTCGCCATGGATCAAAAGTTGCCTTTAGAGATGGAGTAACACATGATCTGAAATTACAAAAGGCTGCACACTGGACAATTACTAAAATGACAGGTCAAATGGTTATCTGTTTCCCAGCTTCAGTTCTTATCTCTGGTAAACTACTTAAGTTAACTATAGCATAGAATTTGTTATGCATTGATTTTGTTAATGTAAGTCAACAGCAACTGATCCAAAATTACATTGAACATCCTGCTCTTGAATATTTTTCTTGCAGCAAAGTTAACTTTCTCTAATGCTGATGTTGGATTTCCATAAAGTCTGTTTCTCTTCCTTGGACAACCCCTTGTTGTATTGTGGACTTGAGTGCCACTTAAACGCAGTTATATCCATCAACGAGGACTTCGGTAACATCAGCTTTTGCTGACCAACGAGTGTCTGATAAGGACTTCAAAATTAGTACTCTTTTATTTTGTCCCAAAGATTTCATTAAATTTGCCCGTCTATGTGTCAATACAAGAAGAAAAAGTGTATATCCTTTCTGTGAAGCCAAAATAGATAACAACTTCAACACACTAGGAAGCAGAAGCTTCTCCAACAAGAATCAACGAATGAGCAGCACAAAGAACGAAAATTGCAGATGGGTTCTTTTCCTGGATCACATTCGTATGTAGTGGTCGGACACGTTATTGGCGTGGTCATATGAATGCGCCCCGCAGTTTTCAAAATTATACTGTCTTTTTCGCAGAAATTCTAACGGATATGTAACCAGTGGCTTTGGGAGAAACAATTTTCAGGCAAGTTTAAAATCTTTTTATCGGCTTCCTATATGCGCAAGAACTGTTAGCTAATCAACATGGCTCAAGCAAGTATTGAATCTACAAAAATGGGGAAATAATTGGCCGTTTTAAGTTCTGCTACAATATGATTCGTAACAAAGTTTGCCATCAACAGAACAATTTTCTTCGTACATGAAAGATATATGACTATTTACACTATCCAGATGTTCTCAGATAATCCATGAGAAATGGATCAAATTGTGTAATAAGTTTCATAATTTCTAAATTGTTCTTAGATCACTTCACTACCTCTAGATGTCATGCCACTCACGGCCAGAAATATTGTCACATGTACAGTACGGCGCAATACTTGAGCCCAGTATTGCTTGTTTACCTTACTCTTGTTTCTCCATCTCATTATCAACATTAGATTCCTAACAAAAAAACTGAACATCAACACGGAGGATCTGCGCTCTTGGCTTTATTGATATTTTCATTTTTCCCCCCCTGATTGTTTTCCCCGGTCATTTACGCTATACCTGTTGGAAAACCTGTCAATCTGACTTGACATCAAGTACAATAAAATCAGCAAAATGCACCTTTTGATGGGCTACGTAGGGGCCACATAATTGTTGTGAATAGTTTAAAATATTTTATTATTAAAATAACGACAGTATCCATCCTGTTTGCCTTCACTTGAGTGATAATAGCGTTGAGTTTCTGATCTTAACCAAAAGAACATAGACATAACTTAGATAACTTAGATATGTTTCGACCAAAGATTGATCCAGGCCAGGTCTAACTTAATAGCACCACCTGATAGGATTATTCGAATCCTGTTTAAGTCAAGTTTTGTTTAAGTCAAGTTTTGTTCAAGTAGTGAGTTCTTGTTGGGTGAGTTGTATCCAATTATGGGTGGCTTATCTGGTATTCTTTGAAGGAATCTATCCAGACTCCGTTTAAAGTTGATGGGATCCTTTTCCTCTTTGATCTCCCTCGGGACAATGTTAAATAGGGCAGGGCCTGTTGAGGAAAAGAAATTATGTTGCAGTGTACATGTATGTTGTGATCTTGAATTGGGCAGGAGACGTATGGCCCGTGGTCCCAGTCTTGGATGAACCTTGAAGCTAATGTTATGGTCCTTTGGGCAAAGTTGGCGGTATATTCTCCACATCGTACAAATGATGTACCGCTCACGGCGACGCTCGAGGGAGTAAAGTTTCAAGGCTTTAAGGCGATCCCAATAATCGAGAGCAGCCATGCCTTCAATTCGTTTAGTGAGTGCCCTCTAGAGTGACTCAATCCTGGAGATGTTTTGTCTTGTATGGGGAGACCACAGTGGGCAGCAGTATTCAAGGTGTGGCCGTACAAAGGAGGAGAAAAGTGGTATGATGACACCTTCTTCTCTGGACCGGAAAGTTCTTAAGATCCAGGAACTCATCCTACGAGCTATATTGACCTTCTTGTTGATGTGTGCACTCCAACTGAGATCGTCATCAACAATTACACCCAGGTCTCTGATATTGTTAGAGGCTGTGAGCGGTTCCCCTGAAGGAAGAGAGTATGGTTGTTTTAGTGAAGAATTTCTTCCAAAATGCATCAGCTCAAATTTTCCCTCATTCAGTTGCATTTTGTTTCTGTCTGCCCATTGACTCACAGCATATAGATCAGACTGGAGTTGAGTTCGGTCTGCTTCTTCATTGACGATTTGCTGGAGCTTAGTGTCATCAGCAAATATTTTCACTTTGCAGTAATGTACGACACTGGAAAGGTCGTTTATGTAAATTATGAAGAGTAGCGGATCCAAGAGTAACAGTCCCCTGGGGAACACCGCTGGTGACTTTTGCTGGGCTTGAGTGGACTCCATCAGCTACAACATGTTGTGTTCTATTCGCCAGGAAATACTTAATCCAGTGTAGAACTTTTCCACGGATTCCAACATTTGCCAATTTTGAGAGTAGGATATTATGGTCTACCCTGTCGAACGCTTTACTGAAGTCAAGATATATGACGTCAGAGTTCGAACCTGTTCCCAAGACTTTGAGTACATCTTCAATGTGGTGTAAGAGCTGTGTTAGACAGTCCCTGCCACAGTGAAAGCCATGTTGATTTGCATTTAGGAGTTTGTGGGTCTCCAGGAAGTCAGCTATCCTTGATCTTAACACTCTTTCAAACACTTTAATGATGTGGGAGGTGAGTGAGATTGGGCGATAGTTGACTGCGAGGGATCTGTTTCCCTGTTTGAAAACCGGGATGACCGACTGGGATAGAAACTGCAAGTTGGTGTCTACATTCCTTCAGGAGACTAGCGGGGAATCTATCAGGGCCTACAGCAGAGTAGTATTTGACCTCATTTATTGCTGCTACGATGTCAGTGGCAGTGAAGGTTATGTCTGAGATTTTATGTTGGGAGTCAACTTCGTTCGTTTCTCTTACGTCAATATCAGTGGGAACACTAAAGACGGAGCAGTATTGTTTCTGCAGTATTTCTGCCATTTCTTTAGCATCGTGTTGGGGAATGCCGTTATCATCAATCAATGGCCCAATGGGTGAGACAGTGGTTCTATGATTTTTTGCATAAGAATAGAACACTTTTGGGTTCTGTTTGATGTTTTTGATTACCCACTGTTCCTCCACAGCTCTTTGATTTTCAATGGAGGTTTTCATTTTGGTCTGCAGATGAAGTTTTTCCAGCTCTAGTCTTTTCATTGTTGTTGGATGTGGATGTTGTGTGTGGGAATATTTTAATTCTGATAGAAAACCATATGGCTGGATCTAGAGCTATGATGACGCTTCACTTTCCATATCTTTAGCATGTGGTGATCCACGATATTTAACATTTTGAATTTATTCATAACACCCATTTTTGCAGATATGCTTGGGGGTGCGGCCAGTTCTCGGGACTCCAGATACATATTCATCACTAGCTTCAAAGTTTTTTTTTTCTTTTGCGAAACAAAGAAAATTTCTGTAAAGTAATGTGTCTTTGCCAATAGAGTAGAATTTATTTTTTCACTTATTTATTCTTTAGAAAGGTTTCTCTTCAGGACTTCAGACAGCTGAAATTTTCTATGGATATTCTGTGTGGGAATATAATCTGAATAGAAGCAAAAACGAAAATAGTTTTTAAAAGATATTGAAGACAATAGGAACTGATAGCAGCTATGCAAACTCATTTCGTTTAATCCCACCAAAGACATTAATAAGCCGGGAAGTTTATCCATACCTCTACGTCTGGGGCAGATAAGCTGACCTTTTTGCTAATCATAAGTTTTTAAAATGAGTTCAAAAATTAAAGATTAAGAATTTCGTTACCATAAAATTACTTTTTTTCAGAATTAAGTGTCACTTTTATAAGATCCTGGAGGCAAAGAAGCGCCACAAATGATTCATAATAATAATAATAATAATGATCCTTTCTACAAGGCCTGAAATTTGGGGAAGAGGGGAATAATCGATTACATCGACTCCAGTACTCAACTGGTACTTACTTTATCGATCTGGAAAGACGAACCGCAAAGTCGACCTCGTTGGAATTTGAACTCAGAATGTAAAGACGAACGAAATGCAGCTAAGCATTTTGCCCGACGTGCAAACGATTCTGCCAGTTCGCCGCCTTAATAATAATAATAATAATAATAATAATAATAATAATAATAATAATAATAATAATAATAATAATAATATAATAATAATAATGATGATGATGATGATAATAATAATATATGCCCAGATGCAGTAACAGGCAGTGGCTGTCATGGCCTCTGATCTTAACTGACTGGAAGTGTTATCATGTACATTGTTTTGTCTTGGTATACAGCAAATATTCTGCTCAATACCACAGTTTTGCTTGCCAGTTGTTTGACCATAACCCGTTGATCATGTCCCTTTGTAGATGACGATATGTGCATCTCTGATTATTAGCAGAAGTAGCGTGGTAGCATCATAGCCATGTGTTGAGAGGTATTTGGGATTTGAAGAAGTCACCTCTGGAAACATGGGTATTTCTTTCGACATCCTTAAACAACCCTTATTCACAGGCCTCTTGAGCGGGATGGGTTACACGACTTGAAAATGGTATGGGTTACTCGACTTGAGTCCCACCTGCAAGGTTATGCACTGTTTATATTGATATGAGATCACCATGTCGCGCACATATGGTTGTGATGCATGTGCCTGGTGTATCCTTATCAGATGGGTAGTCATGATGGATATACTGGGCTTCGTATACTTGTACCCCAGTGTCACTTTGATGACATGCACTGCTCTCTCACTCAATAGATCTGAAGTCCAAATAATTTTGTTCGAGAAGAGGGTACTTTGGATTGGACTTAAGATGTACAATTGTTAGTAACAATCCTTGGTTTTAATTTCTATTTCTGTATTATTCACTTTTTTTTTTCTTACATCCACCTCCTTACTGTCGGCAAATTAATGTAGTATAAGAACCAATTTTCAACAGAAATAATTGATTCGTTAAGGGTATCTCTACAGATATTCTATAGAAATTATAGCCAGCACTGATTTTTCATACGACGTTTCGTATCCAAGACGTCAGATGTAAACAAACAATGAGGTCGAAAATTAAAAAGGAAAACGTTAATGGGTGTATATGCCATATTTCTGAAGATTTTTCCCACCCGTTCATCTGCGCCCACCTAACCCGTTAATTGTCCATGAACACGTTGCTTAAATAGCCACTAAATACAGCGGTGTAACGTTATTGGATATACCAATTTTACATATTAGATACATTCCTGGAAGCTGGTACATAAATATTAATAACCTGCAGGGATGCGGTATTTCGTTACGCAGCCATAATATTCTATAAATTATATTAAATGTTTTTTTTATATGTATATAAAACAATACTGCATCCTACTGTGCTAGCAAAGTTCACCATCATCAATTCACTGTAAAGAAAGTTCACTGTGAGGAAAGTTTACCGAGAAAATACATCCATATTATCTCACCATTAATTGTTAAAATCTATTTTATTGAAAATAAAAAACCTAACAAAAAAACAATACTAAAAAGACAAAGTAAAAAACCACTGAATTGATGACGGTGAACTTTCCCTGCGGTAAACTGATGAAGGTGACCTTTCTTTGCGGTTAATTGATGACGGTGAACCTATCCGACATGCAAAATTTGAAATCAATATTTCCCTTATATGTCTTTAATCGAAATATCACATTTATATTTTTATAAATTTAATTGTTAAAGTTAGTATGTTTCTACCTTTTTAAATATTCTAAACTGCTTCTACAATTAATGTTTTTGCTGGGACTATTCTGCAGCTTAAATTTCCGTTTCGCTCTTTTTTATCTTTCACCTCATCTACCATCACCAAACTTCAGCTATTTCTGCTTTTTAAGGACGCGATATTTCGTTATGTAACCATAATGTACTATAAAGAATATTAAACGTTTTTACAAGTCGGTATCATGTCCTACTGTGTCAGCAGTGCGCTTTACATCACTTGTTAAGGTTATCTGTATTTATTAGTGTATCAAACACTGGTTACTTCGAAACCAGTGTTTGATAACAACTCATAATATCTCCCTCGGCGTAGTGAAACATAAAGTCACATTTGATGAGATTTGAATCCAGAATGTAAAGACCGAAATAAATAGCATCATCCATAGTCTACAACAATCTTAAGAGTCAGCTAATCCCCGACTCAAGTATGATTTAATAACAACATTGGAAATAACTCGTAAATAAATTTAAAAAACTCGAATTGCCAAAACTTACACACATGCAGACACGCACACAAGCACACACACATGTATGTGTGTATACATGTCCGTATGTATCTATATACATACATGCGTATATCTATATTAAAGTACTACAAAAAATTACCAATCATTAGTAGCTTGTAATATTGTACAGCAACTGTATTTATTAAGGCTATATAGATTTTCACATGCTCGTTTCATATATGTTTGGGTTTTGATTGCGATTCTAAGAAAAAGGAAAGACCAAATAAAAGAATCAGCCATGAATTTGTTTTTCACTTATAAGTATGAGTTTACCAACGAATTCAGATCCCAATCTTATCTCGGAAATTGGAAATATCTAGTTTGTAAAGGAAATATTTAAATCTAAATTTATTTTTCTGGAGAGTTGTTCATGTTATTGCCGAAGGCCAAGCTAAAAGAGCGTTTTATTGTGTTTTTTTTCATTTAATATCCTAGTTTATAACAAAAATATTCCCTAATGTTCGATTCGTTAAGTATTTCTGACATTATTGCTTTATTCTGTTTATTTTCTTTTAATTTATATTTTATTACATTTTATGTTGCTTCTTCTGTGTAACTCTTTACACATTATATAATGACTGTTGAATAAATGTAAGCTTTCCTATGTTTCTTTCATATGTTTATAAATGTGTCTATATAAATATATAAGTGAACATATACCTTGTCTCAAAGTTTCGACATTTTCTTTCTTTGGGTTATTATATATGTGAACAATTCTCTAAAGGGCATATTTAGATTTTCCTTATTAAAGTATACACCGAGAAAAATTTATCTTCATGTAATGAGAAATACCGTGCAATAGAAGATGTACACATTATTAAGTTTAAAAAATTAGCCTACAGCCCTTTTTTCTCCCCAATTTCAGGTTTCTGCGAAGGAAGTCATATGGCGTCCAAAGTCAGTAAGAAGTTGAAACTAATACAACGGCCGTATACACACACATATACTACACACACGCATGTAAACACGTATATGCACATATACTGATACATGCACTCGTAAATATATACATGTAAATATATGTCTGCAAATATATACTTGTATAAATGTATAGGTCTATATATATATGTGTGTATATATGCCTATATATGCATACATAGAGATAACCATACATACTTATATACATAGATACATACATACAGACATATATACATTTATTCATAGATACATACAAACATAGATATCATAGTATATTTTTTTTATTCTGTTGTTATAATTGATTCATTAGAATTAAGGAAATACATTTTATGAACATATAATAATAATAATAATAATAATAATAATAATAATAATAATAATAATAATAATAATAATAATAATAATAATGTAATGCATCTGGTTGTGAAGTCTTGGTGTGGGAATAATGAAGTTACCTTTAATCCAAACTACATTCAGGTCACTCTTGGGCAAGATATAGTACCGGTAAGCCAACCCGGAGACCTTGAAATACCAGGTTGGCATCTGGCTGGGTAAAGTCTGTCTCAAGGGCTGGGTGCCTCTTTAGCCTTGATCGGCATCCCATCTAGAGATAGTATCTCAATAAAAACACAGTCGGCGGTGTCACCACATCACCACAACCCTCATTGAGGGAAAATTTCAAGTACAAACGTATTAAACAACGTCGTGAATGAGATCGGAAATTATAATGGTGAAAATCTCTCTCTTGGCAGGTGGCGTACTGTACAGCGGAGTAGGCCCGGCCCGATCGTTATCTAGCTACTGCGGTACGAAAGAAAGCAGGAAAGATGGGCTGGAACAGATTGAATGCAACTGTGATGGAATGTTACATCCGTTGTGAACCAAGCAGATTTGGCTGTATGAAGAGAATGAGAGATATATAGATTGAAAAGAGAATTTTAATGTCACCCAACAGAGACTAATCCACTGAGCAAGACATATGAAAATGAAATATATACCTCTGACTTACAGAAGTATGAATCAAAGAAATTTAACGCAGAATCTACCAGACGGGAAATAGCAATGTAAGACAGATAGATGTCAATGATACTGAAAGTAGAGACAAGGAGGTTCAAATACCACGTATCATGAGACCCCCTGACTGTGTTGGAGAAACCAGAAAATCCCTTTTCTGATAAAAATCTGGTTATTGCTAGTAGACCACATGATATTTCCCAGTCAGATGAAAGACAAGTGTTACTATCATTAGAAAAATAGATAAAGAAGAACAGAGTAGTTAAAGAGAATTAGATAGTTAACCAAGTTTTGGACGAGATCAGAAGAAATGATATCACGATGGCCAACAATTTAATATATACTGCCACTGCAGCAGTGGTAATAAGGGAAAGGCTTAGAGTGGAGATAATACAACACTGAAAGAAAGAGAGAGAACTTTGGTGGGAAAGGCATTTGCATGGAGAAGTAAACCAGTGGCGAAAAGATCTTGAGAGCGTAGAGATTCGTAGTAACGGGAATAATATAAAATCTAGATTATATGAAGCAATCCAAAGAATGTACTGGCTGAAGCAAAAACGATATAGGAACGTATTGGAAGAATTAAAATGAAGGATAAAAGTGAAAGCTGTCAAGGTCAATAGATACAAAACAGAATTGAACTGTTTAGACAAAGTAGATTTTACAAGGAACTAGATGGATAATTAACAGTGAACGTACAATCTAACAAGGAAGAGACAAAGAAATTCTGAAGGAACATTTGGAGCCACTAAGTGAAGTAAAATGGTTATGTAGAAGGGTTTTAGAAAATGATAAAGGAAAAATAACTCAGACCTGCCAAAACAGAGAAGCATATAGATCACAATTGAAAAGTTTTAGAAATGTCTTGAAAGAGATGCTAAACTCGAAATCTCCTGGACCAGATTTGGTCCAAGGATTTAGCTAAAACGTTTCACTGCGCTTCAAGGTAGAATGAGCACATAGCTAAATAGTGGTATTGAGACAGGTGATGTTCCTCGATGGATTACGTAAGGTAGGACAGTGGTGATATTGAAAGATCAAAAGAATGAAATATAGCAAGTAACTGCTGACCAATAACATAAGTTATGCCACTATGAAGGAATAAATCTCAAGTGAGTGTCATAGTAGAATAACGCTTGTACTGAAAATTGAACTTAATTCTAAAAATTGCATCGAATCTATTAACACCCTGGCACTTCCAGTAGTCCGGTACTTGTCTTAATATCATTAAATGGAACCCTACGGAAATACAACACATGGACAGGAAGGTCATCTGACAGCACTATTTGAGGACTTGCACCACTACAAAGCAGGCATTGACCGTCTGTAAATATCTTGAAGCAGTTGGGCAGGAGGAATGATGCCACTAGAACTCTGCAATAAAGCTTCCACTAAAGGAATGAACAAATATTTATGTGGTACAAATACTGAATGTTGTGGCTTGTTTTCGAACATAAAAGCAGCAAAGAGTCGCATTCTATTGTCAAGAAAGCTTGTAAATTCGCACGGGAACTTGGCGTTAACTCTGAGTGAGGTGAAGAATCTGAAACTACTGCTACCAAGCAAGTAAAACAATCAAGCAGACTGCAAAGAACGAGCATATGCAAATAAGGAACAGTGGAATCAGAAGTCCGAGCATTGACAATATATACTTCGAAGTCAAAATGCTGATGTAAACCAATCAACAACTCGTTAGTGGCTGAGGAGTTCAGGATTAAAAGTAAAGACTAAAGCTTCATACTGGTGGCACAAGATCAAAGCTTGTTAACTAGAAATTGCTAGGTTAATGTTCTGCGAAATAGTGACGACCCAAAATGCAGATTCTGCAACACATTTGAGGAAACAATAAAGTGTCTCGTATCGAGCTGTCCTGTACTAACACCAACCGAATACAAAAATCGCCACGATGGGGTAGGGTAGTATTTATATTGGGAAGTATGTAAGCACTACAAAATGGGGACTCCTACTAACTGGTATGAACGCCATTTTGAGCCAGAGGTTGGAGGTGAAAATGACCCCATTCTCTGGGTTTTGTTCAGTCGCCTCTAACAGAACAATCTAGGCTAATCGATCAGACGTAATTATTAAATACAAGAAGTCACCACTGATAAAAATATATCTGCAAAGGAATTCGACAAGCTTAGTAATATTATTAGCTGGAAATTGAAATACAAAAGATGTGACATCTTAAAGCAAAAATTGTTTCTGTTGAGGTATGATAAAAAATAGAATGTCAGAAACATCTAGACAATATCCCAGGAGAACCATGTCTCAAAAAATTCCGTATGGGTTCGAAAAGTCTGCTGCTGAAACAAACTCTCTAGAAAATTATCTATTAGCTAACCAGAACCAAGATAGCCTTAACTCTAGGCCTGGCCTGTAGTGATGCCACCAAAAGCATCACCTAAAACAAAACGCATAAAATGGACTACAGAGGATTATAGAGATGTGTTGAAATCTTTCTATACAGCCCAACTAAATCCAAACAATAACCTCATAGTACAAACTTACATTTCATGGAGAAACTTAGTGGGCAATGAAGTACACAGATATATAGATGCAAATGAAATAAGTAATGTATGTAGAGGCATCATTAAGAACAAAAAGGTTAACTGACGCTGAAATTAGCAAAATTTGGACACAAATATCTCATGGTAGACCAAATGAAAACAGCAACAATGCAGCGTGGAATATGTAACAGATGTACAGAAACCAGTGTACGAGCAGTACATCTCAAAGAGGAAGCTGCAGAAAAAATAACAAAGAACAGATATGCAGAAAAAGAGGAGAATGTAGGCCTACCTCAAGAACACCGGTAAAGGGATGACACGGAATTTGAGGTGAATACTAAAGGGAAGATCATAGAAGCAAAAGAAGATATTATCAGGGAACTCAGCAACACTGAGTCTACTGACATTATCAATAGAGAACCACTTGCAAAGTTCGCAAACGGCATGAAAATCAACAACATTATCATGATATATAACGTTGCTCTTAAACGGATCTTAAGTAATAAGGAAAATGACCTAAAAACTTTAGATAACCTCATCTATTCCACTGCTAAATTTGTAACTGCTCAATTAGGTATCAGGACAACAGAGGAAGGGACCATTCATGTCAATAAACCTCCTAAGTCGAAAGTGGCAATGCAAAAAGAGATCAAATTCTGCGGGCGGATGTATCAGTTCTCGATGAACTTGCTGAAGGAGTAAATGTTAGGACGAAACGAGCTAGAAAAATGAAGAAAAATATAAAATCAAAGATCTTATAAACTTCCCTGCAACTAAGAAACAATTGAAACAACGAAAACAACTGAAAGCCCAACAACTTAGAAGATATGACAAATTAACCAAATTTTATTGACGAAACGATATTCAAGACAGATGCAAAGAAATGTTATAGGGAAATTGGCAGAAGTATGATTAGAAGTAAAAGAACCACCTAAGACTTAGGAAATAGAATAGTCCTGGAAGAGGATACGGAGTAACAAAAATGATTATAATACTAACTGGTTAGAGTGAGACTGGAAGAAGTTAAAGAACAGAAATGGAAGACAATAGGAATAGAAGAGCTTGGGAAGTCTCATAAATGAAAAACTCCAGGACTGGACCGAATTCTTAACCTCTGGCTAAATTATCTCGCAGAAGTACACCAAAATTTAGCTGCATCCCTAACTGATGCCGTCCAGAACTAAGAGAGATACCTGCCTGGCTAACTGAATGAACAACATACCTTCTTTCAAAAACTGAAGACATAAAAAATCCAAAGAACTACCGACTAATACATGTCTCAACACCACCTACAAGATCCTCACATTCATATTAACTGACAGAATATACGCTTTCCTTGAACAGAAATCTATCGTTTCACAAGCTCAAAACGGCTGTAGAAAGAATTCTTATGACCGCAAAGATCAATAACTCATAAGTAAAATTACTCTAGAAAATTACCGGAGCAAAAAGAAAAACATGCGTATGGCACGGATAAACTACAGGAAAGTTTTTGGAGTTTCCCACATAATTAAATACTTAAGGACTTGAAATATATAAGTACTCTCTTTTCATCTCCAAATTCTTACAAGGTAGCATGGCCAACTGGAACACACGTCTCCTTCTAAACCATAGTAATGGGATGAACCAAAATAACAACATCAACATTAACTGAGGCATCTTTCAAGGTGACTCCCTATCCCCATTACTCTTTTGCATGGCACTGATCCCACTCTCAAACGAACTAAATAACACCAGGTATGGGTTCAAAGTTACAATGACAAGCAGGCTGCAAAAATGAACGGGCAGAAATAAACTGAGGAGTGATGGAGCCAGAAGCCTCTGCATGGACAGTATATACTTCGAATTCGAAATTCTGACGTAGATCAATCAATAACCCATCAGTGGCTGAGAAGTTCAGGACTGAAAGCAGAGACTGAAGGTTTCCTATTGGCGGCACTAGACCAAGGCTTGCTCTCAATAAACTACCAGTCTAACGATCTTCAAAACGGTTCTGACCTTAAGTGCAGATTCTGTGACACATTTGACGAAACAATTGACCATCTCGTCTCGGTATACCTTGTGCTGACGCCAAACGAATATAAAAATTGCCACGATAGGGCAGGACAGTATTTACATTGGAAAATATGTAAACACTACAATATCAGCACTCCTGATTACAGGTATGAACATCCTGAGCCAGTCGTTGAAGGTAAAATTGTCACTATCTTCAGGGATTTTCCAGTTAACGCTGACTGAATGATCCAGGCTAATCGACCAGACATAATTGACTTGTACAGTAGTAGATGTAAGCTGGACAGAACTAAGAAGGAATCCAATATGAATGGAGGACTCCACCCAAGGGCAGGAGTAGCTAGATTATATTTACCGAGAAAGAAAGGGGTAAGATTGCGTGGAATTAGCTAGATCGCATATAGACTCCTATGTAGGTAATAGTGAAGAAAGTTTAAGAGCTGCTAAAGTCACAGCAAGACATAAGGAAAAAAAACAAACGAAGTCAAAAACCAGAAAAAAGCACAAAAGCGATCTGACTGGCAGATTCCCAAAGATAGTTGTAGCAAATAGTAATAGTGAGACATCGTTATGGTTGCAGAAAGGAAAGCTGAAAAGGGAGACAGAAAGTTTGTTAGTAACAGCACAAGATCAAGCATTAATAACTAATTGAATAAAAGCCAAGATAGACAAACACCAAATAGATTCTCAATGTAGGTTATGCAAATCAAGAGGAACATGTTACCAATATAGTAAGTGAATGTAGCATGCTGGCACAGACATAATTCGAGAAATGACATGACAACCAAAGGAGAGTAATCCACTGTGATTTATGTAGAAAGCTATGATTTGACCGTACTGATAAATGGTATAAACATGAACCTGGTTAAGTACTAGAAAGTAAGAAATATAAAATGTTGTGTGACTTTAACATTCAGATTGACAGAATAATAGAAGGCCTGATTTAGTAGCAGCAGCAGCAACATTAGTAGTAGTAGTAGTAGTAGTAGTAGTAGTAGTAGTAGTAGTAGTAGTAGTAGTAGTAGATAAAGAGAATAGAAGGTGCCAGATAATTTGACTTCATAAGTCCCAACTGATGTAAACGTCAGTATGGGAGGTATAAACAAAATAGCAAAGCACCAGGACCTATCCATTGAATTACAGAAACTACGGAATGTGCGAGTAAAATATATTCCAGTAGTTATAGGTGCATTTGGAACTAAAAATTTGAACAGATTGATAGAGGAAATAGGCATAAAACCCAGTTTAGTACAGCTCTAGAAAACAGTGTTATTAGGGACAGCTAGGATACTTAGGAGGGTTCTTGGCACACGTTGATTGAATGACATCATCAGTTTTTAAGTTTCATTGAATTACGATGAAAAGAAATAACAAATGAGATAGCTAAGTTTAGCAAAGTCAAACCTTCAAGCATAATTTTAGCAAACACAATGCAATATGTGAAAGAATTATTTTAGTGATTAACTGGCACCGAAATTTCGCTGGTATTTCAAAATTGTTGCACGAAAGTTACCAGCATGTATGCTCGTTTCAAACAGATATATTCTCAGCCACCTATTGTAGCCTTTAGACGGAATAAAAATATGAGATCTATTGACCTCTGTTTCTGACTCAAAGAAAAGGATCATTGGCGCATCTGCACGCTGTACCTTGAAAGACAGCCGCAAGAGAGGTAAACCTTGTTCAATATGCAACAAGAGTCAAGTGAATTGCACCAGGAATCATAACAGAAATGTTATGGTTTATACAGAAGGTGGAATATGCAGAGATTCCCATTTGATGTACGCGGCAGAATGCACGAAACACAACTTGATTTATGTTGGTTTACAACAGAACAATTAAACAAAAGATTTAATGGGCACAGATTGGACGTCAGGCACATTAACAGTAGTTCGACAGCACTTGCTGAACACATCATTTCAAATAGCTGCAATTTTGAAAAAGACTTGAAAGTGCATATTCTCAGAAAATATTCTGAATCTATTTCCCTTTCAATACTCAAAATGCATGAGGAGAAATATGTTTACGTGTTATTAACATCACGCCCTAGAGGAATGAATAAAATGACAGGAGAATATCAAATTTACGCAAAACTGTTTGACTGAATATTCTTATTTTTCTTTTCCTTTTTTCTTTGCTTTTTCCTGATTTTTTCTGTCTTTTTCTTTTCGCCTGTTATAAAATTGAAACTTAAAAACTGATGATGTCATTCCATCAACGTGTGGACTCTAGTTGCTCCCGTTCGTACTTTAGATCTGAATTTTATGATTTTGAACTTTAATCCCTTTTTACTTTGAACTCGACAAAGACAGGCTTGCTATCGAAATATCATTCAACGAATAAAATATCTATTGCAATTGCACCGCACTCTTCGTCGTGTCTATAATAATAATAATAATAATAATAATAACAACTACTATTATTATTATTATTATTATTATTATTATTATTATTATTATTATTATTATTATTATTATTATTATTATTCCTTAATAACACAGTATAGGTAAAATGCACCGGGGTCTTTAGTCATGTGTCAAGTCACAAGGACCTGACAGATAATACTTTCCTTAAAATGTGCGTTGTGCCAAATAAGGCTGCTTTTTGCAAGACATCAATCATGCATGGGATTTGAAGTTGCCTTTAAAAGTTTTGAAGTTTAAATGGGATTGAACCCAACGCTCCGATCACACTGGTATCACATTTATATTATCCTGTTGCATTCCATACAGTCTTGCCATTACCACTTTTAATTCGGGGAATTTGGCGATTTTTTTTCAACCTCTTTAATCACAACATTCATGTCATTTGGTATTGCTACATCAATGATCTGACAGTATTTGTCTCTCTTATTCATTATGAAAATATCCGACCGACGGTGTTCGATTACACGATCCGTCTGAAAATCATAGTCCCAGAGTATCGATACTTTTCCACCTTCTTGCAGAACTTTAATTGAACATGCTCATACCAATTCTCTGTTACTGGTATTTACGGCATAAGAGCCAATGAAGATACACACTTTATCGTGGCGGCACTTGTATTCTTTTTGTGCAAGGCTCTCACATCCACTTACCAAGTGGGTCACTTTTTCCACACTCTTTCCAAAGAATCTGCATTTCTGGGTGTTAGAAATTTTATAGATGTTATACTTCATTGAATTGGTAGCGACAGCCTGGTCTGTGCAACAATGATCAGGCTCTCGATGGTACGCTTCAGATCACCTCGATCAAGCCATGCCTTCGATGCTGTATTATCCTTAACGTCTTGTATATTCTTTTCAAACTGTCCATGCATTATTATTTCAAGAAGGTTTTCTTTTCTCTTCTCTTCAGCTCTTTGGTTAAACTCTTCCTTGTCCATCATTTCATCTGCATTTACACCCATATCTTTTGCGGCATATTGCAGCAGGTCTACATCACTGTTTATCAAATACTCGACAAGCGTTCCACTTTCACTCCTTATACAATGGTCTATACTAATTATTCCTCTGCTACCATTCTTTCTTTTTATATACAGTCTATTAGGCAGCTGTAGCGGCTGGACGTGTTCTTCGCTGCTCTGACCATTCAAAAGCCGAAGACACAGAAACACTAATATGACCCACCAGGACAACTGAAAAATAAATCTCAAAGACTGGAATATCTACAATATCAAAATAAGTTCAGATACTTACATATCTACAGTTTTCGAACACACAAACGCTCAGCTTTAAAAACTTTAATAACTACAACTTCTGTGAATACCTATCCTTTCCTTTTTTCCTTGAGTATTAGAAAATGTTAACATCCTTTTTATTCTAAGAACACTACACTGTGAAACTTTTACTCTCCTCTTCTTTGATTTTCTTTCTCCCTGAATATTAGAAAATGTATACATTCTTTTTATTGTACAAACACGAGTGTCTTCTCTAATTGGACACACACACGAGCATCTCTAGAAAACTTTAATATCTACAATTTTGTGTGGAAGTATTATCTTTCTTTTCTCTTTGACTACCTGAATAAGTAAACATACCTTTTATTGCAACAACACAATTAAAAGCACGATAAAAAGATTTAATAAATAAATAAAATTATAGCGGTAAGCACCTGGCAATATATACAAATTGCACAATTACATAAACTGTAAGCAACAGCAAAAAATATTTAAAAAAGGAAGAAAATACAAAAATATCAGAAATTTAAAAATTCAACAACAGGAGCATCAGTATATCTATATACACACGCTCGCACATGATGTATAAAAAATGTAATATACTAATAAATATCTGTGAGTACCTCATTTCTTCTAATATATATATATATATATATATATATATATATATATATACACACAAAATTTAAAGGACTGACCACTAAAAGTGGACGGTCAACATGCTAGATATAGACGTCAAAATCGCTATTTTCCACGAAGAATGTGTTCTCAAACAAATTTATTTGAGAACACATTCTTCGTGGAAAATAGCGATTTTGACGTCTATATCTAGCATGTTGACCGTCCACTTTTAGTGGTCAGTTTTTTAAATTTTGTATGTAAAAATATTTTAATCTTCGGATTTTTTTAATATACAAGGCCACTGGTTTTAATTGATTAATATCAATTTCTACCCTTATTCAATTTTATATATATATATATATATATAATACAAATAAGAAAATGGAGAAACAATTTAGTTTCTTCATCAACTTTCGGATATTAGAATGTTGAATTATTTATTCCAATATATTAATTCTTTGATGTATTAATTCTTGGTTGGTATGGGTATATCTTTTAGTGGTGAATCAATCCGTATTATCTCCGTTTTTCCAACAGTATTCATTTTGAGGGATTATTGAACTATACTTAAATGTATTCACTTATACTAGCAATACTCCAAATATTGAATAGATGATTCATACATATACAAATATTAGCAATAGATATTCCTCATATAATTAATTTTATAACACAAAGTTAGTGGTTATGGGTGTATTTATCCAATATACTGTTGGTAAAGTACCCAAATTCTTAATACATAAATGTTTTTAATTGCAATGCAATTAACTTATTTATTGTATTAAACGGGTGAATGTAAAGAAATATTTTACTGTTATTCTCATTATCCTTAAAGATTAAACATCTCCATATATACAAATCATAGGATTATGTTGTCATGCAAACGCTTTTGATTGTTAGATTTTTTTAGCGCTGCTAAGTTTCGCGAGCACCTCCTACAGAGCTTCTCGGTTTATAATATGAACGTCATGTGCTGATCATAGAAAACTATGTACAATTGTTCGTGCTCCCACAACATTTTTCTTTTTTACAAGCGAACACAGAATCTCATATCAAAAGTATTTTTGGATAGCCAAAGACCAGACCAGATTGAAATTGTTTAGTGTACGATAATTGCGTGAGTCCTGTGAGCATATTTTTAACCGGTTTTTTTTTTAGTAGTTGACAAATGCGAGATACTTTCGTTGTTTTCAGTATCTGATTTCTCTCCCTTTCAGAAAAGTTAATAATGTTTATATCTCTGAGACAATCAGCTTTATCCTCTTGCATTTAGATTAGAAGAAATAGTAGATAAATCTTTGTTGTTAGTGTTTCGTTTCCAAACTGATAGACCTAAACCAGATTTTCATCAAACCTAGGTGGTTCATTTTTTCAAACAATGATTCGTTTATTTTTTCTACCATGTCAAGTGATGTAGTTTCATTGTTCATCATGCGACTTTGCTCATGGTCATCTGAAGAAATATATTATCCACAGTAGCTTAGAGTTTCGGCCTAATGAATGGCTTCAGGTAACTGAATTAAACAATCTATATTCTAACTTCTGGAACAGTTCTTTTTCTTCCATTCTTGATCACTAACATATACGTGTGCATATATGTAAACATTCATATGTATATCTATTTACTCATGCGCATATATATACATACATACATATATATATATATATATATATATATATATATATATATGTATGTATGTATGTGTGTGTATATATATATATATATTATATATATATATATATGTATACACACACACACACACACACACACATATATATATATATATATATATATATATACATACAAATATATTGATTTATTTGCACTCTATTTGTGTTTTTGTGAGCAGCCCTATTATAAAATTATGTTCTAGAAAAAAATGCATATACCGAAAGACATACGATATATAAGTTGCACTTTGTATTAATTCTTTCATGTGTATTTATGTATTTATCATTTCAGTGATTCTAGTATTTTTCGTTCAAGTAGGAATTCTAATGGTAATGCAGAGACAACCTCCTACCACGAGTGTCGTGACTTGCTTTTAGTTCCTACTTGTAATGTTCGTAGCTAATGGCTTCAGAAAGTATTAATGTCAAAAATTCTCTCTTTTTTTTTTTTTTTTGTTCCCTACTTCTAAATTTTAAATTCTGTACTTGTGTAAACAGATGGAAAAAAATCAAAAGAAACTCTGAACAAAAACAAAGAAAGAATCATAGCTGATCGATTCTAAATAACAAAAATAATATTCATTGAACACTGTCGGTTGTTTAGTTAAATTTCAGCGTTGCGTACCAATTTTCCGGTTGAGAAATGGCAAAACAGTCCAAACAGGATACTCTAGACACTTTCTAAGAAATAAGGATTTATAGAAACATGTTGGACCTTGTAATATAAGCAAGCATTGCATGGTTAACAAAATCATTTGCAAATACTGGGTGGCACACGTAAAAGTAGCTCGGGTTCCATAGCATAGTATAAACACAGAAATAGATTTACACACACGAAAAAGCTTCCACCCTTTCGTTTGAATGTCATTGCATTATTTCGACCATTTGTAACTGCTATTCAGAATCTATGTGCAGTAATTTTCTCGTTTGCTCTTGCCGTCCACTTTTAATAGCTGTACACATGTGAAATGACATGGTTTCAACATCTGTTGGCATGACCTCCTACTTATGCGTGACTGCTACTCCAATTTGCGCACTGATTTCTTTGGACTTCGAGTAATCCTTTGGCGCACGTAGAGTCTCATTGTTTAGGGGCATTGTGCATTGGCCCGTAGTGCATCATATTTGTATCGTCCTCTTTTGCCGGTAAGCTTTTACTCGGAAACTTGACTTCAAAAATTTGCTTAAAACAGAATCCGTTCTCACATAAACTTCCACAATATCCACTCTTTCCGCTATTGAGCAAATCATCTTGTAGAAAAGGCTAGATATTTTCACTCGGTGCAATCTTACAATAAATAAGGTGGTGAAGATGCGATGAGGATAACATAGCAAACAGTCGGCTAGTGCGTCATCTTTGTTCAGCAGTTACAAGCGGTCAAGATAACACAATGGCACAAATGAAAGGGTGGGTGCTTTTTCGTGTGTGTAAATTTATTTCTATATTTAAACTATGCTATGGAACCTGTGCTACTTTTTTTGTGCGTCACCTTGTATAATGTTATTTTTGAAAAACATCTTTGTGTTGTTATGTTTTTGATCAGAATTTGGTGATTTGATACAGCGTTAGCTGAAAATAGAATTTCATACCAGATATAGGCGCAGGCATGGCTGTGTGGTAAGTAGCTTTCTTCCCGACCTCATGGCTCCGGGTTCAGTCCCAGTGCGTTGCACCATGGGCTAGTCTATAGCCTCGGACCCACGTAAGGCCTTGTGAGTGGATTTGGTAGACGGAAACTGAAAGAAACCCGTCGTATATACTCATGTATATATCTATGCATGTCTGTCTTTGTGGCTGTGCTTCTCACTCCATCACTGCTTGACAACTAGCGTTGATGTGCTAATGTGTTTACGTGCTGATAATTTATCGGTTCGGCAAAAGAGACGGATAGAATAATTAGTAGGCTTACGAAGAAAAGCCCTGGGGTCGACTTGTTCGACTAAAACTCTTCAAGCATGGCTGCAGTCAAATTACTAAAACAAGTAAAAGAATAAAAGAATAGATGCATATGTGTGTGTGCGTATGATATATACTGAGAATGACATTTACTATACATATGTATATATACACACACATACATACACACATACATACATACAGTGTTTATACATATATATATATAGAGAGAGAGAGAGAGACACACACCGACAGACAGGCAGGCAGACAGACAAGCAGGCAGGCAGGCAGTTAGACAGACAGACAAATACATAGTGTCTATATTTACGACTCATCTACATTTCGTTAGATGTATAAGGACCATGACTTGTATCTGTATCTTATATCTTTGTCTCCTTTAAATTCATTTTAATTATACTCTGATATTATAGCTGAGAGTTAGTTCTAGGCTATAGTCAATCCAGTAAATATTTATGATACTGTTTATATAATACTCGGAAGGGACCGTATTATATTTGCATTTTATTTGTAAACTACACTAGTAGCCACTAAACTGAACGCCGGTTGATGCTAAGCAAAGGTTGCATCAGAAGATTGCCTAGTGTTTACTATAGAATGTAACACAGCCCATTGGATGGAGTCAAACTTGCAACTCACCAACTTGATTATGTATCTCTGTATACCCATAAAAACCATGATTCTAATTTTTGATTTAGATGATGAGGAACAAGGAAACTCTGGAGTAAGACTTAAACAGTCATGTCGGGAAATTTCTGAAAGATGCTGACATTTATTTAAGACAGCTAAATAATAATATATCCTTTCTACTATAGGTACAAAGCCTGAAATTTGTGGAATGTGGGTTAGTTGATTACATCAATACCAGTGTTCGATTTGTGCTTATTTTTATCGGACCCGAAAGGATGAACGGTGACATTTAAATTCAGAATGTAATATGCCAGAAAACATGCCGGTGTGCTAATGATTTTGCCGCCTTTGAAAACGAAATAATTATATAGTAACACAAAACAAAGTTTCTGAAACATACCAAAAGAAATGCGATGAATTTGAAGACGTTATATACAAGTTATTTCTCCAAAGTGTGATACACTCAACTATTTAAACATGAAGAACTATTATCAGTTGTACAGACGACTCACAATCAGAAACACGAGGTAAACTTAAGTAACTGTAAGTATTGGCTACCACTTGATTTGTGCACTGGTTAAGCAAATATAAGCATGTCTTCTCACGGCTGGACAATTTACAGCAAAAGAGTCTAATGACGAATCCATTTGAAGTGTTGTCGAGAATTAGCAAATGGCAGTTATGTAGAGGGGAGAAATCTTGAGATTAATCAATGAGGACAGTTAAAATATATGTGAAATGAATAGACAGCCATCACCACTATCATTAGTACAGTTGTCATTAACACACTTATCGCCTGTCATTTACATGCATCAGACAGCCACTCTCACATTACTGTGGTCTTTGCTATTATAACTAACACCACGCTAACTAAATCACTATCACAATTATTACCAATAGCCGGGGCACTCCGTCGGTTACGACGGTAAGTATTCCAGTTGATATGACCAACAACCCATGAAATTAACATACCTGTGACTGAGCACTCCACAACACAGGTCCTCATCGTTCCCAGGGAAATTCAGTGTGACATACTGGATGTGACAAGGGATGGCAACTGAAATACAGGCACAACTCATTTTCTCCAGCTGTGTGAGCTGAAGCAACGTGAAATAAAGTGTCTTGATCAAGGGCAGAGCGCATCACCAGGAACCGAACTTACTACTTTACGATCGTAAGCCGAATACACATTCCATTACGCTACGCGCCATCTCATTGCCAATGGCACAATAATACGCGTGCATGCACGCACGCACACATACACACACACACACACACACACATATTTTTTCACTCTCTCACACATACATACTGTCTTACACACACAGACACATACACGCACTCACACACAGAGACATACACACGTGTGCGACCCCTCAGCATCATTACCATACCTACTAGAACTTTTTTGCGTGGTCTCTCGACTAGTTAAAAGCAGTAGTTAAATCTCCCTCACAATCCAAACCATCATCTTGAAACGGAGGTATACATGAGGCAATGCCGTTCTAAATTTACAAGAAAAAATAGGTGGAAATCCCTCGATGATAAGTTTCTTCGACTAGGGCTGATCTGGAGCTAAACATCATCATCATCATAATCATAATTATCATCATCAACAACAACAACAACAACAGTGCCAATAACCACTCCACTTCGTAACCATTGATGGGTTACGTTAAATTTCTTCCAACCACTTGAAGTTTTTCTAATTTTTACCAGATTATTTTCAAAGATTGAAGTTCTGACGCATAAAGTTGACGAAAGTCGCATTCATATTATCAACTCTTTGTTGTCATGGAAATCAGCAGACACCGAAGACGAAACATTTATGTGGTCTATCAAACTACTAGAAATAGCAGTCAACTCTCCCTTAAACTACACCATAATGTCTAAAACACGGAAAGGATGACACATTATATAATGTAGTTGGGAGTGTTGCTTTTCTCATTTATAATTATACATTGATGCTCTAATTATAATTAGAGCACCTATAACCGCTCGGTTCAAAGTCTCTCTTGACCAGAAATGACCTGAACTCTTTGCATGAACACCCCTGTACATAACTCCATGTCCCCCTACATGGCCTTGCTTTTTGCTTTTTGAGCCAAAAAATTAACTTAACTTAACTTAACTTAAATGTAATCATAAGCACATTGTACGTATTAATGGTTTCAAATTTTAGCACAAGGCCAGCAAATTCGGGAGGAGAGTAGGTTGAGTACATAGACCGCAGTGCTCAACAGGTATTTACTTTATCGAACCCGAAAGGATGAAAGACAAGGTGGACCCCGACGGAATTCGAACTCAGAATGTAATGATGGACGGCATGCTGCTAAGCATTTTGGCCGGTTTGCTAACGATTCTGCCAGTTCGCTGCCAGTTTGCTGCACAAGGCCTGAAATTTGGTGCAGGGGACTAGTTGATTGCATCGACCCCAGTGTTTCGCTGGTACTTAATTCATCGACCCCGAAAGGATGAAAGGCAAAGTCGACATCGGCGAAATTTGAAATCAGAACGTAGTGTCAGACGAAATACCTATTTCTTTACTACCCACAAGGGGCTAAACACAGAGAGGACAAACGAGGACAGACAAACGGATTAAGTCGATTATATCGACCCCAGTTCGTAACTGGTACTTATTTAATCGACCTCGAATGGACGAAAGGCAAAGTCGACCTCGGCGAAATTTGAACTCAGAACGTAGTGTCAGACGAAATACCTATTTCTTTACTACCCACAAGGGGCTAAACACAGAGGGGACAAACAAGGATAGACAGACGGATTAAGTTTATTATATCGACCCCAGTTCGTAACTGGTACTTATTTAATCGATCCCGAAAGGATGAAAACCAAAGTCGACCTCGGCGGAATGTGAACTCAGAACGTAGCGGCAGACGAAATACTGTTAATTTTTTTATATATGCATATGCTGATATATGACCTACGCTGGACTCCTCATTCGCATAATCACCGAACCTGGAGCTTAACTATAGACTGTCCATAGCATTACTTGACACCTTTGGGTCTTCTTGACACCATTACCTCTCATAACCTATATATATATATAATTTATCAATTATAATAAAGGGTAAAATTAATTAATTAACTCGTAATTAATAATTCCACCAAGTAAAATTCGGCATGAAAAAGGACCATTTTTCGGTAAACTTAAACAATATTTTATAATTACGAGTATGACTATAATTAGGGTTCAGCAAAGATTTGCTTTACCACATACCGAAGTTTAGGAATAGCAGGCAAAGAACCTTAGCTATTTCTTCTACTATAAGAAGAGACTCCCGGACAAAGCAAAATATTAGAAATAACCCACGCAGACAGAGAGGAAAAATAACGAAATTCCCTCGGTATTTGATTACCTGTGGACGCGTTTCGGAATTAGATCGGTATGAAGAATATAAAAATCATACTTCACCCAAACATTTTCATCTTCAGCACAGGATTCCCCGATATTAAATTTGAGAGCACTGGAAAAATTGAACATACCTATCCAATTCAAAACAGTATCAGACAGATCATATTCAACGTCCAGTACCGGCGAGTTTTGTCCGGGAGTCTCTTCTTATAGTAGAAGAAATAGCTAAGGTTCTTTGGCTGCTATTTCTAAACTTCGGTATGTGGCAAAGCAAATCTTTGCTGAACCCTAATTACAATTATACTCGTAATTATAAAATATTGTATATATATATATATATATATATATATATATATATATCACCATGATCACCTTGACCGACCAGTCCGTCGAGCGTCCATTTGACACCGCTGGTCACAGCACGCTGTTCACTCCTCTCTGGATCGCGCCTTTCTCATTCACGTGATCCCAATCGTCCTCCTGAAATCGTAACTCCACCGTCGCGGAGACCTTCCGGGTGGTCGTTTCTGCTCGCGCGGGTACCACTCGACAACTGCGCGGGTCCACCGATTATTGGTGAGCCGGGCGACGTGTCCAGCCCATCTAAACTTGCTGCGTGTATATTCTGCGATGACATCCCTCATGCCGGACTTCTCTCTGATGGCCTCGTTACTGATGTGCTCTCACAACGAGATTCCAAGCATTGACATTTCCATACTCACACACACTATATATATATAATATATATATATATATATATATATATATATATATATATTATATATATATATATATATATATATATAAGTAGTAATCGTAGCCACTTCAGCATGGCTGTCCGATTGAGCGGACTCTGCTGCGATTGATTTTTTAACCCCAAGAGGACATCTCCACTAGCTGGTTAACGATGCAAAGCTGCATCCGATAAAATTGTGAGCAGGCGAACGAACACCTATCATCTCATAGCGACCGATCGGATGCACCTGTGCATCGTTAACCAGTTAGAGGAGATTTCTCTTGCTGTTAAAAAAATCCAAGTAGAGTCTGCTCGAACGGACAGCCATGTTAAAGTGGCTACGAATATTACTTGTTAGTACAACTACAGCTTTAATCTCTTAGAGAGATTTTAGCACTAGCGACTGTGTGTTCGCTTGAAATATATATATTGCGTGCCAGCTGGCAGAAACGTTAACTCGCCGGGCGAAATGCGTAGCCGTTCGTCTGCCGTTACGTTCTGGGTTCAAATTCCGCCGAGGTCGACTTTGCCTTTCATTCTTTCGGGGCCGATGAATTAAGTACCAGTTACACGCTGGAAGTCGATGTAATCGACTTAATCCGTTTGTCTGTCCTTGTTTTTCCCCTCTGTGTTTAGCCCCTTGTAGGTAGTAAAGAAATATATATATATATATATATATATATATTGCGTGCAGAGCGAGCTGCTACCATTTCTAACAGAGAGGTGTCCAGTACTGAAGAGTGGCAGAAATAGACCGAAACCAGGACTGGTCTACTGGTTCTGTCCCTAAGAGATGGTAGGGGTTCGCTCCCCTGTTCACAATTTTATCGGATGCAGCTGTATATCGTTAACCAGCTAGTGGAGATGTCTCTTATGGTTAAAATATCGCAGATGAGTCTGCCCTGTTAAAGTAGCTACGAATATTACTTGCCAGTACAACTACTACTTTAATCTACTACTTTAAAACTTGCATTTTTGCTTGTTATATATATATATATATACAACATAAACTTGCAGTTTTGCTTGTTGTATATATATATATATATATATTATATATATATATATATATTATATATATATAATATATATATATATATATATTATATATATATATATATATAATATATATATATATATATATATATATATATATACATATATACATGCGTATAATAGGGATAGCCACTAAGCGGACATCCAATATGCTAGAAGAAATAGTTAAATTCCATACCGCTATTAGGGATAAAACTTCGAAGGGAAAGAAAAATAAAAACATTTACCATCTTATTACCCTTGATATTATTAACATATATATACACACACATACACGCACGCACACACACACACACACACACACACACACACCACACACACACACACACACACATATATATATATATATATATATATATATATATATATATATATATATATATATATATATATATATATATATTGGCCCAAATAATGTAATTAGCTACAATAAATATGTCAGACCAAGATTTATGTTGAATGGAACAGTAATTATAATTTTCGACGCAAAAACCACTCCTAATTTAAAGCCATTCAGAATATCACCTTTAGAAAGTTCATGGTACCTAATAGTCAATAGCACGTAACGTCAATGTCTACGCTTATTATTATATGATTTCAATTGTATTTATTTATTTAGAGTTCCCGAGATTTGCTTTCGTAAAATTTCCATTGTTTCTGATATTGAAATATTTCTGTATGTGCGTGAGTACGTTCTATTAATATCTATATAGAAGATAGAGACGTGATTAACCCGACCAGTCAGAAATGTATTTCAACTATGACAATTCTACATTATTAAATGTGTTCTCAAAGATTTAATTTGAGGAAGATTTCAGCTCTATAGCGTTTACTAGTCTATTGTAGTTGTTGTTCTTGTAGCAATAGTGGTTGTTATCGATATTTTTACTATTTCCCACATTGTTACACTCCTGCATATTTATTTTCCTTCTTTCGTTTATATCAGCCATGCGGCGGCGGTCATACTGGAGCACCATTCCTTTCTTTTGCTGGGCTCAAATCTCGTTTGTAGATCGATGAAAAACGAGTCTCCACCAAATACTCTACTATATAATTGTGCACACCTTTCCTTGTCGTGTATGCCATAAGGCATGCAAATCTGATGGAGGCCTCAAATGACATTTTGAGATCCACAACAATCAGAAATTAACTACAGCTCTTGGTAGTCCAAATTTGATTTGTGGGTGATTTCCAATACATTATCTGGTTTAAAAGGTCACATCAGACGCCATGATGGATCTAAGGCGTAGGTACGAGAGGTGGTCAGACTCTGCATAAGGAGTAGACAACCACCATGCTTGCATGCATCTATGCATGTATGTATGTGTATATGTATGTATATATGTATGTATATATGTATGTATATACGTATGTATGTATGTATGTATGTTTGCATACATACAATTTTGGGGGGAGGAGGCCAGTTGATTAGATCGACCTCGGTATGCAACTGGTACATAATTTATCGACCCCGAAACGATGAAAGGCAAAGTCGACTTCGGCGGAATTTGAACTCAGAACGTAAAGACACCTATCTATGTGTGTGCATATGTATTTTCTTTATCCAATTAGAAAAATAAATACTAATAACTCGTTGTTGTACATATGTGTCAGAGTAGTAATAAGAAATTGTATGAATGACAAAGGAATAAGGAATTATGGATTTCATGACATAATTTCTAATTCCCTTGGTAAGAAGTTTGCTTCTCTACCACATAGATAATGTCCATGCTCGGTAATGTACCCCTGAAACGGCCGTAGATGGGAAATCCTCCAACTTTGGATCCTTCTTATTTCTGTATTTTTAACCTCGAAATTTAGCCCTCGCTGGTTTTAGATATTTGACCTCGGACATCTTTCATCTCGTAACTTCTATGTAATATAATTTATATGAATAGGTGATTTTTAGACGATTTGGGCGGTTTACTATTTTAAAATTAACGTTTTATTCCTATATTTATCAACCTCTCATTCGTTTTGCACCTCCTATATTTATCACGCATAACACTTTACATGTAAATTTTTATTTATATGCAATTTTATATGTATTTTTATATATCTTTATATATCTTCTATATCTTTCTGTATGTTTGGCTTCGTATTATTTATACCCTTCGGGAATATTTATGCTTGTATATGCATGATTTATGTTGATGTTGAATGATTTCATTTATGTGTTCGGGAATCTGTTTCAATTGCTTGAACTCTATATTCTTTTCGCTTTTGCTGGCTATGAGCACGCTGTAAACAACCCATACATTTAAAAATATATTTAAAACATTTTATATGTGTTTGCGTGTGTGTGTGTTTAATTCGTAAATTCATACATAGATTTGCTGAATGTAAATGTGTTTATGTTTGCATTCAAGTATGTACGTATTCTTTTACTTGTTTCAGTTATTTGACTGCGCCTATGCAGGAGCACCACTTTGAAAAGTTTTAGTCAAGCAAATTGTATTGATAATACAATTTCGAACTGAAAATCTGTTGAAATGAATAAATTGTTGCTGCTTCCATCTCGCGAGCAAGCAACATAGAGTTGGCAGTGGGAGTAGCATGTAGTAGAGAGGTCAAGTGCAACTACCTTGAGTGAGTGACCCTGAATTTTTTTTATTGAAATACCAAAACTTAGTTTGACTGGAAACTGCAGCGTCATAATTTCTAATGGAACATATGTAGGTACAAGAGGAATTTTTGAAATAAAGACATTTTCTCCTTTGTTATGATTGTTGCTTGTTGGACATGGGACTTCATGGAAGTCACAATTAAGTGAATTCCATTACACAGGTGAGGTGGTCAAGATTCCCAAACAACATAATGGGAGCACCCAGTTTTAGTGTCATGTTATGCAGTGCCATCCTAATAGGTTCAAGTGTGTTCAGAAATTCAACAGGGTACTGAACAACCTGATTTTGATCGACTGTTGTCATTTGATCGAAAAGTCATTTCTAATGTATCTATTAACTTTTGAAGAAGTTCATGATTGAGTTTATTAACCATTTCATTAGTTGGAGCTAGTATAGCTCTTTCACATAGCCAGTTTACATCAGTGTAATTGACATATAAATTATGAAGTACTTTATCCATAAGATCCCGTAAAGAAAGTATCATTTAATCGCATGTAATTTCATGTAGTTGAAGTCTTGATTTGAATGATAATATCCTATTATCAATCTTAAGAATCTCGTATGATCACCTTGTAGAAGTACTCTGATGTTGCTTGTAAAATGGAGTTCTTTTACATTTCTTCGAAGGTACGATTTTTTGAAGCAGGCATTAACCTCATGAGCTTTTGATCCTTTGGGGATAACTAACAACGTTTGACGAAAATCTCCTCCAACCAGAACTGCTACTCCTCCCGTGAGCGTATTATTGATTTTTATCTTCTTGGAGGGTACGGTCAAGTAAATTTGGAGCTCCACAATGTGACAGTGAGCTCATCCCAAGCAATGAGGCAAGTTTGTTAGAGAACTGTTGCCCTGGTACAGTTTTTGGAAATGCTGCACATTTTCGATTTTTCCTTGTAAGGTTTAGAGGGAGCTTGAACATGGAAGGAACAATTCTCCCCCCATTGAGGAGAGTAACTACAATACCAGAGGAGGCAACACTGGAAGAAGGTTAAATTTTATTTCCTTCCATTTGGGATTGCAGGTAAAAGTAACAAAAAGAGCTGGGTTTTTTTGTATGTCCTGACATATGTCATAGCATCTTGTGTTCGTGCAAATATCGAGGACAACTTGTGAATAATAATGGGAGGATTATAAGTTGCCCCATGTTTTTATATCACTATATGTCCTCAGAGCATCTTGGAGAGGACTTTGGTTTTATTGTTACGAATGTAGAGGAGATACTGACTCTCAACTATAGCATACATATCAACCAGGTATAGCTGAAATAGATCAGGACACATGTGTAATTGATTTGATTGTTCTGGTCTTAACATCAGTTGATAAGAATAGAAGTCATTTGACGATACCTTTTTGTTTATAATTGGCTCTCCTGTTGCAGGTTCAATCTGTGGAATATTGAAATGATACCCATCTTGTCCATTCCACAAAATAAAAGGATACCGGAGAGCATCATAAGAGGGATGAGTCTCTGAAACATGTTTAAGGTTGTTATCTCGAGCAAGAATGAGAATATCACGATTTTCATGGGGATCACCTACTATAAGGATGGTTAATCCATTAGATGTAAGCTCGTTAAAACGGCGTAAAATGCCCTTTATTATAGTTTACTATAGACGTAGCGAACGGGAAACACACACTCACAAACATAGAGACACTGATAGAATTGAAAACAGCAAAACGTGTACACACGGAGTTCAAGCGAAACGTACTGTTGCCAGTATAGACGCAAAACACACTTTCTGTAGCGTAGTTATGCTATAAAACTTTTTATTTGTGAATATTTCCAAAAGAAATATTCCAGCGTCGGAAAGTCACCAATTTAGTAAAAATTACTATGCGTCACCAATGTAACAAAGTACAGAAAGTCAACATTTATGTGGAACATGTACTAAATGTTATTAAATGTTATTAAATTCAGGATTAAACGTAACGGTGAAGTCAAGCCCGAAGAAAATTCAATTTTTCTTATAAAAGTAATTTATTATTTTACAATTTTTAAACGAACGCTGTACAAAGTGTATACGAAGGAATATGTTGTTGTTGAAAACATTAAGTAATTTAAAAGATTTGCTGAAGGATATATGTAGCAAAACATAAATTAATTTGACATTACTATATATTCTAACTGTGTAAGGTTATAGGCTGTAGAATAAATACTGACTAATACTGACCAACGCAAAAATGTTGCGCGGCATTGAATACTAACAGTGTTAAAGCAGCGTAGTAGGAATACGACAAGGACTCTAGGACTGTTAAAACAGCATTATCTTCAAACTGGTTATAAGGACTGGAATAACATTTCTGTAATTATATTGAAAGAGCCGCTAAGGCTTTCTACTTCGCCAAGTTTCCGAATTTGTTATAATAACCAGAATAACATTTTTTTTTTTCAGATATATTTGCGAGTGTTTTGAGTGCTGTTAAATGAGCCAAATCTTCACGCTGGTTATAAAAACCAGACAAATATTCCAGCACATAAGTAGTGATAATCGTTAATCCTGTTTAAAGCGCAACTCTCCATGAAGAAAAGGAAAATCCAAACAATGATACTTCAAAGTGAATGCTGATGTTCGTTCAACATCCAGGCCGTAACTAAATTAAACTCTTTCAAAATCGATGCGTTTCACTGTTGGCGGTACAATTAAATACATATAGTAAGACAGACACTCACAGACATACATTCACGCAGACCTCAAGCCTATCGCTTTCTCTTTGTGTGTCTGTTTCTGTATTTAGATATGTGTGTGAGTGAGTGAGTGAGTGAGTGCGTGTATGTGTGTGTGAGTGTGTGTCAGTCGTCACACCTTCACATACACTCACACATATACTTCTTAATCATCGGCCTAACAAAGGTAACGATCGCACAAACACACAAAAATTGACAGACACATACACAGTCGGACAGAACATGTGACGTCGTCATCATCGTGGTATAAAATGTTATTTACGGTAGTTAACTTATAGAAAGATCATAATGTCAAACTTTTGCAATGCAAATATTTAAACAAAAATAAAGTTTATTTGGTAGCCGAAAGATTACTGAATCTTTTGATACCCCATACGTCAAAATCGACAACTAAGTTTTCGAATGTATAAGGAACATATGCACACACATATACACAAACTCTGCTTTATTTATATAGAAATACTAGTAATGCATCCCGGCGTTACCCGGAGGTTTGATCTACAAGCACATTGTATTGTTTGCTGTTTTCTTATGGGAAGAATTGGCACAGCTGATATATAGTTAATGGAATAATGGAAGCTATTGTTTGTTTAATAGTGAAAGGCGAGGGTGAAATTTGCAAGAAAGTGCATTCTGTTCTTAAGAAGGATCAGAGACTATGTAATGTTTCATCGTATACGAGGAGATTAATGCGATTTTGTCCAGAAATCACGTTTTCGATATTTTAATTTTCCCCTTATCCCCACCGCAAATTTGTAACTTTTTTCGAATTTTTTGTCATCTACATAGAAAAGTACAGAGATTATGAATCTGGGAAATATATATATATATATATATATATATATATATATATATGTGTGTGTGTGAGCATGGGTTCATATGTTTCGATGTGAGCATGGGTTCATATGATGGGGCAGGCATCTGTGATCTAATTGGACTCTTTCTCCTAGATACCTTCGGTAAGACATTCCCTAACGTACATTTCGCCATCTACAAAGATGATGCCCTCGCCTTAACAGCTAATACAAATGGACCAGCACAAGATCGTTTTAGGAAGGATATTATCCAGTTAATGAAACACTTCGGACTTAGTATAACTATAGACACTAACCTGACGGTTGTCAATTTCTTAGACGTTTCCTTAGATCTTAATAATAATATTTATAAGCCTTATAGGAAGCCCAATGATAGACTAAGTTATATTAATGTAGGTTCATGCCATCCCCCTATAGTATTCAAAAATTTAGTTAAAAATATTAGTAAGAGGATTTCTAGCCTCTCATCTAATGAGGACATCTTCAATAGCATTGCCCCAGTTTATAATAAAGCTTTAAAAGATAGTGGTTTTAGCGAAAAAATAAAATATACACCTATCACTAGCCCAACAGTAAGGAAAAGGAATAATAGAAATAGGAAGGTCATCTGGTTTACGCCCCCTTACTCACCCGAGGTGGCCTTCAATATAGGTAAATATTTCCTAGCACTGATAGATAGACATTTTCCAGTTAACCATGCTTATAGGAAAATCTTCAATAGACACAATTTAAAAATTAGTTTTAGTTCAACTACCAATTTTAAAAACATAATCAATCATAACATACAAAAAACACAAGAAGAAAACAGCTGTTCATGCAGGAATAAAGAATTGTGCCCGCTAAATGGAGCTTGCATGTCCAAGACCATCATATATGAAGCTACCGTAAACTCTATAACCACTAAAGACACCGTTTCGACGAAGAAATACGTGGGCCTTACAGAGGGTAATTTCAAGGCCAGGTTCAATAACCACACTTTGAGCTTTAGGCACTGGAACAAAAGAAAAGCGACACAATTATCCAATCATATTTGGTCTTTAAGAGATAAAGGTGTCGATTATAACATACAATGGAAGATTTTGGCCAGATGTAAGCCCTATACTAACGGCAGCGGAAGGTGCGGTTTATGCGACATGGAGAGATGGCTTATCTGGAAAACCAGTTTAGACCCTACCACATGTCTAAATACAAGGACAGAGCTTTTCGGATCATGCCCACATGTGACTAAATTTCTGTTACGTTTTTGGTCCCCTAAGGAAAACGGATAGAACATGCTTTCTGTGTTATGTCCCAAGAAGAATTTATATATTTTTATATTTTTATATATTTTTATATATATATATTTTTATGTATTTTTATATAATTTTTATGACGAAAAATGCGAGCGATGTATAAGTACGCAGGCAAAGCAGAGTTATAACACAGTAATTTCCCTTCATTTTTAACGGTATTTTTTCATAACGTTTTCAAATAGCCAGATAACCGAAGAGATGGTGTTGTGGATTTCCACTTCGGCATCTGAAACTCAGAATTTTATCTTGACTACCGAGTAATGTAACATATTGTATATATATATATATATATATATATATAATATATATATATATATATATATATATATATATATATATATATATATATAAACATAATAAAATAGGGTAATAATAAGTTATTATTACCAGTGGCCTAGCACAAAAAACGAATTAGTGATTAGACTATATATAATTCATATAGAAATACAATAAGAGGCTTCCAAATAGGAAAGGGTTGTGCTAGAACACAAAAAAAAGGATAAATTCCCGAAAGGAATGAAAATTAAAAACGTTTACCATCTCAACTATTTCCCAGACCGACGGTTTCTAACTATTTCCAGCAAAAAAGTATTTGCTGAAGGCCAGTTTCTTCAGTGGGACAGCCTTTAGAATCCAGACATACATCATCTCTGTCGCCGGGTAAAATCTGCGTCTGCGCAGTGGTTTGAAAAGTTAGGATTTACAAACCGTTAGGCCTACATGTGGATCTAGCGGTCTGGATTCTAAAGGCTGTTCCACTGAAGAAACTGGCCTTCAGCAAATACGTTTTTGCTGGAAATAGTTAGAAACCGTCGGTCTGGGATATACTTGAGATGGTAAAAGTTTTTAATTTTCATTTCTTTCGTGAATTTATCCTTTTTTGTGTGTTCTGGCGCAACGCTTTCCTATTTGGAAGCCTCTTATTGTATTTATATTTATATATATATATATATAGAGAGAGAGAGAGAGAGAGAGAGAGAGATTGATTTTTCTTAAAGAAATACTCAATGCCCCTTCCACCACCTCACCCACCCATCACCTACCAGCTTTCAAAAAGCTAAAATCTCCCAATCTTTCATTTTTAGCTGATGTTATCCTTATGTGTAGAATTCTACTGAAATACTAGACTTAAAAAATACCTGACCACCACCAGGAAACCAGACATGCTAGAAACAACAAGCAAACAATATTATTTCTGAAGAAACTTCCCCGTTTACCAAAAAGTTAAAATTGAAACATTGGAAGTGTGTAGCTTTTTGAAAGTGATGAAGCGATGGATAAAATTCTTAACGATTCGTACTCTCTGTTTTTTCTCCATGTATTACCAAGTGTAAAAATTTTTAAAAAGTAAAAAATGAATCTTCTGTGTCGCAAACATAGGAATCGGAAGAAATTTAGGAAAAATATAAGGTGGGGATGGAAATGCCACCTCAGACATGCTCGAAAAAAGAAATAAAGGACAGGATTTCTGGGAAAACTTCATCTTAAGTTTATATCGAAGATCAGGTTTAAAATATGCTCATCACAAACACAAATTACACAATAGAAAAAGATCATTTCACTTGGATTTGAGCTGTAAATTTATGCCTACACGCTGCAAGAAATAATGTAATTCAGATGTTTTACCTGGAGTGTGAGTATTTGTGTCAAAGGAAGTTATTTTATGGCATTCTTTCGTTTGAAGAAGCATAGTTGTCAACTCAACATATAAGGGATCATATGATTGTTCGTTAATTTCCGTAAAATTCCATTCATTTCTGTATGCTTTGAAGACAGCAGAAATTGAAAGAGAGGATCCAGTGAAAAGGCGACATTTGCTTTGAAGTGAAAGGAGAAAGTAAAAGAGAGAAGAACGTGTAAGATATACGTGTATATGAAATGGACGTGTATGTGTATGTTAGAGAGAGAGAAAGAAAGGAAGAAAATCAGAGAGAAACAAACAAAGAGAGATTGAGTGAAGGTGTGTGTTGTGATGCATGAATATTTTGGCATTTATGTATAAGTGACACTCGCTCTCTCTCTCTCTTTCTCTCTCTCTCTCTCACACACACACATTATCTTTCATACACACGTATATAGCATAGGTAAAGAATACGCACACCACTCGTTTTCGGCGTAACCCTAACACTAACCCTAACACTACAAATTCATATACATACATACACTCCCACACATACACTGACAGACATACACACTAACATACAAAATGTTGTCATCGTCATCGTGGTATAAACTGTCCTATAATATATTTGACTATAGAAAGATTATCTCTATAAAATGTCATATTGTTTTAATGGAAATGAAAAAATTAATTTAACGGTAAATGTTACAATAATTATTAGAGATAAATTTCTTTATATATATATTAAGCACATGTATTAAATGTTAATTTAAAGGTTAATATGTAACTGTAAATACCTTGCTACTTTGCAACTGCTGCGATAATTATTAACTGGTAATTTAACGGTAAATGATATGTTTATATACCTTGGACTTAGTGTTATCACATTAGAATTAAAAGTGAAAGAATAAAAGTGAAACAATAGAATAGTCATATCTCAACATTCTCTTTTGACACGTAATATCAAATCAGTCTAAAAGATTGCTCCAGACCCGCATTATGCAAGAAGTTGAGAAGATTTTTTGTCCCTTTACACTCTATGGACCCTAAGAAATGCATGTGTAAAATTTGAATGAAATCGGTTTGGTAGTTCTCGAATTTTAGAGATTCACGCATAAGGCAAACAAACACACATTCTCAACTTTATATATATAGATATGCATGTATATACAAGGGGCGGTGAATACATTGTCACCTAAATTACGCAAAATGAAAATAACACTGTCATCTTATTTTAGCAGATATATTAACCAAAATTGCTTTAAAAATATCTTGAAATACTAAAGGATAAATTTATTCAATAAAATAGTCATTGACTTCAATTACGTCCTCCAGACGACTTCGGAATCTTCTGCAACTCTTCTGGACGGTCACCTTGTTTAAGTTGGTGAATGCTGCCATAATCCTTGCCTTCAGTTAGCTTTTTGTGTTACAAGGAGTTTTATTGGTTTCTAGCTCAATTGCGCCTCACACATAATAATAAATGAGGGTTGTAGTCTGGGGAGTTAGATGGCCAGATGTTAGGGGTGAATGGGTGCAGAAATTGTCTGATAGCCATGAATGGGTTCTCCTGCTTGTGTGGCATAGTGCAGAGTCCTGTCGCCAGACAGAGTCTTCCAGCAGCCACCCGCTTGACCCAGGGCAGCACTGCCTCCTCCAGGTACTTGATGTAGTCCTTTGTGTTGAGTCTGAGGTCGTGTGGGAAGATGAATGGAGGTATAACATCGCCATCACTAGTGATCGCTCCAAACACGATGATGATGACTGAATGTTCGATTTTTATCACTCACTGTACCTGTTCTCAGATAGCACTGTCCTCAGATTGACACCCAAACATTGAAATGTTCGTAATTGAGCTTCCAGCGCGAATAGCCAACAGTACAGCATGTCATTTCCAAATTTATGGCCGAGTGAATTGCGTTATGGTACTGTTTTTCTCAAAGACGATGCCCAACTGCCCACACTATACTGTGTAGTCGACAAAATCAAAAACAAACCATGCGCATGCATGAAATTAAACATATAAAATGGTGACAACTAACCCTGTATATATGTGTTTGTGTGTGTGTGTGTATCTGTATAATTATATATACGAGGGACGTTCAATAAGTAATGCCCCTGACTCACTTGCGTTTGTTTGATCTAGCTGAAATTTTGCATGTGCAATTATTTATATCTCTATTGGCAAATTACAGCTCTGAACTAATTGTGGTTTCTGATTTACAGGTGTTTGAACTGAGTCAAGTGTGAAATGGAGCCTGTCGAGTGTCGAGCAGTGATCGGGGAGACTTTTGATGAAATGAAAGTAACTTATGGTGATGATGCCCCATCATATGACCTTGTGATACGCTGGCATCGTGAATTCAAACATGGTCGAAACTCTGTGGAAACAGCTCCCAGATCTGGTCGCCCCACTTCTGCCATTGATGAGGCATCTGTCCGTCAAGGTGAGGCTGCCATTTTGGAAGATCGATGCATAACTATTCACCAAATAGCCCATTACGTCCAGATTAGTACCGGGTCTGTGGAAACTATCATTCATAACCATTTGCATATGCAAAAGGTGTCTGCCAGATGGATTCCCAGGTTGCTCACACCTTTCCAGAAGCAAGAACGCGTCGAGTGCTCGAGGATGAATTTGGAGATGTGCCAAGAAGATTAGTCAAAATTTTTCAAAAGACTGATTACACAGGATGGAACCTGGGTCCATCACTATGATCCAGAGACCAAAGCCCAATCAATGCAGTCGAAGGACCGTGACTCACCTCCTCCAAAGAAGGCAAGGGTGCAGCCCTCCGCTGGCAAGGTCATGCTCACAATCTTCTGGGACCAGGACGGAGTAGTGATGACAGATTTCCTGGCAAAGGGTACCACAATTACAAGAGCCTATTATGCTTCACTTTTGAGGAAATTAAGAGAAGCTATCAAAATCAAGAGGCGGGGCAAGATCAGCAAAGGCATCCTCCTCCTGCAGGACAACGCTCCGGTCCACAACTCGCGTGTCGCCAGATCAGAAGCACAGGCGTGCGGCTATGAACTCCTCCCCCATCCCCCTACTCTCTTGACCTTGCACCCTCTGATTTTCACCTCTTCCCAGTCATGAAGTTGTTTTTGAAAGGAAAGAGTTTCCCAGATGATGCAGCCTTGATTTCTGAAGTCACGTCATGGTTGGGGGACCAAGCTGGGGTCTTCTACAAAAACGGCCTCCAGAGCTGCATCAAACAATGGGAGAAATGCGTAAATCTGGGTGGTTCCTATGTAGAAAAAGACTAATAACTATGCCAAGTTTCGTTGCTCTACTGTTATGGGAAGTGGGTCAGGGGCATTACTTATTGAACGCCCCTCGTACATATATAAAAAATTAGTGTGCATTTTAACGCAAGTGAGGCGACCCTTGACAGGCAGCCTTACATGCTAGAAGTAGTAGTCAAAACGACCAAAACCACATTTAAGTGCAATTTCGAAGGGAATGAAAAATAAAGACTTTTACCTTGTTTTTTTTTTTCTTTTACAGCCATACCTAAATTTCGAACTCTCATTAGCAAATAAAATAATTTGCCAAGCGAAGTTCTCATCAGTGGCTACGCCAAAACATTAACATATAATTTAGAGACTGAATAACACTATCTCAACATTATATATTATAATTTATCAAATTCACCACGCAAGCGCGGTTTCAATCGGCAGCACAAGTAAAAGAGGGCCGAAATTAACTTCTGAAATTGCTAAAATCATATTCATACAATATAGGATAGCGAAATTTCTAAAATTTCGCTACCAGTGCCCTAGCATGTATAAAAAGTCAATAGACAATATATTTTTCATATAAAATTAGTGTACATTTAAACACAAGTGAGGCGACCCTTAACAGGCAACCTTACATACTAGAAGTGTGTGTTTGTGTGTGTGTATATATATATATATATATATATATATATACTGCTCCTAGATATTGTCACGCTTATATTCACTTGGTAAGAAGCAATGTGCAAGGGATATTATGAATGCATATGCGTATATTATTGTATTATTTTTCGATTAAGAATTCAGCGTTTATCTTCTGCTGTAACCTTTGGCCCATAAAAGTTTTGTGAATGTAATGTGTGACAAAGAAATTGTTAGATTTGCAGAAGCCTGTCATATATGCATATGAGGGAAAAGGGTTTGTGTATGTGTGTGTTTGTGCGTGTGTGTGTTTGTGTGGGTTTGTGTGTGTGTGTGCGCGCGCGTTTTGTCCATGTTTATCGACCATTTTACAAATACATTCCAAAATTGATATGACAAATATGTGCATAATCAAAATGCCACCTTAATTACACAGCGACTCCACTTTTAAATTCAGTGAAAGAGTGGTTGACTTGTTAGAAATTTGGTTAATGTAATGTAATGATGTCGTAGTAAATTTTTCAGCGTATCGTAATCTGCTTTTCTCCCTATTAATTGATTTATTCATTTTGTTTTTGTCTAGATTTTGTTTTACTAGATTTGTTTATAATATCTCGTTTACGAATTCGTGTTTTGTTTTATGCTGTTTTCTTTCTCTTTGAATTTCATTATCATTATCTATCTAGCTCTACGTTGTAGAATGAATAATATATGTTCTAAATTGTGGTAGAAATCATCTTGAATCAATCATACATAACAGCTAATAGAGGTTAGAAATTCACGTGATTTTTCAAACAAAAATGTTCATGATTTACTTTCCTTAATACTCTTCTGAGAGGGACGTACTGACGGTTAGTTTCTGTTGAAACTTAAAATTGTAAAATTGATATTTTGTACATAAATTAAACCCTGTATTAAGCAAATCCAATCTTCTGCTTTCTAGGGATTCCCAGTTTTCTATATATGATGCTTAGATAATCTTTATTAACCGGAATATTAAACATCGACTGGTAGGTTTTCTTCTTAGTTATATGTATTTATGTCGCAAGCGCAGGACTAGATTTATTAATACACATTACATATTTTCTATATATTTACAAGTATTTTTGTTGCAAAATACATGCATATTATAAGCATGTTATACCGTAAATCCTCGAGTATAGTCCGCACTTGAGTATAATACGCAGGGGATTTTTAGATGGGTGGGGGGCTGTACCTCTGAAAAATCTAAACCTTGTATATAATACGCACCCCTTCTATAACTTGAGTCAAGGAAGTCTATATAACGTCCATGGTTTGTAAAGATGTATACGGTAACGTCCTTTATTATTATTGTACATATATCATAATGCAAACGTGTAGCTTTTTTGTGCATTTTGTTTGCAGAAAGTAAAGAAATAACAGTAATAACACTAATAACGTTTAATATATGTTACTTACTGCAAGTTATGGATGATTCTTTTATGACGTCATTGCTTCCAGGCTTGGCTTAAGGTATTTTCGCGCCCGACATCAGAAAATGCGTCTGAATAAACATTGCCGGACAGCAAACAGAGACTCGGACATTGCTTAGGAAATATTTTTCATTTTTAACCTCGTATATAGTACGCACTAGGGATTTTGACCTTTAAATTTTGGGGAAAAAATGTGGATTATACTCGAGGATTTACGGTAAATACTAATTCTGCTTGTTGCATATAACTATTTATTATACCAACCTAATAGAAACACATCGATAAATAAGCATTAAATGGAAAACAAAATGCATAGAGCATCAAACAAAATAGAACATCGAACAATCAAATTTTGTTATTTGATTTGGTTTCTACGGCTTGGTACCTTTCCTATCGCCAACCATTTTATGTAGTGCATAGGTTGTGCAACGGATTTCCTCGTAGCACGAACACAGGAGATGGAGTATCCCGTGCAAGAGTAAATGGAGAAAGTATTCAGTAACAGAAAGTGTGCTTGCTGTAGGAAAGAATGAAAGAGGGAGTAATGACAGCAGAAAGGTTAGAAATGGATATTTGAGCGGGGCGGATTGAAGTGGAAGTACAAAGCATATTCGATAACTTAGATCGTGTACATTTGCTCAAGTGACCGAGGAGCGGATAAAAAAAGAGAGACGGAGAATGATGCGAGAATGACGTAAGGATATGAAGCAGAAGTAAGATGTGAAAAAGATTGGGATATTTGAGGCTGAAGTCGGTAAAAGTATGATTGGCAGCAGCTGGGGCGAACAAAAGTGGGGATGAGTGATGAAATAAGGGCAAGAGAAAATGTTGGCTGGCAGTAGAGGGGGCTCATAAGAGAGGGGGAAAGGGGATGGGAAGAGGTGAGAGGGCGATATGGGGATGGAGAGGGGTGGGAGGGGAGAAATGGGATGCGGAGAGAGAGGAGGGATAAAGGGGAGAGTGGGATGGGGAGGAGAGAGGGGGGAAGAGAGGGGAGGGGGGAGGGGGGAGGGGGAGGGGGAGAGAGGGAAGGAAGAGAGATAGAATTGAGAGCGAGAGAGAATTGGGAGAGAGAGAATGGCTATAGTACAGCTTGAGTGTAATGGATAGGCAGATAAGAGTTGTCCCATGCAGCTTTTTCTAGGTAGGCTAAGTGAAGGTCCAGGGTCATAGTGAAGACGGTGGGACAATCGGCACGGCACAGATGAGGGGGAGATGATGGATGAAGTGATGAAGAGTCAGAAGACATGGAAGTTGTGAGCAATAGGCAGACGTAAGGAGGTTAAGTTGCGAGTTTTAGAAGTATCAGGAATAAGTTTGTCAGAGTGCATAAATACATAACGACTTCTGAACACTCTCCTTCTTTCAGGGTAGTTTTTTTTTTTCTGCGGCTGGACAAATCTTCTGTAGCACCACGTATTGCCAATCAATGCAATTATTTGTCATGTCTCCCATGAGATGCAACATTTTCGGGTCAGTCTTCGCAACTTCTTGAGTCTTCTTTCGTTTTCTTCTTCTGCATGTTATGCTAACTTTCTGTGCTCGACACTTTCTTGTGCAGCTGTCACCCTCCATACGCATTACATACTCATGCCACAATAACTGCCTCCCGTTCGCATCATATCTAATTTCTCTTACACCCGGTTTTCCACTTAGCCCATTTGCACATTGATGCTTATGCACACTCACATCACACATCCATAGAAGCATGCAGGCATCATTTCTTTCTAGTCTTTACAGTTTTTTTTTTTTTTTGCATTCAAGGCTCAGTTTCGCTACCATGCAGTATTTCAGTTATAGAACTTGTGTCGTATATTCTACCCTTCGCGCTAAAGAGGACATCGGCGCCAGCTGTTGTAATAGCTTATTGAATTTTTTCTAATCCCGCTCATAACCGAGTACTTATATCTTCTCAGCAACTACCTTCCTTGTTGATTATGTTACGTAAATAATGGATGACGACTACATGGCATGAGCCAGCCAAGCATTTAAAAGAACTCATTTCAAGCGTGCTCTTACTACATATCGTTCGAGTGCAGTGCTTTTCAATGTACGAGCGGTACTGCTTCCTGGGTGCAGCGAGAAGTTTTAGGTGAATATTGGGCACAAAAGAGCGGTAGGAAAAGCGGTGAATGAATCTGCACAGTTTTCTGTTTTGCAATCATTAACTCCTGTTTAAATATTAACTTTAATCAAGGCGGCGAGCTGGCAGAATCGTTAACACGCAGGACAAAATGTATAGTGGCACTTCATCCGTCTTTACGTTCGACGTTCAAGTTCCGCCGACGTCGAATTTGCCTTTCATCCTTCCGATGTCGATAAAATAAGTACTAATTGAGCACTGGGGTCGATGTAATCGGTTATGTCTTTCCCTTAAATTCTCGGCACCTTAGCCAAGTGTCCTCTACTATAGCCTCGGGCCAACCAAACCCTTGTGAGTGGATTTGGCAGATGGAAGCTGAAAGAGGCCCGTCGCGTGTGTGTGTGTGCGTGTGAGTATATCTCTTATTATAAAAGGCAGATTTTATCTGCCTCCCTTTGTAAGTTATAGAAATCTACAATATAGGATTTCTTCAATTACAATTTACCTAGCATTTTTAAGAGTAGAATGCATCGGGTCATGCCAGGTCCAGTTTTTAAAATTTAAACTCCAATTAAGCAAAATTTACAGAAAACTCACATTCTGGTGTGTATGTCAAATGCTTTTCTTAGTCTGGTTTACACCACACGCAAACGCACACACACAGTGTGCAACGAATAAAATGAAAGTAAATAGCGACAGAGTGATTTGAGGAAGACTAAACTGAAAGTATTTAAACCACTACTCAAAATATAAAAAAACACAGCAAACAGAAACAAATAAATACATAACGATTTACTCCTCACACAATTTCTTCAATTAGAATTTACCTAAGATTTTTCAAAGTACTTCATTCGCTCATGCCACAATATATTTCTTTCAATTTCACCCCCAATTAAGACAAAATTCGAGAAAACTCAATATTTTAACATTTCACTCCGAAAGCATTGATGTACATGTGTGCGTGCGTGAGTGTGTGTGTGTGTGTGTGTGTGTGTGTGTGTGTGTTTGATGGGTTGTGCGACACAGAAAGTGTGGTGTGTAAGTGAAGTGCTTTTGTTAGTGTGTGTAAAGAGACAGACAGAGTGAAAGACAGAAATAACTGAAGTTTTCACTATGATATCATCACGTGCGAAAAAATTCGAAGGGTTTTGAACAATTGAGATACAGATGTCACGCCTGTATTGAAACCATTGCTAAGCTGCCGTAATTGCTTAATTAAGACTTGTTTAAATTGAAAGGGGCAAATATGTGACGAGGTGAAAAAAAATACCCCAGAAAAAAAAATGTACTGCTGGTATTTTATAATTCACTACTATTTTGCTACAATGTCATGAAAAAGAAAAAACTTAGGTATGTAAATCGAATTCGCCACCCCCTTTTCCCCGTTCGCGTTTGTGTAAAAAAATTATTATTTAAGTTTTAAAAATTATTTACTTGTGTTCAAAAAATATTAATATTAATTAATTTTCAAGATTATTTAATTTTATTCTGTAAAATAGTAATTAATTCATTTATCTGTAAATCCGCGAGGTTGTTACTCAGGCACCTACAATGGTAACCTTCAACTAACACTATCTCCTCCGAGACCCTGCGGCGCAAGTTGACCAAAATTGAGAGTATGGTAGAAGAAGGGTTGCTCTTCCTTCCGTAGAACATAAAATTCAAATCGGCCATGTTAACACCAAAATTATTACATCAAAAAGATGCTTTTTTCTATGAAAATCCCTATTTTTTACGATTTTTTCACTGCTGTGTCGCCACTTTTCGGTGTATTTCGACCAGAAAAATGTTCACAAAATTTTACTTTTCAAAATTACAATTCCAGCGGGTCGAAACAAACCCGAGCAACGCCGGGCGATACTGCTAGTATATATATATATATATATATATATATATATATATGTTTGTGTGTCTGTGTTTGTCCCCACCACCACCACCATTGCTTGGCAACCGTTGCTGGTGTGTTTACGTCCCCGTAACTTAGCGGTTTGGCAAAAGACACCGATAGGATAACTACTAGGCATACAAAGAATAAGTCCTGGGGTCGATTTGTTCGAATAAACGCGGTGCTCCAGCATGGCTACAGTCAAATGACTGAAAAGAATGTAAGTTGATTTAATTGTCCCAGAATAATATCAACTCTAATTCGTAGCTCTGGAATAGTTGCAGGAATGGATTCCGCCAACGGATATATAGTCATTTTTTAATTAGTTTTGTTGGTCTAATTAAACGGTGGTCTATATCTAACAGCTAAATAAACAATTTCATTTAATGTTTTTAATTATCAAATCTGAATATTCATATCTCCATTGATATCCTAAAGCTTCAAATATAAATAGGCAAAGACAAACAATAAGCAGATAAAGAGGAAGAGAGAGATGGTTGAGAAATTGACAAAGAGAGTCTGATATGTAGAAACTTTCTTATTTCTTTATTTCTTTATTGCCCACAAGGGGCTAAACATAGAGGGGACAAACAAGGACAGACAAACGGATTAAGTCGATTACATCGACCCCAGTGCGTAACAGGTACTTAATTTATCGACCCCGAAAGGATGAAGGGCAAAGTTAACCTCGGCGGAAATTGACCTCAGAACGTAACGGCAGACGAAATACCTATTTATATTTCTTTACTACCCACAAGGGACTAAACACAGTGGACTAACAAGGACAGACAAACGGATTAAGTCGACAAACGGATTAAGTAGATAAGTTTCTTTATTGGCCACACAGGGCTGCACACGGATGGGACAAATTACAAGGTAGAGCTTTTCTTTTGTGGGATGAAAAAAGACAAAAAAAAACAAAAAACAAAAGAAACAAAGAGAAGAGGCGTAGGTTTTCGAACAAAAGGGATCGTAAAAGGGGAAAAAAAAAAGGAAAAAGGAAAAAAAAAAGGAAAAGAAAAATAAAAAAGGAAGAAAAGGAAGAAAAAAAGGGGGAGAGGAAAAAAACGATCAACAGGGATCGTGTATCACAGTGTCATGGTGTACGGTGTAAAGGGGGAAGCAGATAAGGTTTATCCGTGGGAAGAAAAGCCTACGAAAAAAACCACGGTAAGCTCGGTCAATATTGTTATATGTTACCACATTTGTTTGCAAGTAGGTAACCATCTGTTTTCAATTCTGGGTTCATAGGATTATGCTCAAGGTGGCTTCGTCATTCATACGTGCCATTCTTGCTACATTCACACATCTTTTTTTAAAACATTCGCTAGTAAAAACTTGCTTCTCTACTCTCACTTTCCTTTTCAAGTGGTACTTGAAGAAGTTGATGAGAGATTGACCAGAGAGGAAAGTGTTTGTCTCCAATCCTTTCAGACGCGTCCACCAGATACATTCCTTCGCCATAGCCACAAGGATGATTAAAATAGCTCTTCCTTCCCGTTTGAAAGAAGGAGGCGTGACAATATTGACGATAGACTCAGCTGATAAACCGACTCGTCCCACACGTGACAGCAGTTGTTCGACATAAGCCCACAGGTCGGAAATTGTTGGACACTGCACGAGTGCGTGCAGAACGGTTTCGTCGCTCTGACCGCATCTCGGGCAGGTCGGCCCCGTGTTTCTCGAGCCGTGTCTGTAGAGCTTATCCCGAACGGGTAGCGCTTCTCGGTAGCACTGCCAGGCCAGGGATCTCTGGAAGTTGTCCATGGGCCCTGGCCCGAAAGTCGTCCTGAACAGGCGGGTCAGGTATTCCTCGTCGACGTCCAGGTTCGCCTCGAGCTCATCGTCGTACCTCCCCTCCACTAATCCCCTATAGAATGCTTTGGTTGTGATGGAGTCACTCAAGGTCGACCCAGGACGGCAGAGTTGCTTGAGAGCAACGCGACACTCGCGGTGCCATTCGCCCTTCCTCGGCCTCTTTTTGATCCACGACTGCAGTTCGGTCATGGAGACGAGCTGCGGGAAAGCGTGCCTCACAAACGGTGACCACACCTGTTCACCGTCGTCTACGAAGAGCATGATATGTCGCAGTCTCAGCGCGTGTCGTGTCTGCGCATCATCAACCACGGCATGCCCAGTCCTCCTTTTAACGGGTGTTGACAGCAAATGGATCGCCTAACCATCGGGACGCATCATTTCCACAAGAAGCGAAAGAGAATGCGTTCTAGTTTGGTGATGGTAGGGTCGGGACAAGGTACGACGGTCAGGCGGTAGTAGATAATGGACGCGATGTACGTGTTCGCCACCTCCGCCCGACCTTTTAGGGACAGTTTCCTCTCGGCCCATTGCCGGGCGAGAGTGACCACCCTACTCGTTATCTCGTTCCAGTTCTTCTCCACTTGGAGGTGCGGACCGAACCAGACCCCGAGCAACTCGACCGGTCCGTCGGCCCATCGTCCCACGACGGAGGCGCTGGTGGACAGCATGGGCTTGCTTCTCCAGGTGCCTAGTCGCAAGCCCACTGACTTTTCCCGGTTGATTTTCGCTCTTGTCACCGCTTCGTAGTTTTTCAGTGTCTCGCCGACCTGCTCGATGTGCTCGTGGCTAGACACTATGACGGTGACGTCGTCCGCGTATGCAGACACGCTCGTCCCGCATCCCAGTTCTCGCGGGATGCCCCTCAAAGTTGCCAGCTTCCGCAATAATGGCTCGAGAGTCAATACGTATAGAAGCGATGAGACCGACGGACCGAACGTGTAATGTCGAAGGATCTCGATAGATGTCCATTCACGCGAATTACCGAACGGATGCCTCTGTACAAAGCGGCTATCCAGCCGCGGAAGACGGGACCGAAGCCAGCCGCTCTCAGGACCGCCTCCAAGTATCGATGGTCTACCCTATCGAAAGCTTTCGATTGATCCAAATTGATCAGCGCCCCACCCATGCCAGGTTCGTTAACTACCCTGTCTATGATGTAGCGCATCAGGTGGAGGTTGTCATGGATGGTCCGGCCCGGCACGGCACATGTTTGCGCCTTGTCGACCAGTTTCTCGATGATGAGCGCCAACCTCTTGGCTAGTACTTTGGCCAAAATTTTCAAGTCTGCATTAAGCAGAGTGATGGGCCTAAAGTTATCTATTACATTTCCCTTGTTTAGATCTTTCCTCAGCAGTGTTACAAAACCAGGAATGCTCCCGTTTTGCTGCCAGTTGCAGTACACCGCTGCCAAGACATCTCCAAACAAGTCTGGCATACAATTGTAAAGCTCGTAGAGTAGACCATCCAAACCCGGTGATTTGTCCCTCGAGCATTCTGCCATCGCGTCCTGCACTTCCGCCGCCGTGATGGCACCTTCGCAGCACCCTGCCTCTCTTGTCGAGAGTCGTGGTAGGCTGTGTAGGTAGGCACTGAAGTCCACCCTACGTTCTTGCCCGCCACTCGTCCCGAACAGTCGGGCAAAATGCTGTTGAAAGGCCTCACACATTTTACTTGGCTCGATCAATTCGCTCCCCTGTTCATCTACCAGAGACCGAATGGTGGCTTTGTTGCCCTGTTGCGCCTCTGCCACCCGGGCCTCTCTCGCGGCTCCAACACCTTCGTTCCTTAGAGCACGCATCCTAGCTCTGACAGCACACCCTTCGTGTTTGGCGTTGAAGTGTTGGTCGAGAGCCAACCTCGCCGCCAAAACGTCGGATGCGATGCCGCTTCTAATTGCCTCTTCTAGTTTCTTAACTAGCTCACCCTCTACTCTATTTATATCTATGGCTAGTGCTTTGCTGTACCTAATCGCTTCTGCTTTTACTGCTCGCTTGAGGGCAAACCACCATTTGTTGTTGATGATGGCTCCCGTCAAAGCCCTCTTTACTAGTGTGCTAATCCGGTCTCTGAAAACCTGTCTCGATGGGAAAGACGGGACGCTGCCTAAGTGTCTTACCTAAGTCTAGCGTACATGTCACAAGTTTGTAATCCGTGTAGCTGACTATGTGGAATTGTGGACATCCTATGCTATCTCTATCTACTGTCCTACACAGTATCCTATCTAGATACGATCTCGACGACCCGATGCGGTTGCTCCATGTCCACGTTGGCGCATTCGTGTGGTCTAGTCGGAACCTGTCAGACAGTTGAAAGCGTCTGAGCAAGTCTCTGAGGCATTTGCATCCCCGTCTATTCCTATCTCTACCCACGTAGTCTACATGCGTGTCCAAGGTAGCATTCCAATCTCCCACTAAGAGTAAAGGACGAGACGTTCCCAAGAATACTTCTAGACGCTGAAAGAAATCCGCACAACCTGTTAAGGGCAGTGCGTAGACTGATACGAGTCGAAAAGCGCACCCATTGCTGCCGTCGACATCCAGGACGACCAGTCTAACCTCCGGGTCTACGAATATTGTCTTTACTTTGAGATCCAGACTCTTGCGAAAAAGTACCGCTGTGCCACTACCGCCCATTCTTGGCAGACAGGGGGAAGAATAAATGTTGAACTGTCCGCCAAACATGGTCTTTAGGGCCCGCGGATTGTGGAATCTGGTCTCACTTATGGCTATGATTTCTAACTTATGTGACTTTATGTCATTTAAGAGGTACCCTTGTTTCCAAGGGGACCCCAAGCCACGCGCATTTACACTACCAATCTTGATCATAATCCTAATGAATTAGAATACAAGTGAAAGGAACAGAGGGTTACTTACTGCTCGAAAGTTTTTGCTTTCTCCTCCTTTGGTTTGTCCTCGAGGAGAACCCAGTACAGTTTCTTTGTGAGATATTTTTGGCATTTACCAACCGCACTGGGGAAAATGCCTTTGAGTGTGTGGTGAAGACTTTTGGAGATGTGTAATATTTTGATGTTGTCTGGTGGTGTTGTGTATGGGTGATTGTTTGTTTTTATGTCATCTGTTATGTTTGTTTTTGATTTGATGTATTCCATCAAATTTGTGTTTTTGGTGTCTATAGCTGTGAGCATGTTTGCTGTAT
>NC_043001.1:51833206-51975706 GCF_006345805.1 Octopus sinensis | reverse complement strand
AGCAACCTTGTAGAAGTTATGTCAGCGTAGGGCTTATTGAGTTGTTTATTAACAACCGTTCGTGCATCTTCAATTTGTTTCCCACTGTTGGTCTCCATAAATTAAGGAAAATTCACGCCATAGCCGTATACTTTTTTCCATTGTTCACACTATTCATCTCCAGCCATTCCTGACCAGTGGCGGCTCGTGTATAGGAACTGCGAACCTATTTTCACTCGATATTATCGATAACATTCAATATAATGAGACCTTTTTTCTTAATTTTTTTCATTATACTTGTACGTTATATAATCCACAATTTTAATGTCAGTAGCCAACCCTAGTTTATGAAAAAAATACAAAAATCCTTGTATAGAACTGTGCGCTTTACAGTTCCAGCGACACGGTGTTTGGCTGTTGTACGCATGCTCACATATCCGTGATAGGAAGCTTCACACAAAGGAAGAGAGCACTGCGTGAACGACAATGCCGAGTGAAAAGTAGTGTTTCTTTTTGATTCCGTGTGTGTTGTGCTTAAAAACGTGTTTATATTCTTGAATGTGATAAAGTGTAGAATTAGATTATTATCCTGCTTCCAGCTTTAGTGTTGCTGACAGGATTTGCAAAAATAGGGCCCAATTCCCCACCTTATTTTGTGATTTAGGGGGTATTTTTGAAAAACAAGGGGTAATTCTCGGTGGTGTTTAGTGAACAAATTAAACATACTACCCAACAGTGGCTAAAATGCAAACCGATCAAGTTTATGTATAAATTTTCTTTTTATATGTTTGTTTCCTTTTACACAATATTAAAACAACAGCTAAAAATTTTCTGAAGCAGCACCTCTACTAATTCTTTCTACGAGCCGCCACTGTTCCTGACCATTGTGTATTTCTCCTTATAACAGTTTACAGTGCGCTAACGTTTCTCTAAAATGATTTCTAGGCGCTTCCAGGCTTCTCCTTAACAATATCTTCCACAAATGCATAGATATTGTCCTCTGTCGTCTCTTTTTTGTAAGTTTAAATTAGGCGAAGAACCTATGTAGTAGAATAACAAACTATTATCAGGTTCCCAGAAATCCAGGAATACTGTGCAATACCATGCAATAGGTCTCAATAGGTCTCAGTACCTATACTGAGTAAACAGACACTGTTTTCAGACTGGTTAATTTGCATACAGTGGATTAAAAACAAAGAAAAATTGTTAAATAACTGTTCTAGCATAATCAACAAGGGAGGCAGGTTATGAGTGGGATTAGAAAATATTCAAGGAGTTATCCCCAAATAGTTAAATAACTTTTTATTTAACAGCGAAATCTGCAGCAATTTTTCGTATATTTATTTTTAACACGTCTAGGCAGGTTCTAGCACAAAATATATTGGTCGCTGTTGTGTACGTCAGAGGAGAATATCTCCTCCCTTTTACGACACCAGAGTGTTTACAGGCGCACGACATTCATGTTTCGACATGTGTCTCGTTAGTTAGAAGCAGACGGAACTCTGAGCCTAATATGGTGTCGTTCCTCACCTCCCAAATAACTCACTCATCAAATCGTTTAGATATTTAATGCTTTCACCACTTGAGACATACTACTGAATAAAGACCCTGACGGAGAATCTATAGTTCACTTTTGCAACGTATAAAATTTGCAACTAATATCATCCAACTGACGTCAGCAGCCCTGTTCATACTTCGATTCTCGTTCTATCTGACATATATAATTCTTAAGATTTGCTAACACACCCATTACACATACGCAAAGGCGAGAACACTGATCATTACGATGCATGCGACTACACATGCACGCCTTTCAGACCATATCTTCAAAATTGACGTCGAACTGACTGTTAAATTATCATTATTCATACAGCTCATCTTTGCCATAACAGGAATCTATAGGATTCCACGACTTGCAACACATATCAACCAAAAGTCCCTTAAATTACGGTCTTAAAATTGGAAAGACGTGATGATTGATATAATCCTAAACGCACACTGGCTTACAAAAGGATACTTTTTATTGTTTTTATTGGCGATGCCTTCGCATTTCATTCAAGACCAATGGGGTCGTTGCTGCTAACGTTCTCCAACAATTGCAATTTGAAGGCTGCAAGAAAACACGTGAAAAACTGACGCTCTGATGAGGAAGAATGAGACCTATTGATTAGCTCGAGATCTGGACACACCTTCTACCTTATATCAAATGGGTGATGTAAGGTAGTAGATAAAGTGAGCCACCAGCTCCTGAGTGGAAGTAATACGGGGTCAGCCAGATCCCAGGAACAGAGGCCACTATATTGGCAGCAGAAAAGGCTGAGAGAGGAGAAAGTGCATGTCAGTGGGACAGAAATTGGAGTATGTTGGTAAGTGAGTTCACGGCAACCTGGTAAATTACTTCATCATGAATGACTTTATGCCAATCAGTGACTTTCCGACTTTCCGTCTGGAATACTTTTGTGAAATAGTAGTACCACTCCAGATGTGAAAGCTTTATTCTATTACGGGTCTTCCTTGTAGTTTGTTAATGAAGCTAAAACATTTCTGGGTCTAAAGAGAAAGATTAATCTAGGTTATGTAGTATGTTTTATGCTGCAGATGTGTTTGCCAAGAGAGACTCTCAGTGATAGTGAGGCCTACTATTTTTAGCAATCTTTAGGATTTTAGCCGCCTGTTTTTCATATCTGTGGTGAGGGTGATATTATTTTCTTAATACATGCAGAGAATGTGCCTCTGTGTTGTTGAGGGAGACAAGACTGATATGATCCCGATAAATTTTCTCAATCAAGTTTGACTTAGAGCTACACAACAACAATAGATTTAATCTATTATCTAATTTAACACCACCACCCGGCTACATTTGGGTCAGGTCTCTGTTCTGAAAATATCTTTCTCTCTTCTTCCCACTGTAAAAGGACTTAGAAAGCTTCATACGTACTGGCTTTCTTCTGACAAGGCAATTCAAATGAAAAATTACGACCACCACCACAAACTGATTGGCACATACTTTTCATTCCTTACATGTTACTGTTTAACGGTTCTTAATCCCTAGAATAAATGGGCCGTATCTCACCCATACACAAACTAACACAATTCTATCACTCATACTGTATACCAGCCACGGATACCATGCCAATCATATTCGCAATAATTCCTTTTCTGAATTTCAACCCACTGGAACTCCTCAGCTACGATACCTCTCTTGCTCTCAGAACAGATATCGACCGGTAGAAGTTGGATCTGAATATAACCAGAACCGATTCCATCACTTGGAATATACACAAACTTTATCATTTTGTGTTGGAACATTCTTTTTATATGAAAGCAATGGTTTTCTTTTTTAAAATATGCTAATTTTCTGGTTTTAAATATGCTAATTTTATACACCAACTTAAGCGCAATATCATACATAGATCTAATTCTTCTCTCAACACACCTTCGGTGAATGAATCTAATAATTCCAGTATTTATCAGAATATTAAAATATTAGTCATTAGGTAATTTTTTTTCTTTACCTCATCTCATTATAATTTCTGGTTAATCGTTAAACGCTCACTACATTGAATATCTTAGGGAAACTTTAAAGAAATAATTTTATAATAACCGTACACGACTTATGATGTGATTGGGAAGTTGATATTTCTGTTCTGAAGAAAGAAACAGTTAGAAAGCCAAATATCTCACGAATAATGACGTAATTCCATTTATTTACAATACCAACTTTAGTCAATAAACAAAAGATAAATCAAAATATATATTTGAAGAAATATACGTAATTATTTTTTAATCGAAAACTGCGTTGCAGATTGATTCTACAATGGTTGCATTACATACGTATACACTTCCATCTACAAATATACATAGCTTTAGATGCTAGTAGATGTGGAAATTCAAATGTTATTTAGAAAGCTAAGATTACTGAAAGTTTATAGAGAACCGTCAAATATATTATTTGTTTTGAATTTGTATTTTGTCTGAAGTATTTGCTTCTTCAAATAGTGTAAATTCGGTAGTACTGAAGGTGCAAAACCAAGAACGAACATCATAGAAAACTATATTCTTTGATAAAAATTTGTCATCTCTTCTAGCATAAGAGTTATTATTTATCATGTTTATTTTTACACCGAATTGCAAACTATCTTAGCTAATGGAAAGAAATCAAAAGCATAAATCTAGAATATTATTTTGCTGCGGTGCGACTCTGTTAGCATAGATTTGCCAAAGTTTATTATGCTGTAATATACAACCTAATTTTCATGTCAGAGAAAAGTGCCTATGGCTTGACATGAATCCACAGTTTCAGTGAATTAAACAAAAAAAAATGGTGTCCTATAGAGCTATGGATTCAAGTTTACAAGAAGGTGTGTAGAAGTATGCACGTCTCATGATACGTAATACATGTAAAAAGATATACATACATACGTATGTATATATATATATATATATATATATATATATATATATATATATATATATATTCAAAATGTGACCGCGTGTGTACCGTTGGCGATTTTTTTCCTCCGTCTTCCCTTCTTTGGATCTTTCTTTTTCCTAAGTTTCTGACGAAGAGCTCCGCTCGAAACGTTAAACCCTCCTTCTTTCCTTCCTTCCTGAGTGTCCAATAATACTATACTTGTTATATATATATATATATATATATATATATATATATATATATATATATATATAATGGATCAACAACTATACACACACTTACATATATTTAAATATGAATTAGGAGCAGCTCGAGCGATATAAACAATACCGAACACACAAGCATAAGGTATGTGTTTTGCTAGTTCGTGGGTAAGGGTAAGAGACTATATTTTCGTCAATGCATCCTACGCGGTGTTAACAATTTGCAAATCGATGTTCATTTCTCCTGATTAGGACCTGGTACGAGTTATCTCACTTGTCTATGACTTTCGGGTGATTTAATACCAGGTGCACTGATAAGAATATATTCTCTTATGCCTATAAGCGTAGCCTACCCACGAACTAACACAACACATACCTTGTGTATGTGTGTTCGATATTGTTATTGATATATATAAATATATACACGTATGTTTAGATAGATAGATAGATAGATAGATAGATAGATAGATAGATAGATAGATAGATAGATAGATAGATAGATAGATAGATAAGTTTCTTTATTGGCCACACAGGGCTGCACACAGATGGGACAAGTTACAAGGTAGAGCTTTTCTTTTGGGGGATGAAAAAAAACAAAAAACAAAAGAAACAAAAAATGGGGTGGCGTAGGTTTTCGATCAAGAGGGATCGTAAAAGGGAAGAAAAGAACAAAAAATAAATAAATAAAAGAAAAAAGAAAAAAAGAAAAATAGAAAAAAGAAAAGGAAAAGGAACAAAAGAAAAGAGAAATGAAAAAAGAAGAAAAAAGGGGGAAAAAAGGGGAAGAGGGAAAAAAACGATCAATAGGGATCGTGTATCACAGTGTTATGATATATGGTGTAAAGGGGAAAGCAAGTAAGGTTTATCCGTGGGAAGAAAAGCTTACGAAAAAGAAGAAAAGCCTAAGTTGGATAGATAGATAGATAGATAGATAGATAGATAGATAGATAGATAGATAGATAGATAGATAGATAGATAGATTAATTAATTGATTGATTGATTGACTGACTGATTGATTGATTGAGAGCGAGAGAGAGAGAAGGCAAAATTTAATACATTTATTAATCAAATACCTTATGAATAATATAAATACTTTCATCTCACTGCATACCATACACACATATATGCACAAAGAGAAAATATATTCACACATCACGCGCACACGTACATAGAGTGCCACCAGCAGCTACCCCACACACACACGACAAACGTGCGCGTACGCACACAACCACCAGTTAGACGCATCATACATGGCCGCAGTCTAATGATTGAAACAAGTTAAAGATAAAAGATATACATACATATATATAAATATATATCAAAATAAGCAACAGGATGTCCAGAAGTAATGCAGTACGATCGTTACAAGCGACTCCATTTAAGTGAACATATATATGTATGTATATGTGTGTGTGTGTGTGCATGTATGTATGCATATGTATATATATATATATTATATATATATATATATATATATATAATATATATATATATCAAAAAATATATAATATGTCATATATATATATAATATATATATATATATATATATATACGATGAATAGCTTTGCGTAAACCATGGTCCGTTTGTTCTCTTACTTAATTATCATCTTTTAATCATCTCATAATAATGACTTTTATGACTCGTATTACTACCTCAGTCAATCTAAATGCATATTTTGTCACTACCTGTCATAAATAGCCTTTTTTTTTATTTGCAATGTGCATTTTCGTTGATTTTTCATATTTTACCCTTACATTTCCACGTGTATGTTATATTTTCTTTTTGTAACATATTTCTACTATATATACACACACACACACACACACACACACATACATATATATATATATATATATATAATATATATATATATATATATATATATACATATATATTTATTTATAATGATAAATCTCAGAGCGTGTTATAAACAGTAGCAGTAACACATCGTGACGCATATTTGCCATTTGAATATGGCTAACCCCTAAGGGTGGATGCTACTGTAGTTTGTAGCCCCAGGAAGATATCTCCTCCAGCTGGCTATAGACACACTATCTTTGTCCTCTCAGTATTTGTGAAGGGAAGTCGTCCTCCCCGTCTTCAACTCATGATACACACGGACTCGAGTTTCAAGGTGTTTACCTCTCATCAGCGTGTGACAATCATGGTTGTCGACGAGAAGTCAGCTCCCTTCACAAATACATATACTTTTTCCAGTGTCGATTGACACTGTCTATAGCCAGCTGGAGGAGATATCTTCCTGGGGCTACAAACTACAGTAGCATCCACCCTTAGGGGTTAGCCATATTCAAATGGCAAATATGCGTCACTATATATACATATATATATATATATATATATATATATATATACATAGAGAAAGAGAGAGAGAGGGAGATCTAATAGAGGCAGAATCGACGACAAAAAGTACTTCAACCAGTGAGAGCTAAATACCGATTTTATACGCAATAACGAATGGTCTACTAAATCCCATGAGACATATGCCGTGTTTTTAAAATCTGACAGTTTTAAGTATCGTAAAAGTATGAAACTATTAGTAACTTTTTCGTAATTGTGTATTAAATTGGTACATATATATATATATATATATATATACACCCTTTACTCTCTCTCTTTTATTTGTCTCAATCATTTGACTGCGGCCATGCTGAAGCACCGCTTTTAGTCGAGCAAATCGACCCCAGCAATTATTTTTGTAAGCCTAGTACTTATTCTATCGGTCTCTTTTGCCGAGCCGCTAAGTTACGGGGACGCAAACACACCACTATCGGTTGTCAAGCGATTTTGGGGGGACAAATACAGACACACAAGCATATACACACACACATACATATATATATATATATATATCAATACATATTTCTCTGTGTGTGTGTGTGCGTGTGTGTGTATGTGTATGTGTGCGTGTGTGTGTGTGTGTGTGTGTGGTGTGTGTGTGTGTGTGTGTGTCTAGATGGATAAATACGTATACCCAAGTATTTGATTAGTATTTAAAGCAGTTCTGGTTGGATGAAATGCAAAGATAACCTCGGTTAGTTTCGAACTCATAATGCGCAGAACCGTACCGAAAATACGCGTAAGGAATTTTTGTCCACGATTTACTAATCATGCTCCTCTACAGCTGCCATTAAGTCAACTAGAACTTAGCTAAATATTCGGCTGATACCAAATGTAGAAATAATTTATTCAAAGTTGATGTATTACTGAATCGCTGCAGGCCTTTTAGATAACGCTTGTTGTTGTTATTGCTGTTGCCGTTGTTCCTGTTGTTGTTATTACCTGCTGAGATTGGTTAATCAGGAGCATTAAAAGGGACATCGATTAAGGAATTCTAATTACATTTCAACAGATACTCTCGATAGATTTCTGATTCCTTTAAGTAAACCATTAAAGAACTGAACACTTCTAATGATAGGTCTATTGAATTACAATTTTTTCGTGCGGCTATTAGCTGGCGTTATCTCTCGAATTTGATAATTTATTCTTCGATTCTGTAGTAAATGTCGAAGTTTGGTTATTTATTATCAAGCACCCTACAAAATTTAGAAAAGCAGATTCCAATCTTAATTAGCTACGCTATAATATACACTTACTTAAAAACTAAATCCACTCTTCAACGAGAGTGCTGTTCTTTAAATATAGAAATCAAAGCCAAATGTCTTTGAAATTACATATAAAAATAGAACTTGACTTAAAATGCACTGACATAAAAATGAAAAATTACAAATTGAGATAATCACATCTGGAACACATTTTAAGATAGGTATGTTCGCTCAGCATTCAACGACACGAAAATCTAATCCCAAAATTTGTTATATCGTCAAGTATGAAACTTGTAGAAAAGAAAAAAAAGTTTGCTAATGTTTTATAAATACAATGAATATTGTCAATGCACTTTTGCCATTTCAGCAGTAGCTTGTCCAGCCCAGAACTGTAAAAGCCTGGCAGTCTAGAGTCAATAAAATATTGGAAGGCCTGTTTTACCGCATCGTCGGAATTAATTTTTTTTCGTATGAAAAAGTTATCCAAAATCTGGAAGAAGTGGTAGTTAGTGGGGGCAAGATCAGCTGAGTATAGTAGATGATGGAGAACTCCCAGCCCCAACTCCTGTAGTTTTGTCAATGTCATTTTTGCGATGCGTGGTCTGGCGTTGTCTTACAATAAAATAGAAGTGGGTCTGTTGGACTAACCTAGGTTTTTTTTTCTTGTAAGTTTCTGCATCATTTGGTCCACTTGGCTGCAGTATACTTCGGCCGTGATTGATGAGCCAGGTTTAATGTAATCATAATGGATCACACCTGCGCCAGACCACCAAACACACACCATCAGCTTCTTTTGATGAATTTTGCTTTTTGGACTGTATTTTGGCGGTTCATCTTTAACCAACCATTCTGCTGAACGTTTACGGTTGTTGCATTGGATCTATTTCTCATCACATGTTACAATTCGATTCAAAAATGATTCATTTTTGTTACAACAAAGTAGCAAATTGCAGGCTTCCAAACGTTGCTGTTTCTGACTTTCATTGAGCAGCTGTCAAATTTTACCATATACCTTACTACAAATTTCATAATTGACGACCTAATAACATAACCTCTTTACAGATCCTATTAATGTTTTGTTTGTTTGTTTCTGTTTTGTTTGTTTTGTTTTGGCTGTTTGTTTTTTGTACTAGATATCTTTTATCTTTTATTTATTTCAATCATTACACTGCGGCCATGCTAGCCTTGGAGAATTTTTTAGTCGAATGAATCGACCCTAGGACTTCTTAATATTTTACTTAAGCCTGGTACTTATTCGCTCAGTGTCTTTTGCCGAACCGCTATGCTACGGGGACGTAAACATACCAGCACCGATTGTCAAGCAGTAGAGGTGAACAAACACAGACACAAAGACTTACACACATACATACACACATATATACACACATACACACACGTACACATCATATATATATATATATATATATATACTTTTATTCTTTTGTCTTAGTCATTTGACTGTGGCCATGCTGGAGCACCGCCTTTAGTCGAACAAATCGACCCCAGGACTTATTCTTTGTAAGCCTAGTACTTATTCTATCGTTCTCTTTTTCCGAACCACTAAGTTACGGGGACGTAAACACACCAACATCGGTTGTCAAGCGATGGTGGGAGAACAAACACAGACTCATACACACACGCACACACGCACACACACGCACATACACACACACACACACACACACACACACACATATATATATATATATATGACGGGCTTCTTTCTGTTTCCGGCTACCAATTCCACTCGCAAGGCCTTGATCGGCCCGAGGCTACAGTAGAAGACATTTGCCCAAGCTGTCACGCAATGGAGCCGAGCCATAAACCATGTCGTTGGTTAAGCAAACTTCTTACCACGCAGTCACGCTCGCACCTATAACGAAAACTTTTATCAAAGAATGGTATATCCCAGTAAATCGGTCATAATGTATCATTGAAACTTATTTGCTCGAGTTCGGAATGATAAAATTCAATGTCACACCAATGCAATTTCAACAAAACTAAATGCAATTCTCCTCTCTCCAATACTACTGTCATGGGAAGTAATTATTATGATCGTTACGTGTAAGACAGAGTAGTTTCCCTTATATAAACCGTGTATTTTTCTTTTGTTTTGTCTACTTTGTTTTAAATGTTAAATATTTTATGCTATTTTTCTTTTCTTTTACTTTTACTCTTTTTTTACACTTTTATTGATCTCGAAGTTTTATAAGTATGAAGTTCCCTCTACTGTTTGCTTCTGTATCTTTTACGTATTTCTTTGTGTTTTATTTGTCTTGTCTTTCTTCTCTCGGCGCAGCCGTAGCTTTGTCGTAAGAAGTTTGTTTCTCAACCAAATGCTTCCGTGTTCAGTCCCAATGATTGGCCCCTTGGGCAATATTTTACTTCTATAGCTGCAGGCTGACTAAAGCCTAGCGAATGAAGTTGGAAGACTGAAATATGAAAGAAACCCGTCATGTGTGTGTGTGTGTGTGTGTGTGTGTGTGCGTGTGTGTATGTGTGTGTTTGTGTGTGTGTGTAAAAGTATTTCGCTTTTGTGCGTCTTGCCATTTTTCATATCATTTTCATATCAGGAACGTTTGACAACCTGTGTGGGTTTGTTTACGTCCCTGTAACTTAGCTGTTTGGCAAAAAGAGACCAATAGAATAAGTACCAGCCTTCAAAATGGTACTGCTGTCGATGTGTTCGACTGAAAGCATTGAAAACGATGCTCTAGCATGGCCGCAGTCCAGAAACTGAAACAAATGAAATAAGATAAAAGCGATCTTCAAAGCTTTTCTTTAGTTGAAATCTCTTTATTCTATCGATTCCACTGTTTCAAAGCTTGGGTCTTTTACCGTTGTAGAATTCTCATTTCTCAAGAGAAATTCTGAGAAAAATATCACCGGTTCGCGGACACGTTATGACAAAGATAATAAGTTACACATCCCTGCTCTTGAACAGATCTTTTGCATGTTTCAGTGATTGGACAGCAGCAACGTTGGAACACTGCCTTGAAGGGTTTAACCAAACAAATCAAACCACTAATTTTAATCTGACACCTATTTTATCGGACTCTTTTACCGAACCGCTAAGTTATGGAGACTATCAAGTGGTGGGGGACAAATGCAACACAAATACAAAGATACATACGCAGATAGATAGATAGATAGATAGATAGATAGATAGATAGATAGATAGATAGATAGATAGATAGATAGATAGATAGATAGATAGATGATAGATAGATAGATAGATAGATAGATAGATAGATAGATAGATAGATAGATAGATAGATACATACATACATACATACATACATACATACATACATGTTTTGTTTTTGTTTTTTTCAAATAAGCAACTCTCTGTATTAATTTTCACGGTTCATAGGATCATAGTCAAGGTGGCTTCGTCATTCATACGATAGATAAATAGATAGGTAGATAGATAGATATACATTTTTTATCTCTCCTCCTTTTCTCTCTCTCTCTATCTCTCTCTCTCTCTCTCTCTCTCTCTCTCTCTCGCACACACACACACACACACACACACACACACAGGACAGTCGTGATCAAAAATATTCCGGCCATGACTCTCGAGTGCAGGAGTATGATTTCAGGAAGATTTGACTGCTATTTCTACTAGTTTGAGCGACGATAGTTCCTTTGCTCTCTGTTACAATAACAGAACAATCATTTCACTTTTCTTCTCTTTTGCTTGCAATGTATCTTCATTGTGCATAGTAATTAGCTTAATTACCATTTAACATTCCTGAAACCCTTCCAATGGATTAAGCCTGTAGCTAGTCAATCTGCCAAATCTCAATTTCGTATCGTTTACAAATTTTGGCACAAGGCCAGAAATTTTGAGGAGGGATAAAGTCGATAACAGTGAGCCCAGTACTCGACTTGTGCTTATTTTATCGATCCCGAAAGGATGAAAGGCAAAGTCGGAATTTGAACTCAGGACGTACAGTTGGACGAAATGCCGCTAAGCGTTTTGTCCGGCGTGCTCACGGTCTCGCATTCACATTACACCCTAATCTAAGAGAAGAGATGGGCACATTAAATAATGTAATCCTAGATATATATTTCAGTGGAGAAAGGATGTGATGATCATGGCTGGAATGTCTTTGAGCACAGGTGATTATGCAGGTGATTATGGCTTCGTGGTAAATGTGGTTATGAGCCAGTTAACTTTGCTTCCTCAAGACAATTTGAACATTTTTTCATCACACCTTCCTTTCTTAGAATCAATTATTACTATAAATATCACAGTATATGAGACAGTGTTAGACTCTGTTGCATCATTTATTTAAGGTGAAAATATTTACAGCTTAAAATATCACACCTAGGAAAACTTAAGTTTTTACTCTCTTTTTCTTTTACTCTTTTACTTGTTTCAGTCATCTGATTGTGGCCATGCTGGAGCACCGCCTTTAGTCGAGCAAATCGACCCCAGGACTTATTCTTTGTAAGCCTAGTATATATACGACAGGCTTCTTTCAGTTTCCGTCTACCAAATCCACTCACAAGGCTTTGGTTGGCCTGAGGCTATAGTAGAAGACACTTGCCCAAGGTGCCACGCAGTGGGACTGAACCCGGAACCATGTAGTTCGTAGGCAAGCTACTTACCACAGAACCACTCCTACGCCTACTTTTTACCAAGTTTTTTTTTCTCAAAGAAAAAATTAGTGAATAGATCTCATTTCAAGCCACTACAAAAATGAAACTTTTTGTTCTGTCTTTGAATAGTAAAAATATTGATATACGAAAAAATATGGAATTTTTGTATGCAGCATCATATGTTCGAAAAACACTCTGCAGCCTGGATTAAATGCCGTGGGTTGTATTTCTCGAAGGCCATAGTTTGCCGACTGTGGGCATAGTTTTCCATCCTCTCCTCTAGGATATGACAGTTCCCCCTCTAGGCATCCGTTAAGCGTGTGTTATTTAATTAAGAGTATTTTTGTTTATTCCATATTTCCTACACAATATATTAACAGGTTCTATTCAAGAGATGAAAGAGCAATTTTTCCTTGGGCAAAACACTAGCTTGTAGCATATGACTAACTTTTAGGTAGGTAGGTAGGTAGGTAGGTAGGTAGGTAGGTAGGTAGGTGGGTAGGTATGTATGTAGGTAGGTAGGTAGGTAGGTAGGTAGGTAGGTAGAAGGTAGGAAGGTAGGTAGGCAGGTAGGTAGGCAGGCAGGTAGGTAGGTAGGTAGGTAGGTAGGTAGGTAGGTAGGTAGATAGGTAGGTAGGAAGATAGGTAGGTAGATAGGTAGGTAGGTAGGTAGGTAGGTAGGTAGATAGGTAGGTAGGTAGGTAGGTAGGTAGGTAGGCAGACAGGTAGGTAGGTAGGAATGTAGGTAGGTAGGTAGGTAAGTAGACATGTAGGTTGGTAGGTAAGTAGGCAGGTAGGTAGGTAGGAAGGTAGGTAGGTAGGTAGGTAGGTAGGTAGGTTGATAGGTAGGTAGGTAAGTAGGTAGGTAGGTAGGTATGTAGGTAGGTATGTAGGTAGGTAGGTAGATATGTAGGTAGGAAGGTAGGCAGGTAGGTAGGTAGGTAGGTAGGTAGGTAGGTAGGTAGGTAGGTAGGTAGGTAGGTAGGCACGTAGGTAGGTAGTTGGTAGGTAGGTAGGTAGGTAGGTATAATGCATCATTATAATAAAATATACAAAAACAAAATGGAAATCTCCTCGACAATAACTGGCATAAATAGCTTCAGACGTCTAATGAAAATTTTTAATTTAATGTAAAATTTATAAATCTAACTTTTACATAGCTATAAAAGTATAAAACTTACTCAAACTTTCCTGTGGTCATTGCATCAGATTAGATTAGCAATAGAAAAGAAAGCTTCATAGAAAATCATTAGCTGTTTTATTAGATAAGTCTCACAAAATTCCAACAAAAACAAAAAGAAAAAATTAATCAAGAAAACATGTTAATAATAAAATACAATTAAAAAAATTAATGCACACATAACCCATCCTAGTAACCAAATTAAGTAATTTCTTAATTGTTGACGATAACGGTCAAACATTTTCTCAGATTTAGTGATACTGGTGTCATCATTAACATATGTTCCTCGTGATTTATGGTGATAGAACGACAACAACACTCCCCACCAATCACTACTTCATCTAAAAGATACGACCGTAAATTTTAAAATATCGATAGATCTAGCATCTTTACTGTTCCAAATAAAATGTTATGAACTGAAAAGGAATCACAAAATATTGCTATGAAAGATCAAATTAAACCGCAATCGTGTCCTTTTAAAAATATCCGTTTATCTTATACACTAATACATAGATGAGTACTTATAAATGTCATGTGTGTGTGTGTATGTGTGTGTGTGTGTTTGTATGTGTGTGTGTGTATGTGTATGTGTGCGTGTGTGTGTTTGTATGTGCGTGTGTATGTGTGTGTGTGTTTGTATGTGTATGTGTGTGTGTATGTGTGTGTGTGTGTGTGTGTGTGTGTATGTGTGTTACGATATGATAAGAAACTAAACCGTTTACGTTAGAGCTAATTATTATATGTATGGATGGAGAGACAGACTGACAACATGCCTACAGAGATAGTGACAGTAGTTAAGCAACAATAAGATTAACTACATCTTTCTCTATTCTTCCAAAAGAAAAAGTATCGATAAAATTCCTTGAACACAAATCACAATTCAAATAACCAAAAGCTGTAGGCAGCATTAGAAGCGCTAAAGGCAACAGAATATAATCCAAGGCCATTTAAAAAGAAAATTCTTAGGAAGTATAATAACACAGTTTCACCCTTCGGCCATCTACACAGCACGAAGAAGTCCATTGAGACGAATTGTGAGAAATCAGCCAATAATAATACCCTGCAGTCATCCAAGCGCTCTTTATCTCAAATCCATTACCAATGTAAACAAATCGGAAGTGCCCTGCTTTAGGGCGTTATCTGCCATAAATATTATTAACAAAATAATTATGAATCCCGCAAAACCCTGAAATCAATGCAAACGAGCGTTCCTGATGAATAATAACTCTAAGACACTTCTAATGCTGTTCTTAAGACTCATGTTATATCCAATCATTTTACTGGCTGCGTCGGGTGGGTTGGGAAATGCAGTGGCACTCCATCGAAGCCATCGGATACTAAAACACGTCCCCAGAACTTACTCAATCGGTAATCACGATGTTAAGTCGGAAGAAATGCTGCGATTTTTTTGCCGGATGTGCTAACGATTCTACCTGTCACCGCCCTAATAATAATCCTTTTTACTATAGACACAAGGCCTGAAATTTCGGGGGAGGGGGATAGTCGATTACATCGACCCCAGTGCTTAACTGGTACTCCTCTTATCGATCCTGGAAGGATGAAAGGTAAAGTCGACTTCGGCAGAATTTGAACTCAGAACGTGCAGACGGACGAAATGTCGCTAAGCATTTCGCCCGGCATGCTAACAATTCTACCAGCTCATCGCCTTTGATAATAATAATAATAACCTGATGCAATACTAGGCACTGGCTCCGTGGATTCTGATCTTAAATGATTGAAAGTGTTATCATGTACGTTTGTCTTGGTATAAAAGATGGGTTACAGCAAATATTCTACTCAATACCCCAGATTAGCTTAAGAATTGTTTGACCTTAATCAGTTGAGATGACGATATGTGCATCACTAATCACAAGCAGTGGTGGGTAGGGAGTATTATAGCCATGTGTTGAGAGGGATTCTTTGGGCTTTGAATAATTCGCCTCTAGAAACATTGGTGTTTCGCTCAACATCCTTAAACAAACCATATTCAGGGACCTTTTGAGCGACATGGGCTACTCGACCTGAAGAAAATTCTAAGTGAGTCCCCACCTGCAAGGTCATGTGCTGTTTATCTTCTTATAAGATTACCATGTTGCGCACATATGGTTGTAATGCATGCGCCTGGAGTACCCTTATCAGACGGGCAGCCATGGTGGGTATACTGGGCTTCGTATACCCGTTCCCCCAGTGTGACTTTCATGGCATGCACTGCTCTCTCACATAATAGTAATAATAATAATAATGATGATGATAATAATAATAATAATAATAATAATAATAATAATAATAATAATAATAATAATAATAATCCTTTCTACTAAAGGCACAAATCCTAAAATCTGGGGTAGGAGGATGGTCGGTTATATCGACCTCAGTGTAAAACTGGTACTTAATTTATCGACCCCAAAATGATGAAAGGTAAGGTCGGCCTCGGAGGAATTTGAACTCAGAACGTATAGACGGGCGAAATACCTATTTCTTTACTACCAACAAGGGGCTAAACACAGAGGGGACAAACAAGGACAGACAAACGGATTTGAACTCAGAACGTAGCGGCAGACGAAATACCGCTAACGATTCTGCCAGCACGCCGCCTTGATGATAATAATCATAATGCTTTCAAATTTTGCCGCCAGGGCAGCCATTTTAGGGGACGGGATGAGTCGATTACATTGGCCTCAGTATTTCACAGGTACTTAATTTATCGACCCTGAAAGGATGAAAGCAAAGTTGACCTCGGCGGAATTTGTATTGAGAACGAAGAAGCAGATAAAACATCTCTAAGTATTACGCCCGGCGTGCTAACGATTCCTCCAGCTTCCTACCTTGATGATAAGGGCAGTGGCTTTCATAGCTTCTCATCTTAATTGATTGAAAGTGTTATCATGTACTTGCGCTGTCTTGGTGTAAAAGACGGGCTACAGCAAATATTCTGCTCAATACCACAGGTTTGTTTGTTAGTTGTTTGACCATAACCAGCTGAGTAAGTCCCTTATTGGCTGACGATATGTGCGTCTCTGATCACGATCAGAAGTAGTGGGGGAGCATCATAGCCATGTCTTGAGAAGAATTCTTTGGGGGTTTGAATAATTCACCTTTGGAAACATGGGTATTTCGTTCAACATCCTTAAACAAACCTTATTCAGGGATGTTTTGTGCGGGGTGTGTTACTTGACCTGAAGAAAATTCTAACTGAGCCCCACCAGCAAGGTCATGCGCTATTAATCTTGATAGGAGATCACCATGTCGCGCACATATAGTTATGATACATGTGTCTAGTGTACCTTTATCAGACGGGTAGTCATGATGGGTATACTGGGGTGTCACTTTGATGGCATGCACTGCTCTCTCACTCAATAATAATAATAATAATAATAATAATAATAATAATAATAATAATAATAATACAAATAATACAAATAATAATAATAATAGTAATAATAATAATAATAATAATAATAATAATAATAATAATATAATAATAATAATAATAATAATAATAATATAATAATATAATAATAATAATAATAATAATAATAATAATATAATAATAATAATAATAATAATAATAACAATATTAATAATAATAAATAAATAAATAAATAATCCCTTCTATAATAGGCACAGGGCCTGAAATTTGGAGGAAAGGAACTAGTCGGTTGCATTGGACTACACCTTGGGGTCAATATCTATTCTCAGTTCGGAGAAAAGGTGGTGTGCAGGACATGCAGCATACCATATAAAATGGTTCACCATGATGATATAGTTGAATTTCGAGTAGACATTTGAATAAGTAGGTCGTGAGCCCAAATAATGGTACGCTAAACCTGTTACCGCCTTTTGATGCGGGAAAAAGAATTCAAGATTTACTTTTTGCCATAATCGTATGGATGGATTCCCGCGTGTAGAATGCAAATTCGAAAAAAATTCTGAAAATTCCAAAAAATTAAAAAGTTATGATGGGTTATACATCGTACGTAATTTGTTTCTTTACGATTTCATATAAAAACACACGTGCTATTTTCAGTACTTTCACAAAATAACAGCTTCGAAATCCTGTTTCTTGACTGGGTGAAAATTATCAATCTTTAAACCTCTATAACTTTTTTAAAATATTCAGCTTGGAAAACTACATTAATACACCAAATTTTAAAATTTTCAATAAATTTTGATCTTTGAAATCTTGGTAGCCAAACAGAAAAACGCTTTTACAGACATTACGACAACGATAGTTCATTGTTAGTGGCATCACGAGTTCCATCGCATTTAAAAAATGTTTAAACCATTATCTGATTGTCGAGTGATTTCTCATTTTTAAAACTTCTTCCGTAAGCCATATAATTTTACTTTGCATCGAAACAGATATAAAAGATGCATATCGTTGGAAATCTTTTATTTATTATTTCTTTCTTTATTTATTTATTTATTTATTTTTGAGTCATTAGTACAGATGTATTTAAAAAGTTTTTTTTAATGTTATCATTACAGGTGATATTTTCATTGTAATGACCATGAAACACCATTTCATTAAACGCATAAAAAATGGAGTCATTTCTACGATAAATTATAAAATGTGTTCCTATCTATCACCCGAAACTTTTGCAACGTTTTTATGTGCAATAGAGTTGCTACTAAAACCTTTATTGTTTGACAAACGTTTTACCAGTTTGTAGATATTTACTTTAAAACTATTGTTTAAACTTCCGACAAGTTTGTTTGTACTTCCGACAAGTACAAAGATGATGGCAACAGTAACAGCAAGCAGCCTAGTCTACGGAAGTCAAATTTCTAATGAAAAGAAGAAACCTGTTTTAACGGCGTTAGTTTCGATGTTACACTGTTAGTTTCGATTGGCAGGATATCGTATTTAATCCTGAAAAATTACATTTAATCAAAGAATCAAGATGAGTAAATCGTACTCTGGCTGATACAAAAATTTGAAATTAATGCAAAGTTTCAAATGACTATGATTATTCGTAAACATAAGATATCTCATCGGTCACGTGATGTTCAGAAAATTTTACAAGTTTTAGAATTTCTAACCGAAAACAAAGAATAGAGTGTCTCATTGAAAACGCGGAGAACTAGCATTCAAAACAAACGCATCTCCTGAATACCTTTTAATCTATAAACTATTGTCTTTCTCTAAGAATTGTTAAACTTCGGAAAGTGTTTAATTTAGCGTACCGTAAATCCTCGAGTATAATCCGCATTTTTTGCCCTAGTGCGTATTATATGCGAGGTTAAAAAGGAAAAATATTTTCTAAGCAATGTCCGAGTCTCTATTTGCTGTCCGGCAATGTTTATTCAGACGCATTTTGTGATGTCGGGTGCGAATATACCTTAAGTTAAGCCTGAAAGCAATGAAGTCATAAAAGAATCGTCCATAACTTGCAGTAAGCAACATTTATTAAAATAAATGTATTCAGAACACAGAATAACATGTAACAAAAACAATTTGCAAACAAATTTACATTCCCATATAACAGTTAAGAACATCACCATTATTGTATTACGCATATGCGGAAGTGTTTGTTCGACTAGGTGCTGCTGGCCTAATTACGCACGACTCAAGTTAGAGAAGGGGTACATATTATACACAAGGTTTAGGTTTTGCAGAAGTACAGCCCCCTAAAAAATCCTCTGCGTATTATACTCAAGAGTGGACTATACTCGAGGATTTACGGTAATTTATCTGCTTCACGTTATGCAGTGCTGACAATTCTAAACAAGGATGAAATGACTTTATATAGCTACCAACGATTGAAAAATTTAATAGCTTAAGAATGTTTTTAAAAAGTATCAAATAATCTGCGCGCCTTTTTTTATGATTTAAAATTCTAACTTCCAGCCCAGCATTAACTTAAGCTAGAGAGGATTGTCTCCCCTACGACAGCTGACCAATAGGACCAAACCACGCGTATGATCACTTGTTAGTTCCACAGTAAAAGCTTTAAAGTTGGGAAAACAGACTTCAGAGAAACACCCAGAATATTTTGTCAATCTTTTTATCGACTTGATCTCAATCGAAAAATTTCCTTCTGATTCTAAACTTCTCTGTTAACTATTGGAAGAGAGTTTTGTTCAGAAAAATAATTTTATAGTTTAAAGTGTAAGGTCAAATTGGCAATTCTGTTGATTGAAGTTCCGCAGTTTCAGGCCATTTACATAAATTAATATATTCACTTGAAACTGCATTAGATTAAAAAACGTTTTGTGCATATCATTTGTAAGGTATATAAAAACGTGGTTAGCTCTCGCATAAATCAATAAATGCCTTGTTTATTGAAAATAGTTTTGTTTTTCTTTTTTTAGCTGAGACAAACAGAATCAAGTAAATAATAATAAGGATACTATATTATACAGACAAGAAGGTAGTATTTCTAACGCAGTATAGCCGTGAAGACAGCAAAAAGATAGGAATTTTACCCTTGTAAGACGGAAAAAGGAATTGTCAACAGACAGCCCTCGGACTCGAGCCCACACCTCACATATGCCGGTTGAGTACACTACTATGAAGCTAAACTGCCCGTTAGTAGAAGTTGCCGTCAAATTTAGCACTAAATATCATAGCTATTTTAGAATGCAATAACATATGTAAACAAACTTTGTTTTGGAAAGATACTATATATTTACATAAGGAGGTTAATATTTACAAGTATACCGGCACGCAAAAAATCGACCTTTTTTTTTTTTTCTTTTACTTTTTCAGCGGATTCCTATATTTTCGATGACGGAGATTTTGAATATGCCAAAATCCATGTTTTCAAAATTTTTAATTTCCCCCTCTCTACCCCAAATTTTTAGATTTTGACTTTTTTCAATTTTTTTTCTTTTTTTCGGTATACGCGGAAAAATAGAGAGATTAAGAATATGGGAAAAAAAAGTTAATTTCAAATTTTCTATGAGAAAACTCCAAAATTGATTCATACTCCCCTCGCAACCCCATCCAGCAGTGCAAAAATTAAAATGAACGGCTTGTTTGTATGTGCTCGTGCGAATGTACAGAAAAATACACCGAATTATGTTTTACATACCTGTCGGTTTTACATACATCGGTTTTGCTTTTTCACTTTAAAGGTAAACGGTCCTGATGAAAGCAAACACGATATTCAATAATATGTTTGTGTTCTTCTTTCAGAAAGAATAAAACTTCATAAGACTTCGTTCATGTGTATCTGCGTGCAGGTGTATGTGTGTGTAAGGGGGGATTGCGCAAGAAGAACATTTACGGAAAGGTATTGAAAAAAATTCTGTGAAAATAAGTTATCTTTATATGCCATATTTGCAATTCTCCACATAAATGATAGGAAAGTGGGTTTTAAATGCTGGTTCAGTGAATTTACAGAATTTACCGAATGCTGTCGCCTTCGAGTACAAAACGGAAGATTGCCCTACAAGTGAAAGAATCCCGATTCACACTAATATTTATTCACATTTCATTTACACCCTTGAATTTGAAGACCTGATACAACAGCATGGCTCTTTGCAACTCTTGCAATGTCAGTCTATATGAAGGCATGCTCCCTTTCCATGGCAGTGTTGATGCCTCTATTGCATTTTTAGCCGAACACGGCCTCCTGCTGCGTACACGAGATTGTCCGAATTGCAATACCCCGTGCATTTTGCGACAAGGGACAAACATATGGCGCTGCCATAAGGTGATCCGGCGACGTGGACTGTCTAGAAGGGAATGTGTATATTCCATGTCTACGTTTAAGGACACCTTTCTGAAAGGCGATTATCTTCTGCCTTGCTAAGTTTTACTTTTTCCTGAACCACTTCCTCGGCGCAGCTTCGTCACACAAATCAATAGAGGGAAACTTCGTATTCTGCCATAAAACCTCCGTAGATTGGTGGTCTTTCTGTTCGGAGGTCTGCCAGTTTGGGGCAGAAAACCACCAAATTGGCATCTGAGGACCGAGAATTGAAGTAGAAATTGATGAGACGGTTTTGGATCCGTCGGAAATACTAACGCATCAGGATTGTGAAAACGGTTTGGCTTTTGGCGGACTGGAACGGTTAAGTAAGAAGGCATTCATAGTTCCACTGTAAAACGAGTGTGGAGAGGCCGACAGACGAGATGCTGGGATTCTGACTGCACTCGTTACCCGTTACATCAGGCAGGCGTCAATTATTTATAGCAACTGTTCGCGTGCCTGTAGTAACCTCAACAACCTGGTCTATACGCACTATCTAGTGAACTATGGTCAGCATTTTGTTGATCCCATCAAACCATCTGTTCACACTCAAAATATTGAGCGTTTATGGGGAACTTTCAAGAAGAGCATTATTCGATCTGGAATGAGGCCTGAGTACCTGAAGCAGTACGTCATTCGGTTCCTTTTCTTACGGGCTGTCTCATCACCAACCCAGCGACGTCATAAATTTCTTGTGGAAGCTGCAATATTATATCCAGGTTCCTGAAGACACGAAAGAATATGCACAAAAATAATTTGATTAATATCTTTTAAAGCATACATAACACATTTATTTGCAGTTCACAGAAATAACACAACACCACACGTTTTCATAATACACAGCTATAAAGCATATTCATTGACTCATACGTTATCATTTATTTTCTCTCTTTTTCAATATTTAATGAGAAGAGAGAGTATGTTGTTCCCAAAAACGTTAAAACTTTAATTTCAATACCCATTTTCCTATCATTTATGTGGAGAATTGCAAATTTGGCATATAAAGATAACTTATTTTCATAGAATTTTTATCAATACCTTTCCGTAAATGTTTTTCTTGCGCAATTTCCCCGCCCAACAGACACCTGCACGCGGGTACACGTGGACGAAGTCTTATGAATTTTTTATTCTTTCTGAATGAAGAATACAAGCATATTATTGAATATAGCGTTTGCTTCTATCAGGACCGTTTACCTTTAAAGCGAAAAAGCAAAACCGACGTATACGACAGGTATGAAAAATATATTTCAGTGTATTTTCTTTGTACATTCGCACGCGCACACACAAGCACACAAGCCGTTCGTTTTCACTTTGAGGCAACGGGATGGGGTTGCAAGGGAAGTATGAATCAATTTTGGAGTTTTCTCATTGAAAATTTGAAATTAACTTTTTCCCCATATTCTTAATATCCATATTTTTCCACGTAGATTAAAAGTAAAATTCGAGGAAAAGTTAAAATCTAAAACTTTGGGGCGGGGAAGGGGAAATTAAAAATTTTGAAAACATGGATGTTGGTATATTCAGAATCTCCGTCATCGAAAACATAAGAATCCGCTGAAAATTTTTTTTTAAATGGTCGATTTTTGCGTGCCGGTGTACTTGTAAACGTTAACCCATAAGCATACTATATAAATACGTACCAACTTATTTTTTTCTGATGTTTTCAACAGTCTTTGAAAGTCCAAGAGTATTGTATACATTCTAGAAATCTGCAATAGGCATTGAAAACACTGGTTATAAAATTAAATTTATTTGAAGTAATTACATATATTACTATACAATCCCGGAAAATGTATTCACAAACAAATACAAAAGAAAAAATAAAATTTGAGAATAAATATTCATTCAAATTATATATTTTAGGGAATATGGCGTTGCTTCCTTAAATATTTATTAAACACAACTTGAACTATCTTCCTAACTGAGAACATGTAACAATTTTATATGAATTAATATCTATCGGGGGAAATGAGAGCGGCGAGCTGGCAGAATCGTTGGCACGCGAGGAAAAATCCTTGGTAACATTTCTTATGTCTTTACGATCTGAGTTCAAATTTCGCTAAGCTAGCCTTTGTCTTTGATCCTTTCGGGATCGATAAAATAAGTAGTCATTGCGTATTAGGGTCGGTGTATTCGACTTGACCTCCTGCCTCAAACGTGCTGGCCTTCTACCAAAATTTGAAACCCATATTTGTGGAAAAACTAACGATAGCCAGTATCTTTTCCAAGAAATTTATAAAAGAAAATATGGCAGATTTATGAATATAAAAGTATATTCATATGTGATACTGTATATGTTTGCGTGTGTAAGAATGTAAATGGTTATGTTTTTGCGAGTGCGTGTTGCGTGTCTTAAAAAACCGTTTTTGTGGCTTATTAACATCACCGACCTGAACCGAAATGGAAACGAACTGAATAGCCAGTCCATGACTATATACAAATGATGAAGTCACCTTCACCGCGCGATATAACAGCCTACCGGTAAACAAGCACAACACATACACTAAATAGGTGTTCGATAATGCTTACAAAACTAGTGCTGTTTCTAATTCATTTTTTAAAAATTTATTCTTACGTTACATTGTCGGAGTGGAGGCGCAATGGCCCAGTGGTTAGAGCAGCGGTCGGAGGATCGCGGTTTCGATTCCCAGACCGGGCGTTGTGTGTGTTTATTGAGCGAAAATACCTAAAGCTCCACGAGCCTCCTGTAGGGGATAATGGCGACCCCTGTTATACTCTTTCGCCCCAACTTTCTCTCACTCTCTCCTCCTGTTTCTTGAGTTCGCTGCGATGGTCTGGCGTCCCATCCAGCTGGGGGGAACACATACACCACAGAAACCGGGAAACCGGGCCCATGAGCCTGGCTAGGCTTCAAAAGGGCGCATAAATAAATAAATACATTGTGGGAGCACACCAGCAAATGGGTCTTTTTACACTGTTTCCATACCATATCCTCTTGTTTCAGTCATTTGACTGCAGCCAAGCCGGAACACCTTGGCTATGATAGAGCACTGCCTTGGCCATGCTATGCAAAAATAAAAAGTTCATGAGTCCATTTTGTGAGTTGCTGCTTTGTTTAGCCTCAGATTAGTCCTGATTGAGAAAATTTAATATCAAAGAACTTTACATATTAAATCAACCAAATATCTCTACATATTAAATCAACCAAATATCTCTTAAATATTATGGGACTCAGAAACACTATTCTGCATATTTCTCATCCCTTCGTGCTCACATGAATGCTGGAAATAAGTACTCAGTCTCACATTTGTTATGAAGTAAAGTTATATACATGAAGGTTACTAAGCCGAAACTGAACTAACTGCCAGACTTTTCCTCGTAAAAATAATAATTACATACAAACATATATATAATATATATATATATATATATATATATACATATATATAATATATATATATATATATATATATATATATATATACATATATATATATATATATATATATATATATATACATACATACATACATACACATACATACATACATACATACATACATACATACATACATACTACATACATACATACATATATACAAATGAATATAAATATATGTAAGTATATATGTGCGCGCGTGCGAGCATACTCTCTCACACACACATATACACATAATCATATATACACATACGTACGTGGAGAGAGGAGGAGGAAATGTTGCGAAAACATCATAAATACTTATCGATCTGTTAAACTGATAAGCTATTTGATTTAGTTTACATACAGTCTAATCAATACCAACAGACACCCAGACCATATATGTATTAGCCGTATCTATCAATCGAGAGAGAGAGGTCAAATAAGTGTTAGAACGGTCATGTTTTTCCAAGTGCATTAGTGATCGAATTGAAATGAAATAACTACAAATAAAAATGGTGACTAGAACGTAGGTCACCAAGAGTTCACCAGTAATATACTTTGAGTAGTTATTGTTGTTTAGCCCCGAATGAACTCTGATCTATATATAACAAAAGACGCTCCAGTCGTAACCATCCTTTCATTGTATTTCCAGATATAGTAAATCTAGAATTATGTTATTCGGTGATTACACATGTTCAAAGTTGTTACATTGCAAAAGAAAATTTGTTTTTAAATACGAAAACTATAAGCTGTGGAAGCGTTTGTTCGTTCCTCTTGACTTAACATTCTTAAAGCATTTTAGAAGATAAAGTTCATATTGAATATTCCCTGTGAATAAAATACTAAAAGTAAAGTACAAAAGAAATGGTAGCTTATTCTTTGGCTCGAATACCAAGCTAGCAGACTGTATATCAAGAAGAAACAAATGTCCTAATATTGGCAAATACTAAGTGCTCGAGCATCGGAACATACGCTCTGATCCATTTGTTGAATATATGCTACTAGTCTTACCCTGTCTATATATCTTTGACTGTAATTAGAACTTTTATTAAACCAGTGGGATTGACTTCTACATGAGCAATTCTGCTCTTTGATAACGAATTTTGTTCGAAATTGTCATCTTGTTTAGATATACAGACTTCAGTATATTCGGGATAATTTGATACGTTTGCAGTAGACCAGGAATTATATCGCATGGCATTAAAGATTTTCCAAAGACAGCGTCAAAACTGTGCTACAGACTCGATTCACATGATATTCAAGGTTTAAAAACATGAGTTTCTATTTGACAAGTAACACAAATCCTATATTTCAAGAGATAGGAAAATACAAAGTTGGAACCTGTATTCCTATCATAAGGTGAATCAATTTTGACTCCTGGTCTTCACTACGCCAAGATCATACCTTTTGATTTACCTCCCACGTCACACCAGAATTTAAAGTTAATCCCACAAAAAAGACACCTCTCCGACTACTGTGTCCGTAAATTTTTTTCTCCCTATTTCTGTTTTGACGACAGAATTGTTACCAATGTTGTAGTTGCTTTGATTAACAAATGTCATTTATCTTGAGAAGAAAGAGAACAAGAAAACAGTGAAGCAAAAGTAAAACCTAAGAAAAGAGGTGCGAAAAATATTTAAGAAAACTAGTGCTCATGAAAATTCAACAGCGCAGTTTGCCCTACAAATTATTTTTCTTCTCATTCTAATTTTCCTATGAACATATAACCTGAACATAGTGAAAGAGAGACTACCAATAAATATCCCACAATTAAATGCAATTACAGTGGTTCCTAGCAGGAAGTTAACAACTAGACTGATATTTAAAACTTTTTTAATGTCTTCTAAACAAGTTTGCTTAGCTTTCAGAATAACGATTATACTATGTGCAAACATGTGTGTGTGTGCGTGTGTGTGTGTGTTTTGGTCGAAGGGAAGAAGGAACGGATAAGATGAGCATCAATCAAAGCCTCCTTTCCCATTTCAGGTTAATATAAACGATGCAGGTGTTGCTCGGCAGGGAGTTGAGTGAGTTCATTGATAGTTTCGGAGGGAAACGTGGACACAGAAAATTCATGAGTGTCGTAGTTTTAAAAACTGAATTGTATGTTCTGGTGGCATAAGTGGAATATTGATGAAAGTCTTGGAGGAATCTTATTCCGAGTAAGCAGTACGGGTTTAAAAGCAAACTAAATAGTAAATTTAAACAATTTATATGCAGGAAGTAATACATGAAGCCATCTGGATTGATTAGTAGCGTCTAGGAAAATTCTGGAAAGTTACTCGAAACAATCTTGGATCAGAAGACGAAGCCACAAATTGAGGGGCCGCACGAGGAACGATAGTAACATTATTTTTCATAACAGTCATCCAGTAAGTTTGCAATCCCAATTAGTGATGTTGACTGATTTCTACCAGGCGTTGTAAGTTGTGTTATCTCGCTGAACAACGAAAGTAAAACTTCTGGGTAACCTTTTGAAAGTTTCAAGGTGACTTTGGCTGTGTACGTTGAAGGTACATGCCCTAGTGGATGAGATTTTGAAGGTGGGAACGCCATTGGTAGGTTATGGATTTCATTCTGATACTGGGTGGTGCATTGTGTCTTTAAGTAGGGTACTTCACTTTATATTGCTCTTGTTTACTCGGCTGAAAACGAGTACCAGTGCCGCCCGGAGATTAACTCCCCTATACACTGAAGTCCCGTTCAAGGAAATATCTTGTACTCCCAGCCCATCAAAATCTGGAAAACTCTGGCCTCATAAACCTGTAAGCTTGAAGCAGACTTTATTGTACTTGTCTGCGGGATGATGAGCGATATGCCAAGGGGAAAACTTAGGAGTCGCTTATACCATGGTTCTGACAAATATGTATGTTATTTCTCTTTGCGGTTTTCATTGAAAGAACACTTGACAGTAAAAAAATATTTTCTTGCAAAATATGAAAGACCTATGACACATAAGTAATAATAAACATCTGAACAAAATTTGATGCTAACATAAAAAGTAAAATTAACTAAGAAACTTCCAGAATGGTGCAATTATGTTAACACATAATGTTGAACATATATAAATTGTTTTTATACAAGAATGTTGTTGATAATGACTTCGAAGTTTCGACTGGATAAGCCATCGTTATATATATAACTGACAGAATTCTGCATGACTACTAAATTTTATTCAAAGGGCATTGCTCAGCTTTGGCTATGCAAGGAGGGAAATATACTGCTGGATCAAGCCTAGAACCATGTGGTTGCAAATCAAACTACTTCAACACACATCCATATTAATTATATCTCAAAACACTTCTATATACAAGAGACAATTAAGTGAAACTATTGGTGGTGTTACTTATGTTGTTTAGCCCCGGGTCACCTCCTGATCGAGCTGACTTATGATCAATAGTATTCCAGCCTTGACTTTCCCGTCTTTTAGCAACATATCAAAGAGTACATTATCTAATGTATGCCTTTCATTTATACAATGATGGAATACAATTTGAAAGAGATTTGGTTGTTATTTCTAGCACGACAACCCAATACGTAAAGGCTCTCGCGTTGTTTCCCAATATTGATATTCTTCATGTTGTTGTTGTTTTTGTACACGAGTGTACGAGGGGATGCTGAAAGTTCCTGGTTTTTAATAAAATAAAATACAGGCAGATCAGTTAATTAGGATTTTATTCTCAGTAAACCCCTCTCAGATTCACACACTTATTGCTGCGGTCTTTCATTTTTTTCTAAGCACTGTGCAAGAACTTGGTAAGTTAGGCCTCCAAAAAAGTGTTTCGTGATACCCTTAAAGCTGGGAACTTTTTAGCACTCCTGTATGTGTCTGCTTGTGTGCATGCGAACGTGTATTGATAATGGTGGTGTGCCTCAATTCTGCAGACTCATTGCACCGGAATATATCTTGACTTCTCAAGGCTGATACGCAACTGGGGAGGAACAGCACTCACCCCACTCGACAGGACTCAAGTCCGTTGCGTTGTTAACCTCTGCGGCTGCTTCTCGTTTTCAGCTGCGTCAGCTGGAGCTACATGAAATGAAGTATTTTCTTCAAGGAAACTACATGCTACCAAATCCTGGAATCGAACCCAAGACTTACCGATCGTGAATGTAATACCTTACCCACTAGGCTACGCATTGGTTGAGTAACAGTTTCTGGTCACTTTTACCATGTTTCTTTTAAATGTATTGGAGAAAACAAAAGATTGTTACTTTCTATAACTTCCATAATTTTCTAAATGTTAAGTGTAACTGAACCTTCATCTAACAGGGTTAAAGGGGCCCTAATTGTTTCCAAAAGTCAAACGATGTTGGGAAGGAGAGAGTTTGACAGGAAGTGTACAGTAGTGATAGTAATGGAATAGAATGCAATTAGTGTAGGAGGAAGATGAAGCAGCAATTAGCGAGAAGAGAGAGAGAGAGAAGGAGGCACTTAGCGAGAGAGAGTAAGGACAGATGGAAAGAGAAGAGAGAGGAACGAAGCAAGAGGATAATTATTAGATAATGGAATGGAAGCAGAATATTAATAAAGAAGAAGAAGAAGAAGAAGAAGAAGAAGAAGAAGAAGAAGAAGAAGAAGAAGAAGAAGAAGAAGAAGAAGAAGAAGAAGAAGAAGAAGAAGACTCTAAGAAGAAGCTGTAATAACAATAATTGTTTATTAGACTGAAATTTATTGAAAGCCAAATGCAAAACTGGTTTTCTTTTTCTTTTTTTTTTTTGCATCTTCCTCTATTAAAATGTACTGTGCTTTCCGTCTGTTAAGATTAAAACAATTATTTAAATGTCATGAGGAAACATTTCCCAAGACAATGCATATTTAGGTGAGGAGTTCTGGCAATGTCATGCAGTTTATAAATCACAAGACTAAACATTAATTACTATTAATCTCTTTAAAATATTGTCCTTCTTCCAACTAACTCGTTTCTGTCAGAAACTGAAAACTTGAACAATCAAATTAAACGAGAACTTTGCTCCCTTAATTAAACATCAATACATAAATATAACGAGAGCCAAACAAAAGCTAACAAGGGTGTCTTTCTCCAAGTAGTTGCTAGAAATAGCAACCAACTTCAAATCACATCATGTATCTTAAAATTAAAACGGAAACATGTTAGGTAATATCCTAGATGCACAAAATCTAGAGGTAATACGAGGTGGCCATGGTAAGAATACCTTTGATCATAGGACAACTGAGTTAGGACTCAGCTGCAGCTAAATATAAGATACAAGATTATGTGTTGTAAAAATCATATACGTTAGGATCGTAAAAAGTACTCATTGTACAAGAGCTGCACGCAAAACCAAAACAAAAGGATGAGGGTCAGTAGCAAGGTAGCATACAACACAAGTAAATAATCTCTAAAATATTAACAATTGTCAATAAAATTCACCAAGTGGGAAGTGCAACCCAGGGACAGCTAACGAACTGTTCCTCTCTTCTACGTAAATTCCAGCCTACAGCAATATGCTTAGAGTAGGTCCATTTACTCGGACCATTTTTGCAGCTCAAGATTACGCGATGCAAACAAGCAATTTCAGAAAATATGTGTAAAGGGAGGAGGTGTCGATAAAATGTAGAACATGTGGAATTTGGTATAAAACAATGGTATATATTGTTGCAGAATACCCCAAGTTGGCCCAGGTAAGAAAAGGAGCATGATGAACTTGTACATGTTCTACACTAGAGGCTTTGTCAGAAATAGGGGTTTGAAACAGGAAGTGCATGGTGCAATCATCAGGGAGAAAGTGTACTTGAGTTAGAAACATGCAAGATTTTGTGGGATTACCCAATTCAAATGGATAAAAAGATAGAATATAAGCTACATATTACAATAATAGACATGGAAAGTCGAATTTGCTTTGAGATTGATCCACCATGTCCGTCTTTACGTTCTGTATTCATATGCCACTGGGGTCGGCTTTGCCTTTCGTCCCTTCGGGATCGATAAAATAAGTACCAGTTGACCATTGGAGTCGATGTAGTCGACATAACCCTCTCCCTGAATTGCTGGCCTTATGCCAAAAGTTGAAATCAGTATTACAAGCAAGTGAAACAAACACGAAGACGCTGCCTTGTTACTGTACTTTCAGCGTTGGTTTGCAATACATAATCATATCTTTTTTTTATGCCTTTAACCCTCCAACGCGGAGTATAGGCCACTTATAATTGAATTCCATGTCACATAATTTTTCGCTTCTGTACTTATATTCTGCCATGAATGTCCCCTTTCTCTAGTTCCTTTTGTGTTGATCTACACCACGAGTTCTTAGGCCTACCTCGCTTTCTATATCCACCCGGTTTACACTGTAAAACACTTTTCGCTACATTTGGTGTGTCTTTTCTAATTGTGCTACTAATCCACTTCCACTTTTTCTTAAATTTTCTTAAATATTTGCTCCCTGATCGAAATTTGATTTGTTCTTTGCCATAGCTCCATATTGCTTATGTGTTCGGGCCATCTAATTTTAAGTATACTACGCAAGCATCAGTTGATGAATGATTGTATTTGCTTATTTGACTTAAGTGTTGTTCGCCATGTCTCAGCCCCATACAATAACATCGCTTTTACGTTAGTGTTAAAAATTCTTATTTTGTTCTTTATTGAAATTACACTTGCGCTCCATACTTTCTTTAACAGGTGAAAAGCGGTCCTTGCCTTACTTATTATCGTCTTAATATCTTCGTCGGTGCCGCCTGAAAACGTTATCTTACTACCTAAATACATAAACTCGGCTACATCCTCTAGTTCACCGGTTTCTAGTTTAATACATTCGCTGTTTTCTTCTTTAACGCGCATAATTTTTGATTTGTTACGGTTGACTTTCAATCCTAGTTTGCCAGCTATTTCTTCTAATTTTGACGTTTTATTTTGCATTTGGCTATATGTTTGTGAAAGTAGCGCTATAACATCTGCAAAGTCGAGATCTTCTAGAGCTTCCGGATCCGTCCATCCAATGCCTATAATTCAATCTATAACCAGTAGAAATAAAAAGGGAGAAACTATACAGCCCTGTCGAACACCTGTTTTTACTTCGAGTTTATCCGTAGCTCCGTTTCCGTGCAAGACTCGGCATGACATTCCTTGATATTATTAAAACATCATATCTTACAAGATGAAATTATTATAGTTTGTTTGAAGTTTAAAACCTTGTGAAGAGGTGGAATAGGGTGATAAGGCTTTCCGTTACATTTTCAAGGGCATTAGAAGCACACGCCAAAATGGTTGTATCCAAATACGAAATAAAATTAGTATTGAGTCCTTTACATACCAGTTGCACACGCCAACGTTTTTCTCTTATTTTATTACTGCGTTGGCGTGTAAAAGATTAACTTCGCCCTACTATATTACAGGCAATTATATGATACATTTTTTAAGAATAAAGTAACGCTGACTTGAGAAACTTGAATTTGAAAAGAAAGAGGATAGCCATAAAGCAATTGCTCTGACTTTCCATCATATATATATATATATATATATATATACACACACACGAGGTGATAGTGTAAATTGTTGCTGTTGCTGATGAAGATGATGCTGTGGTTACTGCTGCTGCTACTATTGTCGCTGTTGTTGTTTAACTACGGGTCAGCTTTGGTAGATCAGGAAAATAAACTTATTCCAGCAGTGATCACATGCTTTGTTTTTCTTTAACTACATTGGAACATTTTCTGTTTGCCTGCTAATTTTCAGTTTCTTCAATTTTTGTTCCAAGTGACTTCATATTTGGTGTATTGGTGCAGTTTTATATGGTAATCATTGACATGGAGTTCATTTTCGACGTAACTCAATAAATAAAAAGTTAATAGCTTTTAAAGTTTGCAAATTTTGGGTAATTTTAGCCAATCGGAAGTCACAAACTTATAGGTGACTATTTCTTTAGCAACAATCCAAGCTGTTACCAAGCTGTTACCCACGAGGTCATTTTTCGCTTATGAATTGCTTAAAACACATGAGGTATGAGGTGGTCGTGAGATGTGCTAAAAAAATAATAGCTAAATTGGCCTTAAATCACGCACCAGTGATTCTGGTTTTTGGTCTTTGCATAAACGTGTGATAACAGAGAGAGAAAGAGAGAGAGAGAGAGAGGGAGAGAGAGAGTTAGGTATTGATTTATGAACAAATTCAGAAACACTATTTTACCGTATTTCTTAAAGCATTAGAAGAGCACAACAGTTCCAGCAATGTGCAACAATTAAAGGAAATTCATTTTAAAATTCATATCTCAGCTTAGCTCACAGCAAAACATACATTAACACTGCAACAACAGAAAATTACAAGTATTAACTTGAACGACAGACATGTGTGTGTGTGTGTGTGTGTGTGTGTGTGTGTGTGTGTGTGTGTGTGTGTGTGTGTGTGTGTTGTGTGTGTGTGTGTGTGTCTGTGTGTGTCTGTGTTTATGTGTGTGTGTGTGTGTACGTATACTTATATACTCTTTACCCCACAGACTTAGCCCCCGGTAAAGATTTTGGAGTGCAAGTTCAAATCATTTGAGCACTACTAAGTGTTTTTTATATTGAGCATTTCTGGATCTCATCTGTTTACTATATACATATACACATACATGTGTGTGTGTGTGTGTGTGCATGTATGTGAGTGTGCATATGTGTGTGTGTATGTACATGCATATATATGCACTTATATATGCATGCACATATCTATATAGTATTGTATATATGTACATATATGCACACCTCTCTAGGTATGTGAGTAGTATGCCTGTCTTTGTAAAAATTATAGTACATCAGTAAATTCATGTAAACAATCAAATATTCATATTCATTTACTTGACACAAAAGTTGTATTTTATACTTTGTGCTCTTGTTTTCTTTCTTATCAAGTTCTTGTCAAATAAGTTTGCGGAATCAACAAGAAGAGGCTGAAGCGATGCTTGAATTGAATTGTAAAATCAAATTAGAAAAGTTTCCAAAGACACAAAATTGACAAAGTATGGAAGAAAATAAGATTTTTCATTCACTGAAAATGCAATAATGGAAGTAAGTTTTGTCATTTTCTTCCCGCCCCTTTATTTATGTATACATATTTATTTATGTACGTATATATATATATGTATGTATGTATGCATATGTATATATATATACACATCTACATATATATATATATGTATATACATATATATATACATATATATATATATCTATATATATATATACATATATACTTATATATATATATATAATATATATATATATATATATATATATATATATTATATATATATACATACATATATAGATTTATATATATATACATATATATATGCATATATATATATAGTCCATGTATATGAATATATATATTTATATATATAAATATATATTGCAGTATATTATATATGTATATATATTATATTACATCATATATTATACACACAAGTATATATTTATGTGTGTGTGTGTACATATATATATATATGTATATACATATATATATATATATATATATATATATATATATATATATATATATATATATATATACATATATATGCATATATACGTATATATGCATATATGTATATATGCACAAATGTACATATGAATATGTATATATGTATATATATATATATATCTATATATATATATATGTATATATGTGTACATGTATGTATATATGTATAAATATCTATGTATATATGTATATATATATGTATATATATATATATATATAATATATATATATATATATATATATATATATATATATATATAGGTATGTGTTTATGTATATGCATGTATATGTACATATATATGTATACACACACACACACATATATATATGTATATATACATATATATATAAATAGATATATACATAGGTATATATGTATTTATACATACACACACACACACACACACACACACACACACACGCACACACACATACACACACACATAGTATTTATGTGAAAAATAAAAGCAAGAGAATAAACTTTATAGTTTGCTGTAATTCAATTTATTCAAGTGTATCACAACAAACTATGAAGTGATCAGGATTTCTTTCAGCAAGTTGGGCTTTTTTTCTGTTTTTGTTTTGTTTCTGAGTTTTTTGGGGTTTTTTTTTTCTTGACATTTTTGCATATCTAACTCTTGCAAAGTTGGATGCATTTAAATATTATTCCGCAATCAAAGACAGCCAAATATAATTATCATTTGTCTCCTCTTTAAAAGAAAAGACATGCAATCATACTTTTTGCTTTTCTGTTTTATTTTTGTTTTCTTTCATGTAAAACATGAGGCAGAATGTTATTGAGAAATGTATTTTTATGATCTGCATAGAAGTTCATATTCTTGTGGTTGTTGTTGCTGTGGTAGTGGTAGTGGTAGGGGTTGTTGTTGTTGTGTTTGCATTTGCTGCTGCTTTTGTTGTTGTTGTTGTTGTTGTTGTTATTGTTGCTCTTCTTCTTTTGTTGTTGTTTGTTCTCAGGTGATCCCTGATTTTGGTGATCCCTGATTAATAAACATTCCAGCTGAGGCAAAGCTTCATGCCTTCTTATTCTTTTCAGATGCAATTTACATAAGATTGCCTTACCCAATTTATTATATATCATTAATATTACGCTCATTTTAAGAGCATAATATTAATGGATATTTATTTGTTGACTTGTACAATTCGTTTTGAAAGAACTGACATGTACCAACATGCAATTTATACACATTTAGTATACAAAAGTCAAACAATATATACAAGGAGAAACATGGAAAATATAACCAAGCTTTGTTGTGATACATGCAATTCCAAGGGGCTTTGTTGGGTGAGAAACAGTCTGAAAACATTCATCTTCTTACAGAACAATTCCTTTTTTGATTCACTAAGCTGATTAAATAAGTTGACCTGCATTTAACTATATTCTCTCCATAGAGGTCATCTTTGGCTTTCATCCTTTGCAATCATTCAAAAATGAAGTACAAGTTAAGTACTGGGTTTGATTAATAAATCACCCGCCCATCTCGAAACATTTTAGGCCTTTGCCATATCGAGGATTGTTGTTGTTGTTGTTGTTGTGTTGTTGTTGTGTTGTTGTGTTGTTGTTGTTGTTGTTGTTGTTGTTGTGTTGTTGTTGTGTTGTTGTTGTTGCTGTTGTTGTTGTTGTTGTTGTTGTTGGTATTAATATTGTTGTTGTTATTATTATTATTTTATTATTATTATTATTATTATTATTATTATTATTATTACTTTTTTTTTCTTCTTTCAAATTTGCTTCCATTTCTTGCCGGGTGTCTTCCCGACTCCTAGGGCAAAGAAACTCATAGTATACATTGGTAGGCCATTAAACCAAACTCAATAGTTCATTCATTTTTTTTTTTTTTAAGTTAAATTAAAATACATGAGCAGCAACAGTTCTCACATCGACAATGCTCTTCTCAATACGTGTGATGTACCAGTTAAGACAATCTTTTGCACTTCTTGCAGGGATGGTAAGCCAGGGATCATTCTCATATAATTTTCGGTTCCCTTCTTGATCATTCCTAGTGCTCCTACGATCACTGGTATTGTAACCGCCTTGAGATGCCACATTTTCTCAATTTCAATGAGTAGGTCTTTTATTTTCTGAGCTTGTCAAACTCTTTCGCTGAGATATTATGATCACAGGGGATGCTCATGTCGATCAATAAGCAAACTTTATTGTTTTGGTCTTTCACAACAATATCTGGTTTATTGGCCTTGATGGTTCGGTCTGTATGTACTGGAAAGTCCCACAGAATCGTTACATTTTCTCCTTCAGTTACAGCCTCAGGGTGGTGATTATACCACTTGTCGGCAGTTTTGATATTGTAATGCCGACTTATTAGCCAGTGGAGATATTGGCCAACTCTGTCATGCCTTAATTTATACTCCACTGGTGCTAAGACTTTACATCCAGAGATTAGGTGGTCCACTGTTTCAATCATGTCGTTGCAGAATCGGCATTTTGGGTCTGCTCCATTTTTCATCACATTGGCCTGGTAGTTCCGGGTTAATAGGCTTTGATCTTGAGCAGCCAGGATGAAACCTTCGCTCTCTGCTTTTAGCCCTGAGCTCCGTAGCCACTGATGAGTTTGCTTCTGATCAACATCAGCTTGTTTGCTGCGGGTCACATATTTGCCGTGCAGAGGTTTCTCCTCCCACCTATCAGCCAATTGCTCGTGCGCTTTTTTCATTGCCATCATTTTCACCTTCTTTGCAACAATAGTTGCCGTACTTCCCTCGGGTTGTTCAGTTTGGGTATCCTGCACGAGATCAATAGCAATTTCTTTGCTTTCCTTTATGATAGAATGAAGCTTCTTTCGTCTCTCGTGATTTTCCACGAGCTTTAGCATCCAGTCATTCGATATTTCAAGATATTTGGCCAGTTCAATTGTGGTTGTTTTGTAAGCTAGTTCAAATTGGATCAGGCCTCGACCTCCTTGGGCTCTGGGAAGGTAAAGGCGATCTACGTCTGCCTTTGGGTGGTGCATCCTATTACAACTCAGCAGCTTGCGTATTTTCCTATCTATATTCTTTACTTCACTCATATTCCAGTTCAACACATTGTAGCTATAAGTAACAACTGGAACTGCTAAGGAATTTATAGCTAACACCTTGTTACGTGCATTTAGTTCAGATTTCAGGACTGCACGAACTCTCCTATAACATTCCTTCCTGATCTTCTCTTTCATGCTTGCATGCTGAATACCAGAGCCTTCATTTATCCCTAAATATTTGTATGTTTGTTCTTGCTCAAGCTCTCTTATGACTGTGTCAACATCTAACACGACTGAATTTGTGGTCTTCACTTTCCCTTTCTGGAAAGTGGCCTTGGCACACTTCTCAAGTCCAAACTCCATCCCGATGTTATCGCTGAATGCTTTCACGGTGCGCAATAGGCCTTCAAGTTCATTATTGTCTTTACCATACAGTTTTAAGTCATCCATATAAAATAGATGGCTTATTTTTTTATTGGCAATTTTATACCCATACCCTGTTCTGTTTAATTCACTTGTAAGGGGTATTAGGGCTATGCAGAATATTAAAGGTGAAAGTGAGTCACCTTGAAAAATTCCACAGTTGATGTTTATATTTTCTGAGGCAAGTACTCCATTAGAGTGGTATAATTGGAGATTCGTATTCCACAACGACATATTGTGCTTCAGGAAGTTTGAAATCACAGGGGAAATTTTGAAGATGTCCAGCGATCTCAAGATCCATGGATGCGGTATACTGTCGAAGGCCTTTTTATAGTCAATCCATGCGGTGCTGAGATTTCTGCGCTTGTTGTGACAGTTCTCAAGGATCATACGATTGATTAGCAGTTGATCTTTGCATCCGTAAGAGCCTCGGCGGCACCCTTTTTGTTCAATGGGGAAAATATCGTTCTTCTCCATGAATGCATATGTTTTCTCCGCCAGGATAGATGTTAGGATTTTATACGTGGTGGATAGACAGGTTATAGGCCGATAGTTTTTTGGAAGGTTGGTTTCGTTATTCTTTGGGAGTAGGTAAGTAATGCCACTTGCTAACCATTCAGGTGTTTCCTTTGGGTCTCTCATAATTCCATTGAGCAGCTGAACTAGCTTACCGTGTGCGCATGGGAGCGATGCGAGCCAGAAATTCGGCACCCTATCTTTACCGGGGGATTTCCAATTATGGGCCTTCGTGAGTGCCTTTCTTAGGTCTGATATTGTGATGTCCTCCCATGCTTGTTGTAAATTTTGGTAGGATCGTTCAGTTTGTATAATCCAGTCTGCATTTATGTTGTACGTCTTCTTGTCATTCCAAATCCTCTTCCAAAAGTTTTGAACTTCTTCCATGGGAGGGGGGTCTTTAACGGTTACTTTCTCCTTCCCTATTTCTCTGTAGAATTTTTTGGCATTGGATGTGAACAGCTTATTTTGCTTGTAAAACTTGTTTCTCTTCTCAAATCTTCGTATTCTTTGGGCTTTTGCTTGGACTTTTTGTTTCAGCGTTTCTTTTATTGATATCAGTTCTTCTCTTGGTGAGGATCCAAATTTTCTCTTCATCTTTCTTCCTGTTCTGGATCTTACATCATTTCCACATATTAGTTCATTTAATATTGATATTTCCCCTCTCATAAATTCAATCTCTTTTTCAATTTTACTTCTCCAGGTTTGATTTCTTCCCAGGTTTTGTTTTCTTTGTTTTTTCGGGGGCATACAGCTGGTTTCAATTGCCCTAGCAGAAGCGTAAATAATTTCATTTAACTCAGTAAAATCAGGTTTTAATTCTCGTATTATTTCATTTGTTACATAGTTGCCAATTTGGATTTGTTTTTTATTTTGGTTTGTATTTGAGAGTTTATGAAGTGGTTCTCTATCATTCATACTTGTATGTCTTACAAATTCAAGCGTATTCAGGATTTTCTGCCTCATTTCTGCCATAGACTCTCTGTATTCTTCAGCAAATGCGAGATCTTCAGTTACTGTTGTTTTTTCGTTTTCCTGGCTATCTTTAGCAGGTACAATAGAATTTCTTGTATCTTCAGGCCTTTGCGTACTTTGGTCAGATGGCAGTCTTTCAATTAAGCCTCGTGGCGGGCTATACTGTTCATCTGATTCTTCATTTCCTTTGTGTCTTATATTTATGTCATTTTCCGTTGCGTGCTTGATCGCGCTTATTTCACTGTCTGTGAGTCTGTTATTTCTAAGGATATCCCTCCTCACATTTGCTAATTTGTTCTCGTCCAAATAGGGCCTACTGTCTTGATTCCGTGTTCTCCATATACTGTAAGAGTTTGCGGTGTGTCTCTCTTGAGATGGCCTACCTAATGCATAGTAATAAGCGTATATTACTTCTTTATACTCTTCTCGGGTCCATTTGTTCCGCTTACATTTTTCTTTCTGTGATGGTTGTGGTGGTGAACTTGGAGGGCTCGAGTTGGGGGATTTCCCGTTCAAGTGACCATCCATGTCCGTATTCGGAGAAGTGTTTGTGCCAGTTGATGACTTTTCGATCCCAGGCTGGCTCTTCCCTGGGGTACGCGCTTCCAGATTAACCATAGGACAAGCGATTTGGTATACTGATTTAGTTTTCCTTTTAGTTTCCAAAAACATTTTGGTGCTACAATAATGTTATCATTTTTAAGCTTTGATTGGCTCGTGGGGAGACGGCCATCATTGCTGTTACAATTATAATCGTACCATTATAGCAGCCGTAGTCGGCTTATTATTGTTATTATCATCACCATTATTATCACTATCATCATTATCACCACCATTACCATCATCATTATCATCATCACCATCACCATCACCACCATCATCATCAATGATATTGTTTTATGTGTAGTCACAGCAGTATCTTATTATTGTTATTTATGTTTTTTTATCATTATCACCATCACAGTAGTATCTGTCTGTCTCGTTGGCTGGCTTGGTGGTTGGCTGGCTGACTGTCTTCAACGCCAGAGTTCTTGCCTGTCAAATAATACTTTCATATTTGGTTAACAATAGAGCCGAGGTGAGGTTTGTGTTGGTTGAACTCTTTGAGTGTGTGTTGGTTGAACTCTTTGGGTGTGTGTGTGTGTGTGTAGATAGGTAGATAGATTATCAGCACTATTACTATCATTATTATCATCATCACCATCATCACCATCACCATCAGTGATTTTATTTTTTTAGGTGGGGTCCTATCGGTCAAAAAAAGTTCAGATGTTTACTACTATTAGGCTTAAGAAAAATTAAGGAAGGGCTGTTCTGTATTGTTTGTGAATAGAGAAGTTGTGTCCGACCAGAGAGAATCTTAGCATCATTAATTTTGTTTTTCCATGTGCGTTTGTGTTATTGCAATAAAAAGTGTTTGTATATTTCGTATAAGGTAATATTGTGGAGGTTGAAGTTGACCTTTCTAGAGATGTTTGTATGTCCAGTTAGAAGAACAGGTGTGTTTTTGCAATAAAAAGTATATGTTTACATTTATATTTGAATATTCTGGGAGGAAGCAAAGAAAAGTCAGATTTTCATAGAAAGTTTTAGGGTTTTGTAAGTCCACAAAAAGAAAAGCGTGATGTTTTTAGAGAGAAGAAGAAAAAAAAAAGAAAAAGGATGTTTACAGAGGCAATTGTGGGTATCAAAGTTTTTAAAGCTGGTCGAATGTATGATTGAAAACTGTAGATATGTAAATTTTCTTAACTTATTTTGAAGGGCTGTTCTGTATTATTTGTGAATAGAGAAGCTGTGTTCGACCAGAGAGAATCTTAGCATCATTATTTTTTTTCCATGTGCGTTTGTGTTATTGCAATAAAAAGTGTTTGTATATTTCGTGCAAGGTAATATTGTGGAGGTTGAAGTTGACCCCTCTAGAGATGTTTGTAGGTCCAGTTAGAAGAACAGGTGTGTTTTTGCAATAAAAAGTATATGTTTACATTTATATTTGAATATTCTGGGAGGAAGCAAAGAAAAGTCAGATTTTCATAGAAAGTTTTAGGGTTTTGCAAGTCCACAAAAAGAAAAGCGTGATGTTTTTAGAGAGAAGAAAAAAAAAGGGTGCTTACAGGGGCAGTTGTGGGTATTAAAGTTTTTAAAGCCGATCGGATATATGTTTGAAAGCTGCAGATATGTAAATTTGTAAATTTCTTAACCCACTTTGAAGAGAATTTCAAATACTCACGAGGTATTGTAGATGTTCCAGTCTTTGAGAGTTATTTTTCCCCGTTGCTAAACTGGCCCATATTAGTGTTTCTATGGCTTTCGGCCACCGAACTGTCAGAGCAGTGAGGAACACGTCCAGCCGCTGTCAAGGCTGGCGCTCTCTTATTATTATTATTATTATTATTATTATTATTATTATTATTATTATTATTACTATTATTATTATTATTATTATTATTATTATTATTATTATTTATTATTATTATTATTATTATCATTATTATTATTATTATTATTATTTTATGTTTGACTTTTGCTTTACATTTGTATAAGTTGGCTCCAAGTCTCACCCAGAGACCTCAAGAGACAACAACTTGGAAGTTCATGTTGGTGTTATGCCTAGGGTGCCATATATTTGGTTTTGTACATAGTGTTGTTCTAGAGAATGTTTAAGAAACCATATATTATTATTATTATTATTATTATTATTATTATTATTATTATTATTATTATTATTATTATTATTATTATTATTATTATATTATTATTATTATTATTATTATTATTATTATTATTATTATTATTATTATTATTATTATTGTTATTATTATTGAAGATGTCACACACAGTATTGAATATTGTGATGTAGATTGAAGATGTATGTACTGGGGATGTGTGCTCTCTGTCAAGTCACAAGGATCTCAGGCAGACAGTACTTTCCAAAGTATGAGTACAATCTTAAGTAAAGCCAATTTTTGCAATACACCAAGACTGTATGCTATTTCCACAGTATCCAGATGTTTCTTCAGTTTGGTTGGTATTGAACCTAATGCTCTAATGACAAGAGGAGCATCTTTTATGCCTGATTCCCACTGTTGCCACATTTTGGCAATCTCAATTTTCAGGTCACCATATTTCTCAGCCTTTTCTCCTTCTTTCATAATGATATGTTGATCTCCTGGCACTATCATGTCAATTATTAGACATTTTTGCATGTCCTTCCTAAAGGCTATTATATGTGGCCTGCAGTGCTCTAACACCTTGTCTGTCTGGAAGTCGAAATTCCAAAGTATCTTTGCCTTCCTTTTTCTCCTCCATTACCTTTTCTAGTATATGTTGGTACCAAGCACCCATTTCCTCATAGCCATACTTCAGCACAGTAGCCAATGAATTTGGGGGGCTATCTTGTCATGCCTTCACAAGACGTTTTCACAAACACTAAAAATGTGAGTCACACTTATGACCTTCTTCTCACATACTCTGCATAGGTTGATTGCGATTGTATGGTATGTATCCCTTTTCAGTGAGTTGGTATTCAGTGCCTGCTCCAGGGCAGTAATGATTAAGCTTTCAGTCTTCTTTTTAAGGTTACTATTGCTGTGCCACATCCATGATGCTTCCTGATCTTTTAAGTTGTTAGATTCATAGTGGAACTGACCTTGTAATTCCAAGCAGAGTAGCGTTTCTTCTCTTTCATTGGCAATTCATGATTAAAATTCATTAAAAATCTCAACTCCATTGATTGCAAATCCTTCTACATTAGCAGCATACCATAGCAGGTCCTGTTCATTGTTTACCAAATACTTTAGCATTTTTCTTCTTTCAATGTCGATACACTCCTGTATGCTAATCAAACTAAGTCCACCTTTACACCTCTTCATGTACAGCCTATGTATGTTTGCCTTAGGGTGGAAGGCACCATGCATTGTCATCATTTTTTGGGTAGTGCAATCGAAATAGTCAATCTCCACTCATGTCCATTGTTGATGGCAGTCACAAGGGTCCTTGCATTGAGTTTTGACTTCAAGAGAAGTTTGAAGTGCTTCAAGTATTCAGTGGTGACCTTGACTTACATGTCTTTATGCAAGATACTGTCCAGCTCCAGGATCCCAAGGTTCTTGTACCCATCATCATCTGGGCCTCCTATTTACCCTCTATTTGGCAGTTCTATGTTCCTGCAATTTGCTCTTTTCTCCTCCTTCAAAGTGAGCACCACACACTTTGAGATACTGAATTCCATTTTTATATCCTTGCCGCCTCATCCAGCCTCTCCATTTCAGGCTCTGTTCTTTGTGAACAGTTTTAAATCATCCATGAAGAGAAAGTGGTTGAGACGAAGTCCATCCTTCCTCAGTGTGTAGGTCCATCCTTCCTCAGTGTGTAGGTTCATCCTTCCTCAGCTCGTAGTGTGTGTTGACTTTGAGTAGAACTACAGAAAGTTGGATCAAGGCTATAACAAACAGCAATGGTGAACAAGAATCTACCTGAAAGATACCTCTTTTGATTGTTACCTCAGCTAAGCTCTGACTGTTACAGAAAAGACATGTTTTCTAACTAGGCATGTTGTTCTTCATTAGTGCACATACATTCTCAGCTACTCCACACATGTCAAGTGTTCCCAGAATCCACAAATATGGCAACATGTCATAAACCATTTTAAAGTCTATCCAAGCCATTCACAAGTTTTTGGGGTTGCTTTTTTTTTGCTTTTGGTACTATTTGCCCTTCTCCATTACAACTTTGTTAATTACAACGTGGTCCTTGGTGCTCTTGGACCTTTTCCAGCATCCCTTTTGTTCTACTGGAAGTAGATTGTTTTCTGCAAGGAATGTATATTTTCTTTGTGAGGATACTCGTTAACACATTCCATAAGAGGTTAAGACAAGCATTGAGTTAGTAATTGCCAACCTCACTGCCTAATCTTTCAGCAAATGATCTTCCAGTGATAATGTTATCTCTCCCTCTACAATCCATTCCAGAACTGTACCATTCTGCAAGTCATCATCTGATTGCATACCAATTCGTTTGTGTGTTAACCTAAACCAGTTAAGCCTATAGCCTTGGATTTTATCTGGTCCTAATTGCTCTCTGGTGTCGCAATTTTGATACCTGTGTAATTACATCTTCCATTGCTATGCATACATGATCCTGTCTAGAACCTCAGGGTGATGGAGTTCAGAGCTTGAGGAATGAATACCCTCAGTACCAATGTTGCTATAAACCTCTTACTTTCCCCACTCACCCCCAGTTATTATAGAATTGACAGGTTTACCCTGTTCTCCATCCAAGCTCTTAAAAAAACTACCTCTGGTTATTTGTGAACAGTTTGTTTTGACACAACTGCAATATGCTATCATTGTAGTGTTGCACCTTCAATGATTTTGCTCGAATACCTTGTTTTAGAATTTCAATAACAGTTCTGAACCCTTTCTTTTCTATATGGTATTTTGTTTCAAGATATGCCTTTGCACCTTCTTTAGTATATTTCCACTGCCCTTTGGACTATTCTGCTATGCAACTCAGATCTTTATGCAAGGTTTTAATATCAGCTTTAATTCTTTGCTGATTTCCTCTTTTTTCTCAACCAGTTCACCAACTAGAATTGAAGCAGATCTAATCAAGTCCTTTGTTTCTGATAGATCTTTTATTGGAATATACTTCAGGGCCCCATCAACATTTTGGGTCACACTGTCACGGTCGAAGCATCACAAATTCACCAGTTTGGTCTCTGCTTTTGTAGTGATTATTTCCTCAAGTCTTATCGTTAGGTCCCTCTGTTCCTCAATTATATCCTCTGGTAATGCAGGGTCCTTTAAATTATACTGATTCTTTCCCATTTCTCCACGCAAGTCCCTTTCCACTACTGCATCCTCATCTTGCCTATCCATCTACAGACCTTCACCTTGCCTATCTATCTGCTGACCTTCCCCTACATTATCCTGCTTATGGCTATCATCACTACAGGCACTTTCTCTGATTGTCTGAATTTGGGATTCATTAAGAAAGTCTCTATTCTCATTAATTTTTTTCTGATTCATAAGCCCATTTTCAGTAATCTGAAACATAAAGGTGGTGCTCCAGCATGGCCGCAGTCAAATGACTGAAACAAGTAAAAGAGTAAAGAGCATACCTTGCTGGTTCCAAAGTTCTAGTACTGATAATTATTATTATTATTATTATTATTAGTAGTAGTAGTAGTAGTAGTAGTAGTAGTAGTAGTAGTAGTAGTAGTAGTAGCAGCAGCAGCAGCAGCAGTAGCAGTAGTAGCAGTAGTAGTAGTAGTAGTAGTAGTAGTAGTAGTATTTGTATTATTATTATTATTATTATTATTATTATTATTATTGTGTGAGAGAGCAGATCATGCCATCAAAGTAACACTGGGGTAAAATATACGAAGCCCAATATACCTATCAAGACTACCCATCTGTGAAGGGTGTACCAGGCATATGCATCACAACTATGTGCATGACATGGTGAGTTCATATCAAGATAAACAGTGCATGACCTTGCAGGTGGGGACCAGTTATAATGTTCTTCAGGTCGAGTGGCCCATCCCGCTCAAACAATCCTTGAACAAGGGTTGTTTAAAGATGTTGAACAAAACAGCCATGTTTCCAGAAGTGAATTATTCCAACCCCAAAGAATTCCACTCAATACATGGCTATAATGCTCCCCCACTACTTCTGCTCATGATCAGAGATGCACATATCATCAGCCACTAAGGGACATGCTCAACTGCAAATGGTCAAACAAATGACAAGCATATCTGGTTGGTTTGGCTGCCAGCACAATTCTGTTTGAATTGATTTCATATTCAGTGTAATGATACACTTTTATTGGCAAATAAACAATGTAAAATTCATTTTTGCAACAAATCAATAAATAAAGAGTTATTAGCAATTAAAGTTTGAAAATTTTGATAATTTTAGCCAATCGCAAGCCAAACACATTCATGCCTGTTTCCATAGTAACAAGCAGAACATGATAACTCTTTTGTCTATGAGAAAGCATGTGTCAACAAATATATTGAACCCACTTGTTTTACCTATCTGTTGACAATTGAGTATGTGAATTTATGAACTGGTCAACAAAATGTTTTTTTTTTTAAATATTAAATTTTTAATGTGTTGTTCATCGCATTTGCATTAAATACATATTGAAAGCTCAAAACTACTTGTTTACATACTTCTCTTTGTCTCTCAGGTGGTTGTGAGATGTGATAAAAATAAGAGCTAAATAACGTTTTTTGGATAAATCTTTTAAGTTCATACTATTGCATTAAATGCATATTGAATGCTTCAAATTAAAAAATACATGTTGTTTACAAATATTGACAACACGTGCTATTTTCAAGATGTTCTATTCTACTCTAGGCACAATGCCCGAAATTTTGGGGGAGGGGTCCAGTCGATTAGATCGACCCAGTACACAGCTGGTACTTAATTTATCGACCCCAAAAGGATGAAAAGCAAAGTCAACCTCAGCGGAATTTGAACTCAGAATGTAAAGACAGACGAAATAATGCTAAGCATTTCACCCGGCATGCTAACATTTCTGCCAGCTCGCTGCCTTGCTATTTTCAAGATGTTGACGACAAAATGTGCAGCTATGCACAAAAGGACAGCTTCCAAATCCTGTTTCCTGACTGGGTGAAAATGATCAAACTTTAAACATCTATAATTTTTTAAAACATTTTTCTGGAAAAAGTGAAATAACTCTGGAAATTTATCTTGGAAAAGTATATTATTAAGACAATTTTTTTAATTTCCAATAAACTTTAATTTTTGAAATGCTGGCAGCTAAACCAACTAGATCCTAAATCCGTAATATTGAGCAGAATATTTGCCATGGCCCATCTTTTACACCAAGAAAAAACGTGTACATGATAACACTTGCAGTCAGTTCAGTGCCTTAATGCATCGGGTCATTTATTATTATCATTATTACTGAGTGAGAGAGCAGCACATGCCATCAAAGTGAAACTGGAGTGCAAATATATGAAGCCTAATATACCCATCATGACTAACCATCTGATAAGGGTACACCAGGCACATGCATTACAATCATATGTGCACAACATGGTGATCTCAAATGAAAATAAACATCGCATGACCTTGCAGGTGGGGCCCAGTTAGAATTTTCTTCAGGTCAAGTAGCCTATCCCACACAAATGGTCCCTGAATAGGTTTGTTTTATGGATGATAAACAAAACAGCCATATTTCCAGAGGTGAATTATTCAAACCCCAAAGAATTCCTCTCAACAAATGGTTATGATGCTCCCCCACTACTTCTGCTCGTGATCAGATATGCACATATCGTCAGCCACTAAGGGACATGCTCAACTGGTTAAGGTCAAACAAATGACAAGCAAATCTGTGGTATTGAGCAGAATATTTGCTGTAGCCCATCTTTTATACCAGACAAAACAATGTACATGAAAACACTTCCAATCAGTCAAGATCAAAAGCCATGAGAGCCACTACCTAGTATTACTGCAATTATCATCATCATCATCATCATCATCATCATCATCATCATCATTATTATTATTATTATTATTATTATTATTATTATTATTATTATTATTATTATTATTATTATTATTATTTACACGCCTTTTTATATAATCTCATGTTGTATTGCCGTGTACATTCCCCAATGTTTTGTGTGTGTGTGTGAACCCTTAGTGGTTAATAAAGAAATCACTATTATTATAAGCGGTGAGCTGGTAGAATCATTAGCACGCTGGACGAAAAGCTTAGCGGTATTTCGCTCGTCTCTACATTATGAGTTCAAATTGCGCCGAGGTTGACTTTGCCTTTCATCGATAAATTAAGTACCTGTGAAACCCTGGGGTCGATGTACTCGACTACCCCCTCCCCCAAATTACAGGCTTTGTGCCTTTAGTAGAAAGGATTATTATTATTTATTATTATTATTATTATTATTATTATATTATTATTATTATTATTATACCAATGGTAGAAATCATTATAGTTCTCGTTATTTTTGTTCCCGTTTGATTGTGACAGACGTTTTATGACATTCTGCTATTTCTGTTTTACAACCAAGACAGTTTTATGTTTTTTGGCGCCCGTTAGCTCTCATTGTGTTCCTACTTAAACCGCTTTCATAGTTTTCGTGTTGAGTGTCCCCTTCCACCTAAACCCACCGTAGTTCCTTTGACAGCTTGCCTTCCCTTTTTTTCTTTTTTTTGTACCTTTTATCGCACATCAAAGGAACTATGTGGGCGCATAGGAGAGAAGCCTTGCATATGTTTTGGCTGTGTATGTGCGTATTTTCCTTTTTTCCTGTATTTATATTTGCGAATAAACGTACGCACACATAGCTATGTATGCGCGCGTGTGTGAGTACGTGCATGTATAGATAGATAGATAGATAGATAGATAGATAGATAGATAGATAGATATAGATAGATAGATAGATAGACACATACATACATACATACATACATACATACATACATACATACATATATACATACATACATACATACATACATACATACATACATACATACATACATACATACATACATACATACATACATATATATATTTCACTCCCTCAGCCTTAGATATTTACCTGTGTGAAAGACACAAATACACACACACATATACAACATACACGCTCTCACACACAAATACACATGCACATACACATATATACATCTGGAGATACATGCTTGTTCTTTTCCTATTTTTTACTTGCTTCTTTGATTGTATTGAAACAAGTTCCATATATTCCCGTTATATCTAATTTCATGTATGTGTGGTTGAATGCGTTAATGCTAAGTATGTGAGCGCGTACCCGAAAGACGCATAGCCTTTTATATCGAGTCCTTCGCTTTGTTCTGTGCTAGCAATGTGAGAAAATATAACTTTAAAGCGTTGCACCCACAGTTGATACATATATGCATATAGATAGACCATAGGAAGACCTTGACACACTCCCATAACACATCTGATATGCGGAACAATATTCTTTGTCAGTTGCAATAGATTGAACGAAAGAAAAAGATGCAATGTTGAACCCAATGTTGGAAAGATATTACGTGACACTGTCTTCATTTCTTTTCATGGCTACACGTTGAATAAAAACTTACAAATAAACAGGTGTCGATAATTTGATCGAAATTGTTACTACTTATAAGATACCTGGATTGTGAAGCAAGCATCAACTCAATGTGAAAAGCAAGAGGAGTGAAATTAATTAAGGTTATATCTGTACTGAAGAAAAGTCGGAGCTGTCAACAAGAAAGTAACAGCTCAAAACTCATAAAACTATTTTAACTATGAAGATTAAATTTTAAAGCATGGATTATATGCGAAATCGCCACTAATTGATCTTTAATCATCGGTTGCCTTGAAGGTCTAAATGATCGAGAACAACATCTCTACGAAGTCGTGGGACCAGTTTTAGATGGTAGTGAAATTTCCCTTAACTCACACGCTAACATTTTTCAAAAGAAAAAGAATTACACATTAAGCCTTAAATAATTATATAAAAAAAACAAAAAAAAAAACGAGATGATCGCCGCTCGAATGGAGCTAACTTAAGGCTAAAGAAAAGCAATAACAAGCTACATAATCACATAAAACTTAAGCTATACTCAGTTTGGCAATTATATTCATCCACTAATTCAGCTGAGCAGTCAAACCAAAGCAACATACATACATACATTACATATACATACATACATACATGCATACATACATACATACATACATACATACATACATACATATATACATACATACATACATACATACATACATACATACATACCATGCCGAGCGAAGCCGAGTATATGTATCGCAGTATCTTATTTAAAACGAGACATCCGACGAGTTGCAGCTTGCACTGGTTTATGCAGCACAACTACCCGTACAATATCCTACCTGTAAGGGACAGATGCAGGATAGGTCGAAACGATCGTTGCATTGAATAAAGATTCTTGCTAACTCAATTTTACGTTTCCCTCATTTATTATACATATATATATATATTTGATTAATAAGGGAGATGGAAGATGGAAGAAACGAGGATGTTTATTGATCACTACAATTGTTTCGACCCATCTAGATCCCTCATGAGTGGGATACTGAACAACTGGTTTAGGAGAATCCGTCGGTGTAGATGTGTCTTTTCAGGTGATTACAAGATGTATCTCGTTAAAATAACGTCTCTTCCGTAAGATTTCTTCTCATTATATATATGAGAGAGTACACATTGAATTATGTAGTCCAAATAACAAAATATCGGAAATAAATGGTATGGCCATGATAGGAATGCCTTTGGTTTTAGGTTTATTTAATCGGGGTTGACAAGGGGCTTGACAGCTCATATAAAGAACCTCTTTTCCAAATGTTATGGCTCTCCTTATCTTTACTGTCCTTTCTTGGAAACAGCGTTTTTGAGATAATTATCTCAGACTTATTTAATTTCTAAAAAATTCGATGCTTAATTCTACACCAATAAATATACATATTTATATGTTGTTGACAGAAAGTCGAAAGATTGTTTTGCCTGTAAAATTAACAAAAAGCGTGAGTTCGTGTCCCACGAGTAGCTTCGACCTTTTGTGGTCAATAGTTTTGTTGACTTGATATTTGTACACCATTATTTCTAGCTTTATCTGCTTCGAGATCCACCGTTCCAAAGAAGAATTATTTCCCATATCTGTATATTTATTTAGTGATTCGTTCAGTACTTCTTCGGCAAGTCACTATGCAGCAATTCAATAAATGGATCTCTGTCAGGTTCGACGATAAGTACTCTGTATTCGTTAATTGCTCTGTCTGTTACAATGAATAAGTGTGAAATATTCCACAGACATACGTACACTTAACAAATTTTTTGAGACAGAATCAGCGTGACACTATGTTTGGAAAATCTAGACCTTTGGCTTAAATGTACTATCCATCCGACAGGCCTTCACAATTTCCGTTTGCCCAATTTCATTCACAAGTCTTAAAATGATCTAAGGCATGGGTCACCAAACTACGGCCCGCAGGCTGGATCCGACCCGCAATGTCAATTTGTCCGGCCCGCCGAAGTATGCTGAAAAGACAGAAACATGCTTTTATACTGCTTCTTACACTTCTTAGATTACGTATGTCGTATGTATACTGAGTCAGTTACGTCACGCACTACGTATTTCACGCGCCATAATAATTACTACAGTAGATCATGTGTGCCTCGGGCTAGTCAGATATTAGTGATTACAATTAAAACGAGAATATCTGACGCCGAGGCCTAAGACTGATTTTGTTTTTTCTTGATGATAAATGTCGCATTTTCAATAAAAATGGGGAGAAAAGCACTCTTTGTGGAAACAAATGACCGGAATGCTAGTTGCCTGATATGCAACGAAAGTGTTGCTGTTATGAAAGAGTGCAATATTCGTCGTCACTACGAAGCACAACATCTCTCAACACATTCTAAATATTCTGGAAAGTTGCGGTCCGAGAAATTTGAATCTAGGAAACGTAGTTTGGAATCTCAAAGGAATTTCTTTACGAAAAAGTTTGTTGAAAATGAATCTATCACTCGTGTAAGTTACGAAATAGTGAATAAGTTGACAGAGCGAGGAAAATCATTTACTTACGGAAACTTTATAAAAGAGTGCATGGTGGAAGCATCAAATGACTTGTGTCCGGTAAAAGCTAACATGTTTGACTGTATCAGCGTTTCAGCCAGCTGAGTTGTGCGGAGAATAGAACTTGGAGAGAATATACAGTTACAGATACATGAGAAAACTAAGAAATGTTTGTGATATTTTCTTGCAATGGATAAGTCTAGTGATCTCTCTCGTACGTCATAACTTCTTGTGTTTATTTGTGGTGTTAATTGCAACTTTGAGATTACAGAAGAAATGGTATCCGTTTGCAGTATACATGGAACAACAACTGGAGGAGATATTTTCATAGAGGTGCGGAAAACTTTGCAAAACTATAACCCTCAGTGGAATCAACTTCGATATATTACAGTCGATGAAGGAAAAAATATGGCAGGAGTGACGAAGGATTTGGTAGGGTGGATCCAGACCAAGTTAGAAGAGCTTCAACTTCCGAAAGCTCTGTTTATATACAGCATTATACATCAGCAAGCATTCTGTGGAAAACACATAGACATTTCTTGCGTACTAAAACCGGTTACAACTATGGTGAACTTTATTCGGAATCATGGGCTTAATTTCTGTGACTTGCCTTACTACACAGAAGTGAGATGGCACAGTTGCGGTAAAGTCCTGTTTCGTTTATATAGGCTCTGAAAAGAAATAGATACTTTTCTCACCGAAAAGAATAGAGCTGATCCCCAGCTGTCAGATCCTTCATGGTTTTCAAAGTTGTCATTTTTAGTTGACGTCACTTCTCATATGAATGAATTGAATTTAAAACTGCAAGGAAAGAATAACCTTGTCTATGATCTCTAGAGAGTTATTACAGCATTTCGGAGAAAGCTAAATTCTCGTCAAACGAAAAGGGAACTGGCAAAGAAAATGGAATGCTCTCACACTGCTATAGAGAAGAATATTCACTCGATGGGAAAGGTTCAGAAGTATGGAGCATGGGTTCCTCATGCATTAAGTGACAACAATAAAAATCAATGAGCCACAATCTCCGCTGGTTTGCTTGCTCATCACCGCTCATCTCATGAACACAAGCAGCCACTTCTTTACCGAATTGTTACTGGCGACGAAAAATGGTGTCTGTACATCAATATGAAGCAACGTAAGGAATGGCTTAGCACCGATAAACAAGCCACACCGCGCATGAAACAAGATCTTCATCCGCGTAAAACGATATTGTGCGTATGGTGGGACTAGGAACGGATTATCCATTATGAATTGCTTGAACGGAACCAAACGGTCTACGCGGAACTCTATGTTCAACAAATGGAACGACTCAACACGGCTATTCAAGAGAAAAGACTTAATCGGCAGCATGGAGTTCTTCTGGTGCACGACAATCCCCGCCCTCATATCGCCAATATGACGAAGGAAGCCATTCAAACGCATGGCTAGGAAGTGCTGCCACACCCACCGTACTCTCCTGATTTGGCACCAACAGATTTCCATCTCTTTCGATCTCTTTCAAATGCTATGCGCGGAGTTTAGTTCAATACTGATGCAGAATTGAGAGCTTAGTTGGATCAATTTTTCGAGTAGAAATCGGGTGATTTCTACAAACGAGGTATTGAAAATCTTGTTGAACGTTGGGAAGAAGTTGTAAACAACAAGAATTATTGATTAATTAGTTGCTATTTTTTTATTAAACCTTTTAAAAAATTTAAAATTAAAAAAACAGCGGAAACTTAGTTGCCAACCCAATACAAAGCGTAAAATACACGTCTGGAATAATTTCTCATAATTGTAGGAATAAAATAATATAATAATAATAATAATATAATAATAATAATAATAATAATAATAATAATAAAATAATAATAATAATAATAATAAGATCATATAGTTCAGCAATGTAACTACACACGTGCCGTTGGTGATTTCTTTTCCTTCTTTGGACTTCTCCCTTTCTCCTTTTCGACGAAGAGCTATGCTCGAAACCTTAAACTCTCTTTCACCGAGTATCAAGCTAATACATTTCTTGTGCACGTCTCCATGTCTGTTTTTATGCTTTAATTTGAATTTACTATATGTGTATGTGTGTATGTTTGTGTGTGTGTGTGTATGTGTGTATTTATGTGTGTGTCTTTGTGTTTGTTTGCTACCCCCACCATCACCGTTTGACAACTAGTATTGGTGTATTTATATCTCCATAACTTAGCTGTTCGGCAAAATGGACCGATAGAATAAGTGCCAGACTAAGAAAATAAGTCCTGAGGTCGATTTGTTCAACTAAAAGGCGGTGCTCCGGCATGGCCGCAGTTAAATGACTGAAACAAGTAAATGAGTAAAAGAATAAGGGTAAATTTTATACCTATTGTCACTTTAAATAAGTGCAAAATTATAATTGTTAGTCTCTCACGCTATAAAATCTCCAATTTCATTGTCGCAAAGTGTTGCAAAATATTCACTTTCATTTTATGATGGATGTATCCATGTAGAATTTTTGAAACATCAATTGATGATATCCGCAGAAGCATAGCCAGGTTCTAAAGTTAGGAGGAGCGAGCAAATTAAAAACGATGCAGTGACACATACCCAGCAATTTTTAACTCATTTCTCTTATATTACGCGAAATATTTCATTACTTATAATATACGTAACTGTATTCTACATTCATTAATTTCACGCTTCAGTAAAAATGTCATTATGTATTAAACTTACAACTAGTGATATAGGTGTGACGTGAAAACGATGAAATTCCTCATGATCGTCCAATGTCGAGAGGTCATTAAGTTAGGATTTGTTTTGGTTCTTCACATGTCAGTGGTCATCAGCACATCAATGGAGATTGAGCAGACAATTGGTCAAATAATGTAATGACTCCAGAATGTTTTTCCAATGCCATGCAATTAACAACAAAAGTGATTCGACGTTTATCGCACAAGTGTACTAAAGAGTTAAAAACAACGAAGAAAAGGTGCCAATTTTGTAAAATCTGCTGAGAGGGTGGGGAACGGTTGCTCCTCTTGCTCCCTTATGTCCGCCGTTCAAAAGTTAAATGCATTTTCTTGCAGACTCCAGATTTTTGAAAGGTCTCTCAACTCGATAAGCATTTTCTATTAACTAACAACAAAGTCGTTTTCCCGTTTTCATCTCCAAGTTGAAAGATTGAAATATAACGTAATAAACGAATGTAACCGAGTAATTGTATATTTTCAATGTAATTTTTAAAATTTTGAACACAACCCAAGAATCCTCAATCGTTGTAGAGCTCGAGAAGTCCACGGAACACAGGTGGGGAACCTCTACTCTACAACGTCTCTAAATATGTCACATGAACAAATACAAGGTCTATATCATAATTGTTTACCTGAGTCGATTACTGGTATGCTCGAGCCAATTATGGAGCCTCTACATGGTCGGTTGGTTTGCTACAAATAGCAACCATATACTCCTCAATCTACATCTTATCTTAAAAAATGGAAGAGCACATTGTACTCTTGGATACATTGTCTGAAAATTAAGACGGGGTGATCATAGCCAGAATTCTTTGATAGCAAATCTTTTTGGTCAAAACTGACTTGAGGTTGAATAACTACCGGCTTTCTGATCAGATTCTAGAACAATACCTTACAGCTCCCAATCAAATCCGATGATTACTTTTTAAAACATATACTAATATTCTATGCCTGCTCTTACAGAACATTGTACATTTAATTCATGATTATCTCGTTACTTCTTCGTATTGAATAACAAAGTATATGTTTCTCTGAAAAGGTCAAATAAAAAGAACATCTTGAGTTCCCCACATTTCGCCCTTCACGTAATTATTTCTTATCAGCATTTCCATCTCCACAGCATTAAATGTGCTAACATCAACTTACAAACAATGAGGTCAATCAATCTGCTACAAGAACCAAACACAAGAAAATTCTTTTCTACTGTAGAAGCAAGGCCCGAAACTTTGGGGGGGGGGGAGGCAGTCGATTAGATTGATCCCAGTATGCAACTGGTACTTAATTTATCGACCTCGAATGGATGAAAGGCAAAGTCGACCTCGGCGGAATTTTTGAACTCACATCATAAAGACAGGCGAAATACCTATTTCCTTACTACCCACAAGGGGCTAAACACAAAGAGGACAAACAAGGACAGACAAATGGATTATGTCGATTATATCGACCCCAGTGCATAACTGGTACTTATTTAATCGACCGCGAAAGGATGAAAGGCAAAGTCGATCTCGGCGGAATTTGAACTCAGAACGTAACGGCAGACGAAATACCGCTAAGCATTTCGCCCGGCTTGCTAACGTTTCTACCAGCTTGCCGTCTTCAAACAAAAAAAAATTGCCATCAAAATCTTTACTTAATCCATATACTTTACTGACTTTGAAAGAGAAACGACATGTTTTAAACCGGTCATGAACAAACTGCAACCTCAGGACTTCCTGGATGACACCTAAAGGAAAATTACCTTGATATTTCTAGGAGTGCAGCCTGCTTGATGATAATCCATCTTTCAGGTAACCCTGAAATATTGAAAAAAGTCCCCATGCGTTTTACTGTATAAAAGGAGCTCGAATGAGTCATCAATCAGTTATGCTTGAGATGTTGATATGATAAAGTAGAACCAGCTATTGTCAATAACTTCAACACTACTAAATGCTGACTACGTTCAAATGACAAGGCAATATTGAAAACTAACAGTGACGTCAATAGTGTACAGTTGTCCATGACATTAATATTACTCAATATTGGACACTGTCAATAACATCAACATTATTCAATACCGACCATTGTCCATGACATTAATAACACTGTGTAACACGATTTTTGTTCTTAGGTAACAACAGTTGTTTCCTATACGCTTAGACAATAGTAGTGGTCTGGAGAGACCATGGATCTGCGCTCGAAGAAATTGTATCTGTTGCTGAGGGTGGTGCAGCGTCTGCCGTTGTAGAGGCCCACAAGGGAGTGGCAGTCACGCATACAGCGACTGCATTTGATGGAACTCTCTATTGGCGCTACTGGTTTCCCTTCCGTCTAGTGCGCTTTTCTTTGGTGGCGAGTTCCTCTTTCTTTTCCCCTCACTTCATCCCCTTTCTCAGTATATGTTTCTAGCGTGGGCGATCATTTGCGACCTCTTCCTATTTCAGGAGAGTACTAAAAATGTCTAATATTCCTTGAAACTTAGCTTTTGTTACATTTATTCAAACCCCAAAGAATCCCTCTCAACACATAGCTATGATGCTCCCCCACCACGCTTTCTCATTATCAGAAATACACATATTGTCAGCCACTAATGGACATGCTCAACTGGTTAAGGTCAAGCAACGGACAAGCAAATCTGAGGTACCGAGCAGAATATGTGGCATTACGATATTTCTGCTTCAGCAACTCAGCGCTGAATCAGTCTGAAATGTAATGGAAAATAGTTGAGGGATCTTTTCGGTTTGAACGGCAGTTTTTAAAAATAATTTCCACGTAACTAAACACTTTTAAACTTCGTATACTGGTAGAATGTGTTTATAAAATATCTTTTTCTCTTGGCCGTATTGAGAACATTCTATAGTTTGTAAGATATTTGTTGTTGTTTTTCTTTAATTTCTGCAATTTCAACCAATCAATGACTTCTATTGGGCTGAAAACATTCTGTGCCGTATGAAAATGCCCCTCGTTTAAGAAACAGATTGGGTTTATTTACAGTTCTGAAGAAAAAAAGATACCCTTCCCCCACCCCTAATCCTAAAAGAAATGCAATAGATCGATACTAGGGTCATAATTATGGGTGACAATTTCATATGACACCGCTAGAAAAAACTGCCGTTCAAACCGAAAAGATCCTAGTTGAGTTTCAAAGCATTGATGTCCACGTCACAAAAGCGAAGTTTGAAGAGAATAATAGTCATTTTCTTTGATTTCTAGATAGAAGCAAATAAGAAATAAAACTTACTGACTAAAAACAAAAACAAAGTAAAACAATTGTTACACAGCGTAATACTCAACGCTGGACACTGACAATGATATCAACACTACTCAATATTAATCCCTGTCAAACGATATCAACACTATTCTGTGCTGACCACTTCAACAGTGACAACGGCATCAGTGACAATGGCAACCACAGCAATTTATTCACTGAAACTTTATTACTTATGTCTTTCGTAGCTTACAACCCAACCCATCTCTTTCTGTCTACTTTCTGCCATTGTCTATTTCTCCTCTTAAACACTGCAATAATCAGTCAATCCTTCATTCGAACGACTTAATCTACCCATGACAGTATAGCAAGAATGACATGAATAAACAAACGAAGCAAAGAATGGTAAAACAAAGGTAAAATATCACTAAAAAGAAAGGATTATAAAAAGGAAAGTGCATAGAAAGAAGCAGAAACGTAAATAAAATTTAAAAGGAAGGAAAGAAGAGTGATTTTTATTAAGAGATTCAGAAGAAAAGAAATTTGAAATATAAAGTAAAACTTGCAAATAAAAGCCAACAGATATCTAATCAATATCGTAAAAAATATAAAATGCTCGAAATATATAGTTTCTACATTAATAAAAATGGAAAGGAACGGTTCACTATTGTTTAACGTCAGATAAAATGGTGGTTTTAGATCAGATGACATTTTTATTAACATCTTTTTATCTCAGTCTCTTACCAGACTGGATTAACAACAAAAAATATACAAAAATAAAAGGGATGCATTTTGAAGGTGGGTAACGTTTTTACGATTTCCGGTCATTATTATCTCATAATCGTTATTTTCCCATCAAAGTCCGGTTTCATAGTGATTATTAAAACAGAATACATTATTATCGCCATTAATACTCAATCCCTGATCGGCGTGGTTTATAGAAGTTACACAAAGTGGTAGGCGATAGTTTGAAACTTGAAAAAAAAAAAAATGAAAATGGAGGATTGAAAAAATATTCTAAAAAGTGATTTTAAACTAAACAAATAATTATAGGTTGTGTGTATAATTACAGATTTGCTGATAACTGAGTCGTTAGAGGGATTTGTTTATTAGTCTGGAAAAAAGAGTTGTAACCATATAACTATATAACCCAAAAACTAATACTTTATTATCCAGTTCCTTTTGCTACATCAGGTATACCTGTTTCAAGGACGTGCTGTCAAGGTAGCGAAAGGTATGTAGTACTTTACCCACACTAAGACAATAAATAATATTGGTTTCAAATTTTTTTGACACAAGGACAGCAAGTTCGGGGGATGGACAGTAAGTCGATTATATCAACTCCAGTATTGACCTGGTACTTATTTTATCGACACGAAAGGATGAAAGGCAAAGTCTACTACGGTGGCATTTGAACTTAGGACAAACGAAATGTTGCTAACAATTTCTCTGACGCAGTAAGGATTCTGCCAGCTTGGTGCCTTAAATCCTTCATTAATATTATTTCTAATTTGAAGGTGGTCAGCTGGCAGAATCGTTAGCATGCCGGGCGAAATGCGTAGCCGTATTTCGTCTGCCGTTACGTTCTAAGTTCAAATTCCGCCGAGGTCGACTTTGCCTTTCATCCTTTCGGGGTCGATAAATCAAGTACAAGTTACGCAATGGGGTCGATGTAATCGACTTAATTCCTTTGTTTGTCCTTGTTTGTCCCCTCTATGTTTAGCTCCTTGTGGGCAATAAAGAAATAAGAATCTTTAGCATGCCGGGCAAAATGCCTAACGGCATTTCGTCCGTCTTAACATTCTGAGTTCAAATTCCGCCGAGATCGACTTTACATTTCATCCTTCTGGGGTTAATGAAATAAGTACCAGTTGAACACTGGGTCGATGTAATCGATTTGTCCCCTCCCCCGAACTTGCTGGCCTCGTGCCAAAATTTGAAATCAATATTATTTTTAGTTTCAAGTCGGTGAGCTGGCAGAATCATTAGCATTGCTGGCAAAATGATTATTGGCATTTAGTCCGTGTTTACGTTCTGAGTTCAAATACCGCCGGGACTGACTTTGCCTTTCATTCTTCCGGAGTCAATAGAATAAGAACCAGCTGAACATTAGGGGCGATGTTATCGACTTACCCGCTCCAGCGAAATTACTGGCCTTTCTATTCCTTATAAAAATGTTAACACAATACATGTAATTCACTGTATACATCAGTAAATAGGTACTATTTTGATACTAGACAAATGCTATAGCCACTACTTTGATGTTCCATGTATTTGTTTGTTCCTTCTCGAGCCATGCCTGGCTCATAAGGGCCTGTTTCCCGGTTTCCTTGGTATATAGGTTCCCCAGGTGAGCTGCAAGATGCAGGAGGAAAGAGTAAGAGAAAGTTGTAGCCAAAGAGTCAGCAGGAGTTCGTCATTACCTTCTGCCGGAGCTACGTGGAGCTTAAGTGTTTCACTCATAAACACACACGTCACCCGGTCTGAGATTGGAACCCGCGATCCCTCGACCGCGAGTCCACTGCTCTAACCACTAGGCAATGTGCCTCCACGTTCCATGTATATAGTAACGCATAATGGAATTAATCCCATGTTCTATGAGTTCTGTGAAACAAAATCATACCTGCCTGCATTCAATATTATTTTAGAGTAAGGAACATGTTCGCAAATTACAGTGGATTTTGTGATAGAACTAATGTTTAGTGGGATAAAAACAAAATACTAATAATCCTTCTAATTTTGGCACATGACCAGCGATTTTGAGGGGAGGGTAAAGGCGATTATATCGACTCCAACATTCAACTGATACTTATTTTAGCGACCGCGAAAAAATGAAAGTCATAGTCTACCTCGGCAAAATTTGAACGCAGAACGTAAAGAACCTGAAGAAACTTGCAAAGCATTTTCACCGACGTGCTAACAAGTCTGCCAAGTTGCCACCTAACAACAACAACAACAGCAGCAGCAGCAGCAGCAGCAGCAACAGCAACAGCAACAACAACAACAATAATAATAATAATAATAATAATAATAATAATAATAATAAAATTTAGCGGGAGGGAACTAGTCGATTGCATCGACCTCAGTGTTTCACTGGTGCCTAATTTATCGACCACGAAAGGATGAAAAGCAAAGTCGACAGCGGCAGCATTTGAACTCAGAAATTTACGAGCCGGAAAAAATGTCGCTAAAGCAATTTGTCAAGTGTGCTAACAATTCTCCAAGTTTGCCGCCTTCTCATTTGTATTAATGAAAGGGTATGAAACTTTGACGCTGTTTGACATGTCCTATTTAGATTTATACATTATACAAATACCTTATTCCTACATATTTACAGTTACCTCTTGTGAAAATAGTTTTAAAAACATTATACTTGTTAGGACGCTCAGTGTGGTAGCTGCTGCAGAGCTGGTCGTACAACTAATCAAATTAACGCGCATATTCAATGATGATACCGGTCAAAAAGGGAAGGTAAACTAGGAAGTTGCTTCCCATAGGCTTTTGTGTTTGTGTGTGTTTCAAATCATTTGCAAAGCAAACAGTGCTTCTCTTGTTACGTTCAGAACAAGAAGTTGCGTAGACTGGGACAGTAAAAGTTAGATAGAATCGACGAGCCATTTTAATATTGGAAACAAACAAGAGATCTTTTTCGTTTTCTTCCAGCCACAGATGTTAATCTGAAAATTTTCAAAAACATATGCATTTTATATAGTTTTGCATGCTAATGTCGAGTATCGCAGTCATTATTTTGGAAAACTTATAATAAAGTAGTTAGAAGCATTTAAAGAGACGTATTTTTAGCGAATTAATTTTAAGTCACTGCCCTCAGCAGAAGTCGAAAATGTTCGTTGTCATGACAACTCAGCTTCATTAATTAATTCTTCATTTGAACATGAACTCGCGAGTAGCCATTCCTCTGAAAAAATTCCATTGACAGTGAGTCCTTCAAGAAATTATTCCACAGAGAAAATTATCAAAACGGAGGAAGGAGAAGGAGCGATGGTGACCGCGATAATTTTTTTTATTTTGTCACTGAAAGTTCACGGTATTCTTGTTTTTTTACAAGAAAAGGGAATTCTTCGAAAGAAGTGCAAAAATCAGTACAATATGCAAATAAAACAATAACATGGCTACTTATACTGAAAATGTAGTAGGAGACAACGCCGAGACCTTGCGTTTGTCAGAAGAAGCACACGGTTCGGGCCTTGTGCCTAGAGTAGAAAAGAAGAAGCATACGTTTGGGAGGGGGGGACCTTTCCACTTAGAAGTGTATTTATATTTATCTTCTGCTGAGTCAAAAAGTTGACAACAAAATTTTGTAAGGAAGAACTAAGGATTGCCCCGACAGTGGCAAAAGATAACAAAAATTATCTATGGAAGGTCTGTGCAGTCCATCGAAAATTGGTGGTCCCAGCAGAAGTGTTGAAATAACAGTCTTTTCAAGAAGAAAGTTCCACTGTGGTCGAATAATGCTACCCGAACAGTGGGTTTTCGGTTGTGTGTGTGTGTGTCGCAAAAGTCGAGATTTTTTTTACGCCATACCTTTTTGAGATCGTAATACACTTGAAGAATGCATTCGTGGATCAATTCTGCCGGAAACAACTATTTATAGTGACCTGTGGGGTGCATAATTGCATATTCCTGAGATACCAGAATACAAATTTCGCCATAGAACAGTGAACCACAGCGTTGGGTTTGTAAACTCCCATGACAGGACCCATACTCAACGAGTTGAATACACTTGGGCCTATCTTAAGCGAGTGAACAAACGGTACTGTAGCACTCATAGTTCTATACGGGACTCGTATCTCTACGAGATTATGTGGCGCTGCAGGTATGAGAAACATGATTCGTTTCATAAGAAACTGCCGTCCTTAACTCAATTTCACTAATTTCATAGCATTCTGTTACTTTTTTACTTCATCATTGTTTCCGGATCTTTTATTGCCAGTCAGTGTGTTTTCGTTTCACTTTGGCGGGTCAGAAACCTGTGACTATGGCATTGTTTTTTATCATTATTATCATTATTATTATTATTATTATTATTATTATTAAGGCGGTGAGCTGACAGAATCGTTAGTACCCCGGTCAAAATGCTTAGTGACATTTCGTCCAACTTTATGTTTGGAGTTCAAATTCCGCCAAAGTCGATTTGTCTTTCTTCCTTTCGAGGTCGATAAAATAAGTACCAGTTGAACACTGGAGTCGATGTAATCGACTGTCCCTACCCCCAAAATTCAGGCCTTGTGCCTTTAGTAGGAAGGATTATCATAATTATTATTATTATTATTGTTGTTGTTAGCATGCCGAGCGAAATGCTTAGCGGTATTTCGTCTGCGTTACGTTGTGAGTTCAAATTCCGCCGAGGTCGACTTTGCCTTTCATCCTTTTGGGGTCGATAAATCAAGTACCAGTTACGCACTGGGGTCGATGTAATCGACTTAGTCCGTTTGTCTGTCCTCTCTGTGTTTAGCCCCTTGTGGGTAGTAAAGAAATAGGTATTTCGTCTCCCGCTACGTTCTGAGTTCAAATTCCGCTGAGGTCGACTTTGCTTTTCATCCTTTCGGGGTCGATTAAATAAGTACCAGTTACTGGGGTCGATATACTCGACTTAATCCGTTTGTCTGTCCTTGTTTGTCCCTTCTGTGTGTACCCCCTTGTGGGCAGTAAAGAAATAGGTATTTTACCTGTCGCTACGTTCTGAATTCAAATTCCGCCAAGGTAGACTTTGCTTGTCCTCTTTTAGAGGTCGATAAATTAAGTAACACTGGGGTCGATATAATCGACTAGCCCCCTCCTCCTAAATTTCAGGCTTAGTGCCTTTACTAGAAAATATTATTATTATTAAGGCGGCGAGCTGGCAGAATCGTTAAGCACGCCGGGCAAATGCTTAGCGGCATTTCGTCCATCTTTACTTTCTGAGTTCAAATTCTGCCAAGGTCGACTTTACTTCTCATCCTTTCGCGGTGGATGAAACAAGTACCAGTTACGCTCTGGGTCGAAGTAATCGACTAGTCCCCTCCCACCAAATTCCAGGCTTTGTGCCTTTAGTAGAAAGGATTATTAATATTATTATTATTAAGCGGTGATCTTGCAGATCTTAGCACGCCGGGCGAATGCTTTGCGGCAATACATCCGTCTTTACGTTCTGAGTTCAAACTCCGCCGAGGTCGAATTTGCCGTCCATCCTTTCAGAGTCGATAAATTAAGTACCAGTTGCGTACTGGGATCGAAGTAATTGACTGGCTTCCCTGCCCCAAAATTTCAAGCCTTGTGCCTATACTAGGAAGAAATATTATTATTATTGTTAAGGCGGCGTACTGGCAGAGTCGCTAGCACGCTGGATGAAATGCTTTGCGGTATTTCACCCGTCGTTATATTGTGAGTTCAAACTCCACCAGGATACAAATTTCGCCATAAAACAGTAAACCACAGCATTGGGTTTGTAAACTCCCATGACAAGACCCATAATTAACGAGTAGAAAGCACTTGGGCCGGTCTCAAGCGAGTGAATAAACGGTACTGTGGCACTCATCGTTCTGTACTGGATTCGTATCTCTTTCGGGATCAATAAATTAAGTACCAGTGAGACATTGGGGTCGATGTAATCTACTAGGTCCCTCCCCAAAATTTCAAACCTTGTGCCTATAGTAGGAAGGATTATTATTATTATTCTAATTTACATATATATATATATATAACAGAATGTGAGTGTGTGTGTGAGAGAGTGTACTTTATGGATTCGAAAACTGAGTCGCCGATTTTGACGAATGAGGTATCAAAATATTCAGTAATCTTTTGGCTACCAAATGAACTATGTTTTTTACACAATTGTTTTTACTACAAAAATAATCTCCAAAAAGAGGTCAGGTCGCACAATTTTGAGGTCATTTTGGGGCAATATTTGAATTTGCTTCTAATCTACGTTGTCAATTCTAATGTTTACGGTGTCTAAAAAAGTAGCAATATACAAGGAGTGTTATGAATGCATTTGAGATGCCCAAAACCTTATTTATCAACGGAAAATGACCAAAAAGCATACTTTTGGGGAACAATTATTAGCACATTTTCCGTCAATAATCGCCTTTGTGCCACAACTAAACTGCCAATGTGAACGTCTTTAGTATTCCATGATAAAACATTGTCTTTGAAGTATAGTGATACGATCTTTTTGCATAAAACTATTTTTCAACAGAAAATTGACTAATGAACCATTCTTTCTGGCATAATTGTGATCGCGTCTGACATTACTACCGAAAACAATTTGTCCATGTAGATTTTCTTGGTAGTAAGCGACTCAGAAATGCCTAACAAGCGTTGTCGGGTTTAAATTCAATAAAATTTCACTAAGGATTAACCACAGTAAGAGCCTATATTCGTTCAAGTGTGGTAAAAACGTGAAAAAATGGCGAAAACTTTTCGAGACTTTTACCTTTAACATTCTTCTCTTTATTCAACCCAATTTATGCATAGTTACCTATCGTTATTAGTATATATTCATGCCAATTATTCATTTCATAAGCCGCAAAGTTCGTAAGGATTTTATTACAATATCCCTGTTTTCACAGTGGTTGAGTGTGTACTATAACGCGGGTGGTACGATGGAAAACAAATGTCTGACCTGATAACTTCAGTGAAGACAGCAACAACACCGTGCATCTATGCGAGGGAAAATTAAGGTCACATACACGCATGAATCCGCCCACGGTGCATGTCCCTTCATTGGTCGGGATGTTCACTGACTGGTACAATTTCTGCAATACCAGTTGCTCGTGGTGCTATTGTTATCAACGACCCAGTCAACGCCGGAGTGCACTGTGTGTGGAGCGTATGTTCCGCTTGAACTTGAAAATTGAGTATATATATATATATATATATATATATACAAAGTGGTTGTAGGTCATAACACTCGGGCAACGCCGGGGTACATTGTTAGTTGTATATATATGTAAATTTTCAGTTGTATATAAATATAAATTTCCTAGTATTTAGAAGAAAAGAAATATTCATTAATTTCATCATCATTTTCTTTCATAAATTTCATTTTCAACGATACTCTGTTTGTTGTCATGGCAGCTACATCTTCCATTTGTGACGTCACTGGACTCATTTCATTCGAAAAACATATATAATTTTAAATGAATCTATCTTGTTATGTATTAATTCTTCTAAAAAAGTAAATGTGATATTCATAAGCAAAACTACATGTGTGTGGAAAATTTGAGAATAATTGATTGAGAATTCAAAAATCTTCACGTCGCTAGAAGCAAACCAAAACGAAATATAGAACATTTCTGGGCGCATTTGTGCTAACAAAAAGAAAGAATGTTTAGTTATAGATTTCATTAGTTTCAGATTTATATTTATATTAAATTGCGATGTTAGGCTTAAATCGTCTTCTTTTATTTGATTTGGGGTAGAGGACACAGTGTGGATCTTTTCACTTTGACCGGCAGATTTAAAAAATAACTTTTTGTAACTAAAGACTTTAAACTTCGTATGCTGGTAGAATGTGTCACATAAAACATCTTTTTCTCTTGGCGTTCTTGAGAAAATTCTTTAGTTTGTAAGCTATTTGTTGTTATATTTCTCGTATTTCGGCAATTTCAACCAATCAATGACGTCTATTGAGGTGAATACAATTACTGCTGTTGTTTGTCAATATGTCTGTAGCAAGTAGCCATTTTTAAATAAGTGCGCCAATTTGTGGTAGCTGGCAATATGACGTAATGCCGTATTGCTGAAGAAAATATTATTGTCGTTTTTCCATTGCTTAATATAACTGCTCATATAGGAATTCTAAGAATTAGTTAAAGAATATTTTTATGTAATTTCGATTCTTTAAAGTCAAGTTGAGCAGTTATAAAAACCCTGGATTTGGGGAAAAACTTCAGTGTTTGTCAAATATATTTTATGTCATACATTCTACCAGTATACGAAGTTTAAAAGTGTTTAGTTACAAAAAAATTATTTTTTAAATCTGCCCGTCAAAGTGAAAAGATCCCACAGTGTTTATATTTCTTTTTGCGTGTGAGTTTTGAGGAAAACTTTCTGTGGGTAAAGTTTTAAATTTGAATGAGAACAAAATTCCACTCGTGAATGTAGAGCTCACCACACTAGGACATATATATATATATATATATATATATATATATATATATATATATATATATATATATATATATATATATATATGTATGTATGTATGTATGTATGTATGTATGTGTGTATATATATATACATATATACTTATATATGCATATATATATATATATGTACATATATACATATATACATATATACATATATATATATATTAATAATTATGTATATAATTATCAATTTGATGTATAAATTACCTATAAATTTTTATTGCATGCTGACTACCTGATAAAAATCATCAACGTAATTTTATCTTTATATTCTAGTATGAATATATATATATGTATGTTCCCTCCGCAAAATCCCAAGTTTTATTTAATTTACTTTTCGGGAGCAACTGTTTTATCGAAAGCGTATATTGTTGTTAAATGCTCGAAATACGTGAGTAGAAAAACAGCCAACAACTGATGAAGGGCCGTTCTTTATGTTGTTTGTCTTGTTTTCCATTTGTGCATTTCGTTGATTGAAAGAATAGTTCATGTTCCATATACTCTTACTTTTTTTTGTTGTACACGTTTCATGACGTCCTGTACCCACTTATGCATATATATACGTATAGATGTAAGTATGTACAAATACCTATGTATATATATCTATTTCTATATCTATCTATCTATCTATCTATCTATCTATCTATCTATCTATCTATCTATATATATATATATATATATATATATAATATATATATATATATATATATATATATATATATATCATTTATATTATTATATGATTGAACACAACGCATCCTCTTCCAAGTAAGTTTTATCTTAATAATTCTGATGCGCACTCTATACGATTTTTTTATTCTTTCGTTTTTCTCTCTTTCTTTTATTCTTTTACCTCCATTTCCCCCACTATTCTATCCTATTACTCTGTCACTCTCTTTCTCTCTTTCACTCCTCCTTCCTTGCTCACGTGGCTCCCACGTGATCATCGGCCATCTTTCTTTTGTCTCCTAACTTGTGTTTCTTTCTTTCTCTCCATTGTAGCTGGAACAAGGAAGAGGTGTTCATGTCTGTCTCATGTCTAAGCTTGATTTATACGTTCGCCACCACAATCTCGTTTAAGCTTAGCAGTTCTTCCTGTTTGTTTTCATCGTCCTATTTGTGCTACCAATATTGACTCTCCGCAAAATCCCCAATTTTATGTAATTTGCTTTGCTGGAGCAACTGTTTTATCGAAAGCGTATATTGTTGTTAAATACTCGAAATACAAGAGAAGAAAAACAGCCAACGACTGATGAAGAGTCGTTCTTTATGTTGTTTGCCTAATTTTCCATTTGTGTCTTTCGGTGTTCGAAAAAATAGTTCACATTCCATGTACTCATACTTCGTATTTTTTAGTTGTACACGTTTCATGACGTCATTTGCCCACGTACACACACACACATATATATATATATATATATATATATGTGTGTGTGTGTGTGTGTGTGTGTGTGTGTGTGTGTGTGTGTGTGTGTGTGTGTGTATAGATGTAGGTATGTACATATACGTATGTATTTATACATGCATATATATATATATATATATACAGTAATGCTTCGATATACGAGTTAATGTGTGCCCAATGACAGCTTGTAAAGTATAGCAATAATTTCCCATAGTAGCACTGGTATAAATCGTAATTCGCTCTCAGAAAAAATATTTTACTTATAAGATTTATAATACTCGTAAATAAATGGCGATAAAACAACAGTAGAATATAAAAAGTATGTTACGTAAAGTAAAAATTATATCAAGATCGTTTATAATTTTAAAAAATATTATTACTATAATCGTTTTTTGAATCACTTTCCCTCGCACTCTTGTAGATGCGATTGCCGATTCCCAAGCACTCGTAGACGGGCTTGTAGATTTCTTTTTGCAAAATAAGTCTAAGAGTTGTTTGCTTAACACGTAGAAGCATTTGTTATGGTAGTAGAAACCTTTGAATTTCGTTCAAAATTTTTATCTTTATGTTTATTATAAAACCAAACTCGTAAACCCGGGGTCTCGCAAAGCGGGTCATCGTAAAGTGAGGTATTACAACACACACACACACACACACACATGCACGCACGCACAACACAATCATTCATAAATAATACTAAAAATTCCCTCAAGAACATTCACTAAATTGCACTCAACACACACACATACACACACACATGCGCACACAAATATATGTGCTACAGAAATATACGCGTAGGTGTGCAAGTGTGAGTTTCAGTGTTTTGGGTGTGTATCTATGTATATGTTGATATGCGCGTCTATGTGAGTATGTGTATGTGAGCATCTGTGTGTGTTCTTCTACACCTACGTAAGTATATTCTTGTAAATATATTTAGGGAACTTTTTCTACTTTGTCAAATACAGTGAACCTTACAACTGACTGTAGAGGAGGAACAGAACCGAAATATGCTTAGAGTTGTCTCACGTACTTGCGAAAAGTCTCAAAATATTAATAATCAGAGACTTTTCTGTGTTTTCTTTTTGTACCACACTTCATAACTATGAGACTCGGCAGAAAAGTTCAGAGACTGACCAAGATACTCTCATAGAATGTGACCAAATAAGGTTTATTTTTCAACATAGAGTCCCTTGCGGTTCATACACTTCTTCCATCGGTGTTACGGTGCTTGGATCCCATTATTGAAGAAACTTTCATTTTGTTGCTCAAAAATAGTCATCAACAGCAGATATGACGTCATTATCACTGTGATAGGGATTCTTATGTTGGGGAATAGAAAATAGTCAGATGGTGCTAAATCAGGAGAATAGGGATGGTGAGTGATCAACCAGTCCAAAGCCAGTCACGCATAGCAGCCTTGGAACTTTAAAGACTTGTGAGCTGGAGCATTGTCCTAATGAGACAAAACTCCTTTCGTCAGTTTTCCTGGGCGTTTGTGCTTAATAGCCTGTCGTAACTGTCGTAGCAAGTTAGCATAGTACTCTCCATCGAGAGTGAAGCCCTTTTGAAGATAACCAATAACAATGCCTTTTGCATCCCAAAAGATTCAGACCGTCACCCTCCCTGCAGATGAAACTACCTTGGCCTTCTTTGGAGCAGGTGAGGAGGGAGGTTTCCACAGCATGGATTGCCTCTTTGTCTCTGGCTCAAAGTGATGAAGCCAACGTTTATCCTTGCTGAGGAAACGTTCAAGGAAATCAGCGGGAGACCTGCCTCAACAATGTTAGATTTTACCGTGATCTGATTAGTCTGAAGTGCTTTTGATCAGGTGTCATAAGACGTGGCACCTATCAAGTTCATTATGCAGAATATTCCCAACTCTCTCATAGGATATGCTAATGACATTGGTTATTTGATTTGTAGTCAATCGCCTATCATCTATCACCATATGGTGAACACGTTCAATATTTTCCTCGATGGTGTCAGTTGCTGGACGTCCAAACCTTGGGTCATCTTCAAGCCTTTCCCGGCTCCTCCTAAATTTAGGTGTCTATTTTTGTACTGTTGATAAAGCTGGAATGTCATCCTCTAATGCAGAAATCGTGTCAGCATGAATATCCTTGGGGGTAAACCCGTTTTCTGAAGGTACATAATGACACTAAGATGCCAAATTTTGTCCATTCAAGAGAAATCGCTACTTGTAACATTAGAAGTATTCTTTCAACAGTGAAATGGCAGTCTACCTGGAGAGAAACAATGCAGTTATTATAAAGGAGAGCTGAAATTATTGCATGCAAGATTTCACAGCTCTAGCATCACTCCTTCATAGTCATCGTATGATCTTTTCAGTCCACACTCGTACTTCATTTTAAGGGCTCATTAAAATCATGCAAGTTTTGCTGTCTTCTCTCCTACTGCGCTTTTCAGCTCACACTTGTTACACATTTAATTTTTTTACAGGTTTTTGTAGGTTACAACTGTCGCAGCAAAAACCTTTTGCATTAATTGCGTAAACGGTTATTCGATATGCACAAAAATAACAGTGTAGTTAACAATATCGTTTTACAATGCAGTGCTTAGGGGTTCAGTAACACAGCGTGGAACTATGCCTTCTACACGTCTACACGCCAGTGAAATTTACCAAAACTGTACTGAGGTACTCACGCACACATATACTCATATATGTTAGGGGAGTGCTGCGCAGCGTACTCGCTTCCATATTTGTGTTTATGCTTACCAAAGTAAATCGGTGTCGAATTGCCAAAATCCTGATTCAGCTATTCGATAGAACTAGATTAAATTAGTACAAGATAGAAAGAAATATATGAGCATATTACCAAGCAAGGGCGGTGGATTGATAGATTTGTTACAGTATCGTTTTGAGGTATTTGTCTCAGTTCTCTTCATCCTGAGTTCATCTTCCCCGTCACTGAAAACAGTCGCACTTCTGTCAGAAGTTGCGACCGACAGATAGTATTATCAATCTGAAAAACCAACGGAAATGTAGTTTCCTTGGTTTGTTAGGAAAGTCGACAGCCACTACTACCACCACAACCCAACAGGTGGAGCAATTGCATAGACGTAGTGTATGAGTGAAGACTATGATGCACACCACTCCTTCGTATCTCGGTGAGTGGTTATTTAACAGAAATCCAGGGCCATTTTGCCCACTAGAAATATTTGTCTCAGTTATCTTACATATAATAAAACGAAATGTCCATGCTGGGACACCACCTTGAAAATTTATATTGTCCTTATAAAATAAAAACCCAAAATTTGTTACCAAAGGGGAAATAAAAGGTAGAACTTTACCTCATAAAATTGGGAGAAGAAAATTTAACCTATGCTTGAAAGAAATCCTCCATATTTTTTTGTACCTCTAGACTCCATTATGGAATAACATTGGATAGCAAAATTTTTATTTAATTGTTTTTGTCTTTGGTCAGTAAGTATTATTTCCTATTTGCTTATGTCTAGAAATCAAAAGAAATGACTACCATTCTATTCAAACTTTGATTTTGCAACATTTTGAAAATGACCTATTTCCCATTACATTTCTGACACATTCAGCACTGAGTTGCTGAAGCAGAAATATCGTTATAGCAAATATTCTGTTCAATACCACAGATTTGCTTGTCAGTTGCTTGTCTATAACCACTTGAGCATGCCCCTTACTGGCTGACAATATATGAATCTCTGATAATGAACAAGTGTGGAGGAGAAGCATCATAGCCATATGTTGAGAGCGGGGTTGAATAAATGTAACAAAAGCAAATTTTGAAGGAAATATCAATCATTTTTCATAATTTCTAAGGGTAAGCAAATAGGATAAAAATCATGTTACTCAGCGTAATAGACGATAATTAACCCCGAAATTCTTGCACTACCCCAGGAAAGTGTTCAAATATTTCCCAAATATAAGTTCTTAATAAGGTATTGCTTACGTAAGAGATACTTCGAATTTACATGGACAAAGTTTGTAGATCTACTATAGTTACTCTTTACTGATATAGAAACAATTTCGACCCCCACTTCACTTTTACTCAGTTATTTCTTTATCTTCAGTCCATAACTCCTTTAATTTCCCCAATTATAACTATTTATCATTAAAGTTCTTTCTATCTTTATTTTATATAGTCTGTAGACGATTCATATCCTAGTCTGGATCTCACCGACTACGACTACTAATTCACTCACATCTTTAAGTATTTCTCATACAGAACATTTAATAATATATTAAGTAAAAATATTTTGAAGTGTATTACTTGTTTAAGGGTACACGGATGAGTTACCGAGATGTAATTTAGTAAGATTTTAGCTACCGTAACTCCACCACCTGGTTTTGGGAATAGATGTTTTGCATCTTCTATTTAAGTTCCTATTAAGTTAACTACTCCTAATATATCTACTTGTCCTGGAAATTTGAACTCAGAGCATAGAAGCGGATGATATGCCGCTAAGCAATTTGTCCGGCGTGCAAATAATTCTGCCGGCTTGAGAAAAAGTAAGACAATATTTTTATTTTTTACTAAGGAGCTACCGGTTTCGATCGCTTTAAAAAGACAACATAGTCATGTTGAAATATAAGGAAAAAAAATCACTGAAATTAATTCAATCAATCTTTCATCATTTCAGTTCTGGAAAATAACATGTTTTTCTTACAAATATCACATTTCCTTCTGATTGTTGCTGGGTAGCATTTAACAGCAGTAGTAGTCTGATGTTAGTGCTAGGGACAGTATGTAGAGCTGTTGGTGGTAGCACTAAAAGCAGGTGTAGCAGCAACAGCTAGTGATCTCAGTGGCTACATTTTTCCATCTAACTAGTATCCACCTTTGTGGCCAATTTAGCAAGGGGTGCAATATTATTGGTGGTAATTGTTTCCTTTCCTCTGCCACTGGAATTTAATCGTGGTTAGAATGTTGTTATGAAGGATATTTCTTCGTTGATGCCTTGCGGCTGACTTATGTTATCGCTAAACTTATATGGAGAGAAAATTGAAAGAATTTGGTTGTTTCTTGCTTACACATGTATTTATATGTTCACTGGATCTGATTTGTCTGTATTCTCATATATCAATTGGCCATCTATGCAGCTGTGCGTTGTTGTGAAGCGTTTCCTATCTAACCAATGAAATGCACTCCACTTCGACTTCTAAGAGAATCTCATCACCACTAGTGAAATTGAAAACAGAATTATCGCTGTAAACTAGTCTCCATATATTACACACACACAGAATCACAGACATACACACAATATGTATATTATGTATTTCTGCAAATATATATATATACATATAGAAATGTATGTGTATGTGTGTGTGTGCGTGTGTGTGTGCGCGTGTGTGTATGTGTATGCACATATATATATATATATATATATATATGCGTCTGTGTGTGTGTATGTATAAAGAGGATTGCCCCTAGAACATTACCCTCCGAGGCACAAGCCTAGGTAAGGTTTTTTTGTGAAAGACCAACAGTCATCCATGCTTACCAACCTCCTCTCTCCACGCCACTGATGTTATCCAAGGGAAAGGCCGATACAGCTTGGCCACAGTGACGTTACAACTAATTTCTACAGCTGAGTGAACTGGAGCAAAGTGAAATAAGGTGAATTGCTCAAAAACACAACACACAACCCGGCCCGGGAATCGAACTCATAACTTCATGTTTGTGAGGCCGATGCTCTAACCACTGAGTCATGCGCATACAAATATATATATATATATATATATATATATATATATATATATATACAAGTATACATATGAGGGTGTGCGCGCGCTCGCATTTATGTATGTGTGTATACACATCGCTTTTCGAATTAGACGCAACACCTCTTAAGAAGCATCTCTACTCTACAATGTTGTTTCGTAGGGAAAAATAATTTCTTACGTCTCATCATACACCAGATAAAGCGATGTTGAAGTAGTTTCGAAAGGAAAGCATATTTGATAGGAAAACGTAATTTTTGCATCTAAATACCATGTGAAATGAATTCAAGTATGAAACCATACAGAAGTACCATTATACTATACTTTTAAATACCATTATACTACACTTTGAAGGGAAATAAATTGTAAGTAAAAAATAAAACTCACAACAAATGCTGATACTTGAAGACAAAGCATACATCTATATCGTGTATATCGGTAAAGGAAAAAATTTGTTCAAAACAAACAGTGATGTATAATAAATGTATATGAATTTCTATAAAACAATACACGCAAGCAAAGCAAATATTTCTTTGATATTAGAGCGCAGCAAGTGATTGCGGAAAACAAATATATTCTAGAATATATTTCAGTGAACAGCATAGGTTGCACAGCATGCAGCATGATAGAATATTTAAAAGGAAAATTATGAAATGTTATTTATTCATCATCTGCAAAACCTAGGAAATCCTCGTCTTTTTAACCAGATGAATGCAACAACTACAAGGTATGAAAGCTCATTTTCATCGTTAGCATACATATTATGCTGTAGAATCTGGATCATCTGGATCATCTGGATCATCTGGATCATCTGGATCATCTGGATATTCAAGAAGCATTAAATATTGCCCTCAAAATCTCCACTGACTTTATTCATATAGCGTTATTTTAAATGGTTTAACAACTACCTCTTCCTTCAAAAAATTCCATGAACTTGTAATTAACTTACCGTAAATGTTCGAGTATAATCCGCATTTTTTCCCCAAAATTTAAAGTTCAAAATCCCTAGTGCGTACTATATACGAGGTTAAAAATGAAAAATATTTTCTAAGCAATGTCCAAGTCACTATTTGCAAAAAAACACCAAGCTTCAGGATTTTCCCCCTCTACCAATTTAGGGACGATACAACCTCGAGACAACGAATAAGTAAAGAAACTCTCTTTATTGCAAAATACAGGCCACTTCTAAACGGGTCTACGACAAACAATTAATATACCTCAACTTTAGAATAAAAGAAATATTCACACACAAATATTACATTCCAAAGAATCCATTACTAATCACAGCTAAAATCACAGCTATAATCCATAACATGCCAACTTCAAGTCATACAACACCTCACTACTTTAACCCATTCATATTCTCCCTTCTCTGTTTTTTTCTTCTTCTTCCTCTTCTTCTTCATCATCATCATTATCATCATCGTCGTCGTCATAACCATCACCACCATCACCATCATCGTCATCTTCTCCTTCTCCTTCTTCTTCTTCTTCTTCTTCTTCATCATCATCATCATCAACATCGTCATCTTCTTCTTCTTCTTCTTCTTCTTCTTCTTCTTCTTCTTCTTCTTCTTCTTCTTCTTCTACTACTACTACTTCTCCACCTTCTACCCCTTAACTTTGTCACTAATGTTTTTTAGTATAACACCTACGCAAATTCTATAAACAAGCCTTTCAATAGAAATATTCTCCTAAATTGAACTGCGACTGCCAGCCGCCACTGACCATTCAAAATACGACCAACAGGGCACTCCCAGATTCTCCCACCCCCTTTCCTCATCAGCCTTCTTCCTCTACTACCCTACCAATAACTCACAACGACCTCCAACACACAAGTGCAAACAAGGGAGTCAGAGAAAGGCAGAATGCTACTTATATCTGAACACTACTATAGAAATATTCCTTTAAAAAAACTTTTCTTCTAATTTTTCTAAATTTAATTATTTAATCGTTACAGTTGAAAAGGTCTCAAAATGACCGAAACCGGTACTGAAATGTTCACTATAAAATTATTTTAGCATTTTCTATTTTTGACTTGTTTTTTCATATATATCAACTCGTGTGTTCCTTTTCACCCTTATACATATATATATATATATATATATATATATATATATATATATATATATATATATATATATATATATATATAGTAGCAGAGTCACCCGGCGTTGCCCGGGAATGAAATTTCGATTCCCAGAACAGTGATGTGTTGAGTTTTTGGTGTTCCGTCTCGTTCAGGCGGAAGTAATCACCTGCCTGCCAGCCTGCCGAGCCGGCAATCTGACGTCATTCGAGGCTACACCAGCGCGAGGAAGTGCATTGTGACCAACGATGTATAACAACATCCGATAGTCTGGTCTATACAGTGATACAGGGATACAGTGACATGCATGCATACATGCATACACACACACACCTACATACATACACACACACACATACATACATGCATGCATACATACATACATACATACATACATACATACATACATACATACATACATACATATATAAATAAATGCATGCAAATATGTACACCTATATACATTCATACATACATACAGGTAATTTACATCCGGAAATCTATTCTAAAAGAACGCCAAATATTCTGACTCATTTTGCATAGAAAACACCTAATTTTATTACCCCACGCCAAAAAATGCACCTGGGGCTTGTATAGTATAACTTTGTACAAAATTTAGCAGTATGAAGGGTAATAGACATGTGCATAAACAACTTAAATATGGTTGGATATTTCATTTGAGTAACTTAATCAACAACTCTGTATCCCAGGAAGGGCAGAAGGGAATTTCTAATAGCCTTAGGGAGAAGGAAGGAGATATCTTGCTGTGTAAGATTGTGTTAAGGGCTTTTCAAATGCTCGGATTTTTTCAGTGTTTTTTTTTTAGTTACATTTGAACTGGAATATATTTTGAATTTCCTCAATGAATATTTAGTGTATGTGCTATGAGTGTGTCTAATTTACATTATTCATCTCATTCTGTGTGTGTGTGTATGTGTGTGTGTGTGTGTGTGTGTGTGTGTAACTGTGTGTGTATCTAAGCATGCACGTATGTAAATACACACACATTCATGCATACATACATATACATATATATATATATACATATAGATAGATAGATAGATAGATAGATAGATAGATAGATAGATAGATAGATAGATAGATAGATAGATAGATAGATAGATAGATGCATAAATAAGGAGGTGTATATGTACTAATGCACATATATGCTTGTTTTCACATAGATACATTCATGTATTCTGTTGCAGTGTGTATTATATGTAAATAAATAATCAAAATGTGTGTGTGCATGTATGTTTACGCACACACACACACGCTCACACACACACGCACACACACGCACACAACACGCACACACACACACGCTCACACACACACGCACACACACGCACACACACGCACACACACACACACACGCCACACACATATAGTATAGATAGATAGATAGATAGATAGATAGATAGATAGATAGATAGATAGATAGACAGACAGACAGACATACAGGTAGGCAGGCAGATAGATAGATAGATAGATAGATAGATAGATAGATAGATAGATAGATAGATAGATAGATAGATAGATAGATAGATAGATAGATGCACACATGATACACATACGAACATGTACGCACGTAAACTACTTATTTCCACTTATGTTCTGTCTTTCGTACTAAATAGTTGTTACGCATGTCATTATACTCAACATATTACTTTCTAGCCACTTTAAGATTTTCTGCAATGAACGCCTCTCTTCCATAGCATAAAACATCTAAGACATTTTTATATACTTAAGGCAATTAAAGAGAGCAGTGTACATAACTTTTGCATAATTTCCGAGACTAGAAGAGGATAGGCGTGTAAAATTCACCAGCAACTTGGTTCGATATCACTTTCAACTTTGAAATTTGCTGGACCTCAAACATCATGTTAGCACCTGCCCGTAAATTTTTGCGGCTTCCAAAGATATTATTCACTAATACAAGCTCCTCTTGTATCTGAAGGCGAGCATCTGTAGCGTGAACAACTTTCATTTGTATTCAAAAACAGTCCACGCATTAGGAAAGAGAAAATCCAACAGGAACTCGCGTGTTAAGATATCTAGATACCTGGACTAATTTTACTTCATAACCTGTCTTTATGGAGAAAATGAAAGACTTAGTTGCACAAATATGTAACACATCTACGCTTTTGTATTTTTCCTAATATTTTTGAAATTAAAACAGTTAGACTATGAATTAATCTATCTACAGATTGCATACAATCTGAGAGTGGAGTATATATATATTTTTTACTACCCACAAGGGGCTACACACAGAGGGGACAAACAAGGACAGACAAAGGGATTAAGTCGATTATATCGACCCCAGTGCGTAATTGGTACTTAATTTATCGACCCCGAATGGATGAAAGGCAAAGTTGACCTCGGCGGAATTTGATCTCAGAACGTAGCGGCAGACGAAATACCGCTAAGCGTTTCACTCGGCGTGCTAACGATTCTGCCAGCTCGCCGCCTTCATAGAGTGGAGTATATAGTAGTGACTACATAGGTAGATGAGACATCGTTAGCATATCTGCTGAGTGCTCAGCCACTTGCACGTTAATTTCAGAAGCAGGCTGTTCTGTTGGTCGAATGAACTGGAACACTCGTCGTCGTAACCGACGGAGTGACACTTATATACGAAGGGGTACTGAAAAGTCCCTTGTTTAAGAATATCGCAAAAGGCCTGTTTGGAGACCCAATCTTGCGACTTCTTTTACAGGACTTATAAAAACTGAAAGAACCGCTGCAATAAATGTGTGAATCTGAGAGGGGAATATGTTGAGTAAAATCATAATTAACTGATCCTCACATTTTTTCTTTTACCCAAAACCAGGAACTATCCAGCACACCATTGTGTTATATGTATATATGTATACATACATACATACATGTAAGTGTGTGTGTGTGTGTGTGTGTGTGTATGTGAGAGTGTGTGCGTGTGTGTGGTGTGTGTGTGTGTGTGTGTGTTGTGTGTGTGTGTGTGTGTGTGTGTGTGTGTGTGTGTGTGAGTGTGTTTGTGTTCATATATGCAGTAAGTACATACAAGAAGAGTCAAGATCATTGAATACGTATGCAATTTATGATTGCAACAGATAGCACCGTACATTTAGTCATCCGAATTTGAAGTATGTGGTAATCAGATTGAATGTGAAGTGCAGTATAAGTGATCTGTTATTCAGAACATAGAGAGGAGCTCACAAGGAAAAAGCTTCTGGCTAAGAAAAGCAGATTATTAGTGGAAAAGGACAGAAAAGAAACACATAGATTTCTCTTTAATGATCGAAAGAGCGTGCGAATGGGAAACCTCTGTATAGTTAGGTGCTGGTTGGCCTTTAGAATTAAAGCTAAAGCCGAGAGTGTATGATAATTTGTAGAGCGGCAAAGCTGTAAACTTGTCAATTGCACAGTCGAGCGTGCATGTTTATTCCAGCCTAACATATTTCAGAGAAATTTCGATAAGATATTACACGGGATTTGCATCGACTTTAAAATGCTCTGGTTTACAGAAGGTGCCCTATAACAAATTTTCTATTGAACGCAAATGAAATAGATATTAGATAAGAAAAATATGAACATAATAAACAAAATAAACTGAAGGAATTATGAACCTGTTGCAACATTACGCTCATATAAGTTCCTGAAATTATGTGATTATAAATATATATGTGGATATGTAAAGCCGTACGTGCTCGAATGAGCCGCAACAGAGTCAAAACTTTCAAAGTTAAATGGTAGCTCATACAGCTGTGAATTCCTCGGTTAAGTGTTCATGTCTGGTTATACACGTTTCAGTGAAATTTCGAGATTATCAAAAATAAAGAAGGTAGGTTCAGGAGTTACTGTACGGTAAGAAGTTTGCTTCCCCACCACATTGTACCAGGTTCAATCCCATTGCATGAGTAAGTGTCTTTTGCTAAAGTTTCGGGCCGATTAAAAGCATTGTGAGTGGATTTGGTGGACGGAAACTGAAAGAAGCCCGTCGTGTGTGTGTGTGTTTGTGTGTGTGTGTGTGTGTGTGTGTGTGTGTGTGTGTGTGTGTGTGTGTGTGGTGTGTGTGTGTGCATGCGTGTGTCTGTATGTGCGTGCGTCTGCCTGTCTGTTTGTTCTTACCACCGCTTGGCAACCGGTGTTCGTTAGTTTACGTCCCCGGTTCGGCAAGAGAGACAGATAGAAAAAGTACCAGGCTCAACAAAAAAAGTATTGGGGTCGATTTATTCGACTGACAATTCTTCAAGGTTGTGCTCCAGCATGGCCGGAGTCTAACGACTAAAACAAGTAAAAGATAAAAGTTAAAAGATACGCTCTAAAACATGGAAATGCAAAGTTATATATCAGAGGAGAAGGTAAGCCGCGTTAGGATACGGGGAATTAGGAGATAGAAGGAATCAATAAAAAGTGAAGGAAAGAAAAATGAGAAGAAGCTGAATAAAGGGAGCGGGAGTAAGTGCTGATAGAAGTGATGTTTTATGTTGGCATATTGATGGGGCGTCATAGGGTGGTGAGTTTGCAGAATCGTAAGCGCGCTGTTCAAAATGCTTAACGTCATTTCGTCTGTCTTTGCGTTTTGAGTTCATATTCTACCGAGGTTGATTTTTGCCTTTCATATTTTTGGAGTCAATAAAATGAATACCAGTTAAGCACTGGTGTCGATGTAATCGACTTTACTTCTTCGCGAAATTGCTAGCTTTGTGCCAAAATTTGAAACCAATATTGGTGGGACATAGTTGTTTACTGTTGAAGGCTTTATGGTAACAGCTGAATTAATTTAATTCATATTAAGTTGGGCCTTGTTCATAATTTCATTTCTTTTAAGCAATACAAATGACTAGTTTTCACAAATTTAGGAAAATGACCAAATCATAATTTTCAGGAATTCATATTAAACTATCACAGTTGATAGCAATCTTTCTAAGGTAAACATTTTAGATGTCACGCTAAACTTAGAAACAGGTAAATTTTACTCCTAATTAACAATTATTCGATAGTGACAAACAATTTCATGTTCCACCAAATATTCATCGTGGGTTAGTCGCCGCCAACAGTAAGTGTATTTCATCCTTAGCCTCCGATAAAAAAGAATTCTGAAGGTTATCAACCAATCACATTGAAATACTCAGAAGAGGATGTGGACATTAAGGAAGAGTTAAACATATACAAATACCAACTATTTTAAAATACAAAAGTTGAACAAAAATCTCCCTAAGTATATTCTACAATTCAATTTGAATATAGGTACAAATATAATGAAGGAATTTCTGGACCTGCTGTATCTAACTTTCCCAAGAACTCATAGGATTCTAATTTTCCTACCTTTGCTGTAAGAACTTTGCCAATAAGAGCAAAATATTGAATGCAAAACGACTAAACAGTAGAAAACAAACCGAATCTAAACACAGCTGTAACTTTAGGAACCTATCTAAATGCCTTCTTAACGGTCATTTCCTCACCAATTCGGTGGATCTAAATTCGAGCTTCTATTAGTTTCATGCTACGAAAACACGATTGTTAGGGAGAAGGTGAAAGTTAATGAGACTGCATACACGTACTTTATCAGGAGAGGATTGAGTTTTCCAGTTCAATAGAAGGGATGCAACTCTTAATTTTCCTTTTTCACTTTCTCAAAGACCACATTTTTCGTTTTTCTTCTCTTTTCCCAACGATCAGCCTTCCTTTGTCATTTTTCAAAAAATGTATATTTGAGTCAGAAAGATTGTTTGGAAACACACGGCATGCTATACGAACTTGTCTGACAATCGTGTTCTCACAGTATGCAGCTAATAATCGGTCGAGTATCCTATGAGTATTAACTGATATCTATCTTTCACTGGATGGTGTATTTTTATGCTGAATACCCGTAACATTCGAGTGATTTTATTTTTCTGAACTGTGATACATATCGTTCGCCCACGAAGACCACCGAAAGAACTTACGCTGTGGGTGTATTTCAGTCCGGGTTTCCCTCCTACTGTTCTCTTTTTAGTGGCTTGCGGTAATTCTTTTTCAGCTCCAGCTAACGTTTCTCTTTACCCATGGCAATATTGAGCTCTTCGTTAGCACGGCAGGTGAAATGCTTAGAGGTATTTCGCCTGCCGCTACGTTCTGAGTTCAAATTCCGCCGTGGTCGACTTTGCCTATCATCCTTTCGGGGTCGATTAAATAAGTACCAGTTACGCACTGGGATCGATATAATCGACTTAATCCGTTTGTCTGTCCTTGTTTGTCCTCTCTGTGTTTAAGCTCTTGTGGGTAGTAAAGAAACAGGTATTTCGTCTGTTGTTACGTTCTGAGTTCAAATTTCGCCGTGGTCGACTTTACCTTTCATCCTTTCAGGGTCGATAAAATAAGTACCAGTTAAGCACTGGGGTCGATGTAATCAACTGAATCCCTTTGTTTGTCCCCTCTATGTTTAGCCCCTTGTGAGCAATAAAGAAATAAATATTGAGTTCTTTTCAGCTGTCCGTGACAATCGTTACACTGTCGCTGTTCTTTTGCGACTATTGATTCCAAACTGGTACATAGAGGCTGTGACAGCACTTTATGCACCAACTTCCTGTATATATGTGCGGGGTGGCGGTGAGTGTGTGTGTGCATAGATAGGTGGATAGATTGATACATCTCAGTGTCTCTGTATGTGTGTGTGTATGTGTGTAAGTACATATACATACACTCACATTTCGAGTCACTGACATTCATTCACTGAGACACGTACTCGCGCGCGCTCGCATACACGCACGCACATGCACGCACATACACAAACACATACATACATACATACAAACATACATACATACATACATACATACATACATACATACATACATATCCATAATTATTTCTGCTTACTACTGAATACGTATTTCACAGTAACACCGACATATATAGGTTACACACGTCCTTTTTTGTATTCTTCGTATACTTTTGTGAGTGTATTTGTTTTGTGTGAACAGGCTGGCTGTTAGTGGTACGGATTCTTATAATAGAAAAATATGTCAGATATATACAATCATATATTTATAAATATATACATCCATAAATACATGTACACGCACACACACACACACACACACATATATATATATATATATATATATATATATATTATATATATAATATATATATATATATATATATATACTTGCATACATTATACAAACACACACACTTGTATATATATATATATATATGTGTGTGTGTGTGTGTGTGTGTGTGGTGTGTGTGTATTTATATATATTTATGTGGCTGTATGGTAACTAGTTGCCGGGTTCCCTTGCGTGACATATTGGGTGTTTTCTACTATAGCCTCGGGCTGACGAAAGTCTTGTGAGTGGATTTGGTAGGCGGAAACTGCAAGAAGCCCGTCGTATGTATCTATGTGTGTGTGCGTGTGTGTGTGTATGTATGGCTTAGTGGTTAGGGAGTTGCTCTTAATGATCGTGTGGTCTTGGTTTCAATTCCCAGACCGAGTGGTGCGTTGTGTCCTTGAGGAAAACACTTCATTTCACGTTGCTCTGTGATCACTTCGACACCTGGCGCGTGGCACACCGTGTGCCTGTTCAGACATCGTCGATTTAATGGAGAGAGTGAGCTAATGTATGGCACATATATTTGATCATTACAAGCAAATCATTTGTGGAGAATCGCTCGTCAAAAGCTAAACGCTCATACGTCGTTTTCGAAGGGAGAGTCCATTATATATATACACATATATATATATATATATATAGAGAGAGAGAGAGAGAGAGAGAGAGAGAGAGAGGGGGGGAGACCTGTGTGTGTGTATATGTGTGGGGGTGTTTGCATGTGCGTTGGCTTGTGTGTATGAAAATCTTATAGAAATCAAAATATTGACATTGTTTCCTTTCTACCCACTCACGATCTTTTCGTCACCGACATAACGTTCTGTTTTTTCAAACTACTCTCCCGTTTTCATTATATTTTGTTCTTAATTCACAATCTAATTATAGTACCCAGCCTTTCCAGTTCGATCATACTAATTATTTTTATGACTGCTATCATAATTTTTTACTGCCTTATCCTTTGTTCGTTCGTTTTTATGGTTTCTCTTGAATAAAAGATACGACTGACACTAAACCTGATTATATGTATTGGGTCCCCTAACAAAGACAATTTCTTACAATTTCTTTGGTCCCTGCGTTATTGAACTGTAGCCGGAATGCTTTGAAACAACTTACCCGTCTAAACAAATATACTGATTTCAAATTTTGGCACATGGCCAGCAATTATGCGGTAGGGAGAGTTAAGTCGGTTACATCGACTCCAGTACTCGACTGGTATATATCTTATCGACCCCAAAATAATGAAATACAAAGGCGACCCCTGTAGCATTTGAACTCAGAGAGTATTGACAGAGAAACACCGCTAAGCATTTTTTTCCAGCGCGATAACAATTCTTATTTCTTTACTATCCACAAGGGGCTAAACACAGAGGGGACAAAGAAGGATAGACACAGGGATTAAGTCGATTATATCGACCCCAGTGCATAACTAGTACTTATTTAATCGACCCCGAATGGATGAAAGGCAAAGTCGACTTCGGCAGAATTTGATCTCAGAACGTAGCGGTAGACGAAATATCGCTAAGCATTTGGCCCGGCGCGATAACAATTCTGCCAGCTCGCTGCCTTCATTTATGTGAATATATTGATTTCAAATTTTTGCATTGTGCTAAGTTCGGTGTAGCGAGTAAGTCGATTACATCGACCCCAGTGTTAAGTTCGGGGTAGGCTGTAAGTCGATTACATCGACTCCTGTGATTAACTGGTACTCGTTTTGTCCACCTCGAAAGGGATGAAAGGCAAAGTCGACCCCGGTGGCATTTGAACTCAGAACGTAAAGTCAGAAGAAATGACACTAAGCATTTTTTTCTGGGGCGGTAACGATTCTGCCAGCTCGTCGCCTTCATCTATGTAAATATATTAAGACCCATGACATCTGTGCAGGCGCAGAAACCTCGAGAATTTAGATGTAGTTGGGAATTTGCATGTTATTTGAAGGGCTGGCAGCAGTGTCATAGCTAGTGTGTGTTCTGTCCGAGGTAACCCTTAAGCTTTAGATTCTTTAAGTGGTTAAATCTCATCGCTGCTGAGTGCATGGTTCAAACTCTATCTGGAAACGAAACAGTCTTTAGTTTATTATTAACTTGAATTTATTTTCCTGTGATAGCCTAGGTGGGATGGTTTATGCAAACTAATATATTTGAAGCTATTTTACACATTGATGCCCCTCTTGTTAGTTATCAGTCATCTGTTAAATTTGGGTGGAACTTATTATCGCTCATGCATAGTTAGGCAGAGTTATAGGCCATGTATAAAGAGCATAATAGAAGTCTGTAATAAATACAGAACTTTTCATTGTATGGTCAACATTTCATCACCATAAAACTTATTATAGGGCGTATATATTAGCATATGAATGTGTGTTTGTGTGAGTGAGTGTGAGTATGTGTGTGTGCGTGTGTGTGTGAGTGAGTGTGTGTGTGTGTGTTTGAGTGTGGTGTGTGTGTGTGTGTGTTTGAGTGTGAGTGTGTGTGTGTGTGTGTGTGTGTGTGTGTGTGTGTGTGTGTGTGTGTGTGTGTGTGTGTGTGTGTGTGTGTGTGTGTGCGTGCGATAATCTGTTTATTCGAATGATGGCTCTTATAAAACTCGTTGTGTTTTCTTCGTATTTCGAAAACACCAGAGTGCAGAAAAAATCATTGAATTCAGAGTCTATATATATATATATATATGATGGACATAGGTAGGTTTAGAGGTGAATAGATTTTTGACTCTTCAATACGGGTCACTGTACTTTGGAATGCTCAGATGCGTGAAAGCAGTAGGTAAAGGAGACCAAATGCGTAGGTATTGAAGATGGTGCAACAGTAGGTGACCTTTAGATAAAAATAGAAAAAGAAAGCGAAACTCCAAAGAAACACAATTAAATATTGTAAGTGCCATCATCCGAATAAACTTATATTTCCATTCTGCCACGTGTTATTGAGTACGTTGCTTTAAATTGTGGTCCTGTAAGTTTTTCTTCTAACGGGAGTCTATCGATATTTGTGAATATATGAGGGGGTGCTGAACGGTTCCAAACTTTAGGTAAAAGAAAACACAGGAGCGTCGGTTAATTATGATTTTATTCAGCATACTTCCTTCCCAGATTCACACATTTATTGCAGCGGTCCTTCAGTTTTTCTAAGCCCTGTAGAAGAACTCGAAGGTTGAGCCTCCAAGCAGTCCTTTCGCGATACTCTTAAAGCCAGGAACTTTTCAGCATCCCTATGTATACACACAAAATTAAATATGTGTATGTATGTGTGCAAATAGTATACTCCGATACAGCGTGTTCGGAATGAATTTGACAGTTTGCATAAAAAGAAAAGAAAGCAGAATATCTCATCAAAAAATACAAGTATTTTAAAATCACAAATTTTCAACTTTACGGCTGGAAGTAGTCGCCTTCAGTTTCCACCACGCCCTCAATACAGCTCTGGAATTTGGTGGATACTTTCATCACTGTATTCCTGAGAAGATCTTCGAACACCTCCTTGGTCTTAGTCACCAGCTCGGCCTTGGTGTTGCAGCAGGCTGAGCGGTTGATATCTTTTTCAACCGCACCTAGTAATACTTGGGATGACAATTAGGGGAATTAAGAGGCCTGACATTGGGATTGCTGAATAATAGTATAAATTTTCCGACAGTCACTTCTGACTCTTTCTGGAGGTACGGCAAGGAGCCAAATCCTAATACCACACATATGGCCTTCCAGCAGCAATCTTCTAAAGCCAGTGTTTCCCCACAGTCTCCAACAGATTCACATATCCGTTTGAATTGCACCTAAAGCCCTTTTCAAAGATAAGGGGATGAATTCTGGAGTGCATACACAGTCAGAAAGCCTGTTGTGTCCATTCCTCCTGGTCAAGGCTTCGTAGTTTCCGTTGCAGCTGTTGATGTCGCATCTTACAGCCTTTATAGTGTTCACAGAGTAGTGAGCAGTAGACGTGATGTCGGCTTTTTGATAACCGGCGTGAATCATGATATAGTTATGTCTTTTCCAATATCTGTCTCCTCTTCTATCTTTTCTCTTGTCAAAGACAATATTCCTCCAGCGTTCGCTACCTTACATCGTCTGGCCTAACGGCCCTCCATGTTTGTTTTCGCTCGGTTTGATGTATGTCTCCACTGTCCTGTTTTTGTTACCAGCTTTGACCCTCCGCAAATCCTAAATTTTATTTTGGTTCGCGGGAGCAACTGCCTTTCGAAGCCTCATATTGTCGTTAATTGCTCGAAACGAGGAGTAGATGGACTGCCGACAACTGATGAAGGGTATTTTTTTATGTTACTTGCCTTGCTTTCCATTTGTTTCTCTCGTTGTTCGCATACCCAAGTTTGTCTTCGTATTTCATGTTGTTTATATTTTGTGACGTCCTGTCCTGTACGAATATATGCATTTATACACACACACACACACACACACACATACATACATACATATATATATATATATATATATATATATATATATATATATATATATATATATATATATATATATATATATATGTATGTTATATAGTACATATATGTGTGTATATATGCATGGTGAAATTCTCATGGCATCTAACAACATCAGAGACTGGGAGTAACTGTGGACAACAGTATAGCTGGGCTACACATATAAGCAGCAAAGTTGACATGGCCCGCAGAATGTGTTCCTGGATTCTCAGAACCTTCCAGTCGAGAGATTCCCACACCATTACCCTTCTCTTCTCCACTTTTGCCCGACCCCACCTTGAATACTGCTGTCCACTGTGGTCTCCCTACACGAAACAAAACATTATAAGAATTGAAGCCCCCTAAAGGTCAATCACGAAAAAGATAGATGGCATGTCAGACCTCGACTACTGGGGTCGACTAGAAAAGCTGAAACTCTATTCACTCCAACGGCGCCGTGAACGCTACATTATTTGTATGATGTGGAAAATATTCCATCAGCACTGTCCAAATGATGTTGGCATCACCTTGAAACTACACCCAAGACTTGGACCCCGTGCCATCCGTTCACAACAAAAATCTAAATCGCATCTCATAACAACAATACGGCACAATTATTTCACCTCAATTGGCCCCGCTCTCTTCAACATTACACCAGGACACGTCAAAACAGAAACTGACCACGCAAAATTCAAGAAGTCTTTGGACAAATTCCTCCAAGCAGTCCCGGACAAACCACCCACACCCGGATATATCTCCGCAAACAATAACTGTCTTCTCGAATGGGCCTTGGTACTCAAATTCTGAAATGAAAGACTTCGCCAGGTGGTGCTATTAAGTTAGACATGGCCCGGGCCTATACTGGTTAAAACCTTTCTAAGTTATTCTAAGTTATAAGTTATTCATATATATGTGTGTGTGTGTATGTATGTATATATATGTATATATATATGTATGTATATGTATATATATATATGTATATATATGTATATATATATCTGTGCCAAGTGACTTCACTCTGCGTGCTTTACCTTCGTTACTATGGCAACAGTCCGGATACTTATTGGTCAAACCACGTATGTGTGTGTGTGTATGTATGTCTGTCTGTATGTATGTATGTATGTATATATATATATATATATATATATATATATATATATAATATATATATATATATATATATATTTACGGTCGATATATGTATATATATATATATTTATATATTAAATTAGAGATAAAATCACCATTAGGCAAATCAAACAGTCAAAAACATAAACCAAAACATAGAAAAATATTAAATAATATAATATACAAAATATATAAAAAATAAAATTCAAAATATAAATTATTTAAATTATTAATTTATACTTATAAATTTTTATATATATACTAGCAGTATCGCCCGGCGTTGCTCAGGTTTGTAAGGGAAATAACTATAAAGCATTTTTATAGAGTTATAGCCAAAAAATAGCAAAAAAATGGAAAAAAATGATGGTAAATCTTTTTTGAGAGTAAAAAAAGGTGGAGTTGCGTCCCCTAGACAGTTTGCGGTTTGTGTTTCTGATTCTCGACCCCATGTCGAATTTATCGATTTTTTTCAGAACTGGGGGAACTTTTCAAAATTTTCGCTGAGTTAGTTTGAATTATGACATTGGGCTATGTGTCTGTCAAGTTCATCAGAATCGGTTGAAAGCCGTGGTCAGGGTGAGGGTACAAGCAAACAGACACACAGAAACACGCACAGACAAACTGCCGTTTATATAGAGATAATATATATATATATATATATATTATTTATTTTAAATATTATTATTATTATTTATATTTTTGTATAAATATAAATATAACTATCAAAAAGTATTAAAAAGTTTAATATAAGATAAAGATATATATATATATATATATATATATATATATATTATATCGGCCGTAAACTTAAATCCGGAAAAAAAGAAGCACGGTCTAAGTTATAGAGCAGTATATGTTAAAGTTAGATAAGGCCGGTTTATGGGATCACCTTAGGTTTCACATCCATAAAGGGTTTAGCTTCATGACATATCATCAGATTCCAAAACCTTGTTTCTATGTGTCTTTGGTAATATGAAATACCAATAACACTTAACTGTAAAAAATAATAAGTGAAAACACATTTCCGTTATAACACTCCTTATAGGGCACATAAGCGCATTTCTATATACTGCCCATATATAAACGTACACAAACTATCAGTAGAAACTTGCATGCACGTGTGTGTGTGTGTGTATGTGTGTATTATATATGTACATAGATTTATAAGCATATAAATGTATGTATACAACACATACACACACACATAAATAGATAGATTATATACACTTAGATACATATACATACGACATGTATATTGATGCATATATATATACTACCTATATGTATATGCATTATTACATATATATTATATATGTATGTGTGTGCATGTGTGTATCTATAACATATATATATATATATATATATAATATATATATATATATATATATATATATATATATATATATATATATACATATATATATACATATATACACACACATATGCACATAAATATATATATATACACACATATATAAATATGATCACATACATATATGTATATGCATCGGTGTATTAGTGTGTGTTTGTGTGTGTGTGTGTGTAATGTAATTTTATGTGCTATTTGTATACGCATATGAGTGTGCATGCATGTGTGTGTGTGTGTGTGTGTGTTCGCATATACATTATACCTCCTAGTCTACGTGACACACGTACAAACAACTTTCTGTTAACATATGCTCTTCAAAAGGAATTAGATGACACACACTTGTTTGCTGTCAGTCTGGTCAAAAAGACTTCATAAATTGATGAGAATCTCTTTGATATTATTACTAAAGAATGCCTTAGAACTCTTGAAGAACTACTTGGGTACAAAACGTCGAGTGTACATAGACAGCTATAAATAAACATTGGACTGGGAAAACATTTAGGTAGCTAGTTGGCTATCAGTCACCTGTGACAGTGGGTTATATCAACATAGACAAGGTGAGATGAAGAATGTTTGAAAATTTTAGATGGTAGTGGTGGTGATGTTAGGTGTAGTTGTTATTTCTTTGTTTGGTTTTTGGGGTGTTTTTGCTTTGTCTTGTTTGATTTTGTTTCTTTTTATATATGTATTTTACGGCACACATTTTAATCAGTCTTTGTTTTGGATTTTTGGTCTTTTTGTTTGTTTTTATTTTTATGTTATTTCCTGAGCATCCAGTCTTTATTGTGGAATATTTTGTGCTGGGGAAGACTGGATATGATTTTATCCGGTAGTAAGGCCCTAGTTCTAAGGCTTCTAGGGTTTTGAGAAGAGTGGAACAATCTCGTAGCCAGGTCTATTCTGACCCGGTGTAGTTGTACCCGTTAGCGTCCTAGCTATGGGTTAAATACCAAGTCAGTTGAGTAGATGGAGTTCGTTGGGTAACCCATCTAGGAACCTCGTTGGGTAACCCATCTAGGAGAAGGAAAATGCTGATTTCAAAAAAATGTTGCCTTGCGGGCATACCCAGCCATGGGATTGACTTTGGTAATAAACTCTGAACAAAAATCAGGAGCTGGAGCTCCTGATACAATTCTACGTTGTCTACAACTTCTTTCTGGCTACTCGTTCGACAACGCTGGTGCCAAATCGTAATGGCTGTGCTGTTCTTTGGGATCCATTTGTGATGTGGCGTGTGGGGTCACGCTTCATGGGAAACAGCCTGTACGCCACAACATACTGCCCAGGCTTGGATCCTATCGAACACCCCTATACTGAAGAGATAGAAATGAACAGCACACCGGACAAGACAGTCCATCCTCCCTAAGGTGTCGACACAGTGCGAGTCATTATAGTCAATCGCTACAATTCTAACAGCACTGGGACAGCCTGAAGTGTGACCTGTATGACAAAGACTTCCTTTCGCGTATCAAATTGTTCGACCACTAATCATTTGTTGAAATGGTTCGCAATGAGGATTCGGGAAATATATTGTAGATCTCCTTCATCAAAAAATATCCAATTGAATACATTCATTATGCTAGAAATCAAGTAAAATCAAAGTTAAACAGTATGAGGAAAGGAAATGTTATCATTGTTTTAATTAACCAATGTCTTGATATAAATGTATGAAATATAGAATTCTGCTAGGTTCGCTTCACCAATTGTAAAACAATAGGATAAATTATACTTCTGCCGAAGTAAACCAATGGAATATAAATTATACTAAAAGTGCACATAAAACTCGAGTTGTGAAGTAAAATATGTGGAAAAAAATGAAAACTTATCATTGTTTCAACTGAACAATATCTTGTCTACAAAAATATAGTTGCAATATTGAGCAGGCCAAATAACTACAGAGAAACTTTTACTGGTGCAGCTTTAACGTGCGGTCTACCCAGCCATTTACACATTACCATGCAGTCTAATGCCAACCCCAACACTAGCCCTAACTCTAAACCCTAAACCTTAACCCTAACCTTAAACCTAATCCCTAACCCTAATCTTAAGCCGGACAAAGTCATTTCACAGTGTAGACTACGGGTACTGTGATAGACAGCATGCTAAAGTAGTACCCCTATTTCTTTATTGCCCACAAGGGGCTAAACGTAGAGGGGACAAACAAGGACAGACAAACGGATTAAGTCGACCCCAGTGCGTAACTGGTACTTAATTTATCGACCCCGAAAGGATGAAAGGCAAAGTCGACCTCAGCGGAATTTGAACTCCGAACGTAAAGGCAGACGAAATACCTATTCTTTACTACCCACAAGTGGCTAAACACAGAGGGGACGAACAAGGACAGACAAACGGATTAAGTCGATTACATCGACTCAGGTGCGTGAGTGGTACTTATTTAATCGACCCCGAAAGGATGAAAGGCAAAGTCGACCTCGGCGGAATTTGAACTCAGAACGTAGCGGCAAACGAAACACCGCTAAGCATTTCGCCCGGCGTGCTAACGTTTCTGCCAGCTCGCCACCTTAGTAAAGTAGCACCCTTGTTACAGTTGTTATGGCGATTGTTGTTCGTTTTAGCCGCATGTTAACCCTGACTGAGCAAACCTGTGATCAAAAACATTGGAGTGATGAGCATCACGTAATTTTCTAGGCAACCATGAAGTTGAGGCCATATTAAATAAACAGTGTATTCATTTCAAGGACAGTGTCATATGAGGGAGGGTACCCTGCTATTTCTGACGGGTCGTGCGACAAAGTAGAAAGCTCCTGTGTTTGGCTTCTGACAGTAATTATTATTATTATTAGTCCAGTTGGAGTAACATTAACCAGTTTGACAACATAGCAAACATTTGTTGGCACTAGACACTATGATAATATTAGCAATTATCTACTATCTACTAACGCAGATAGTTATTATGAGATCTAACTGTAGCAATAAAAAGTTATTAAAAGTTATTGCAAATGAAAGACACACACACAAACATACATACATGCATACATACATCTGTGTGTGTGTGTGTGTGTGTGTGTGTGTGTGTGTGTGTGTATGTATGTGTATATGTATGTATATTATTATTTAGCTCTTACTTGTTTCAGTTATTAGACTGCGGCCATGATGGAGCACAACTTTGAACAATTTTTAGGTGAATGAATCGACTCCATTGCTTTTTTGTAAAGCCTAGTACGTATTGTATCAGTCACTTTTGTCGAACTGCTAAGTTACGGGACGCGAGAACACTGACATCGGATGCCAGGCAGTGGTGGGAGTCAAAAACTGACAGAAACACACACACATACGCACACACACACATACACACACACACAGATAGATAGATAGATAGATATATAGATAGATAGATAGATAGATAGATAGATAGATAGATAGATAGATAGATAGATAGATAGATAAGTTTCTTTATTGGCCACACAGGGCTGCACACAGATGGGACAAGTTACAAGGTAGAGCTTTTCTTTTGGGGGATGAAAAAAACAAAAAACAAAAGAAAAAAAGGGGGTGGCGTAGGTTTTCGATCAAGAGGGATCGTAAAAGGGAAGAAAAGAACAAAAAATAAATAAATAAATAAAAGAAAAAAGAAAAAAAGAAAAAGAAAAAAAAGAAAAGGAAAAGGAACAAAAGAAAAGAGAAATGAAAAAGAAGAAAAAAGGGGAAAAAAAGGGGAGGAGGAAAAAAAACGATCAATAGGGATCGTGTATCACAGTGTTATGATATATAGTGTAAAGGGGAAAGCAAGTAAGTTTTATCTGTGGGAAGAAAAGCCTACGAAAAAGACCACAGTAACCTTGGTCAATATTGTTATGTTATATGTTACCACATTTGTTTGCAAGTGGGTAACCCTCTGTTTTCAATTTCTGGGTTCATAGGATTATGCTCAAGGTGGCTTCGTCATTCATACGTGCCAGCCTTGCTACATTCACCCATCTTTTTTTAAAACATTCGCTAGACAAAACTTGCCTCTCTACTCTCACTTTCCTTTTCAAGTGGTACTTGAAGAAGTTGATGAGAGATTGACCAGAGAGGAAAGTGTTTGTCTCCAATCCTTTCAGACGCGTCCACCAGATACATTCTTTCGCCATAGCTACAAGGATGATGAAAATAGCTCCTCCTTCCCGTTTGAAGGAAGGAGGTGTGACAATATTGACGATAAACTCAGCTGATAAACCGACTCGTCCCACACGTGACAGCAGTTGTTCGACATAAGCCCACAGGTCGGAAATTGTTGGACACTGCACGAGTGCGTGCAAAACGGTTTCGTCGCTCTGACCGCATCTCGGGCAGGTCGGCCCCGTGTTTCTCGAGCCGTGTCTGTAGAGCTTATCCCGAACGGGTAGCGCTTCTCGGTAGCACTGCCAGGCCAGGGATCTCTGGAAGTTGTCCATGGGCCCTGGCCCGAAAGTCGTCCCGAATAGGCGGGTCAGGTACTCCTCGTCGACGTCCAGGTTCGCCCCGAGCTCGTCGTCGTACCTCCCCTCCACTAATCCCCTATAGAATGCCTGGGTTGTGATGAAGTCACTCAAGGTCGACCCAGGACGGCAGAGTTGCTTGAGAGCAACGCGACACTCGCGGTGCCATTCGCCCTTCCTCGGCCTCTTTTTGATCCACGACTGCAGTTCGGTCATGGAGACGAGCTGCGGGAAAGCGTGCCTCACAAACGGCGACTACACCTGTTCACCGTCGTCTACGAAGAGCCTGAGATGTCGCAGTCTCAGCGCGCGTCTGCGCATCATCAACCACGGCATGCCCAGTCCTCCTTTTAACGGGTGTTGACAGCAAATGGATCGCCTGACCATCGGGACGCTTCCTTTCCACAAGAAGCGAAAGAGAATGCGTTGTAGTTTGGTGATGGTAGGGTCGGGACAAGGCACGACGGTCAGGCGGTAGTAGATGACGGACGCGATGTAAGTGTTCGCCACCTCCGCCCGACCTTTTAGGGACAGTTTCCTCTCGGCCCATTGCCGGGCGAGAGTGACCACCCTACTCGTTATCTCGTTCCAGTTCTTCTCCACTTGGAGGTCCGGACCAAACCAGACCCCGAGTAACTCAACCGGGCCGTCGGTCCTGCGTCCCACGACGGAGGCGCTGGTGGACGGCATGGGCTTGCTTCTCCAGGTGCCTAGTCGCAAGCCCACTGACTTTTCCCGGTTGATTTTCGCTCCTGTCACCGCTTCGTAGTTTTTCAGTGTCTCGCCGACCTGCTCGATGTGCTCGTGGCTAGACACTATGACGGTGACGTCGTCCGCGTATGCAGACACGCTCGTCTCGCATCCCAGTTCTCGCGGGATGCCCGTCAAAGTTGCCAGCTTCCGCAATAATGGCTCGAGAGTCAATACGTATAGAAGCGACGAGAGGGGGCATCCCTGACGGACCAAACGTGCGATGTCGAAGGGTCTCGATAGATGTCCATTCACGCGAATTACCGAACGGATGCCTCTGTACAAAGCGGCTACCCAGCCGCGGAAGACGGGACCGAAGCCAGCCGCTCTGAGGACCGCCTCCAAATATCGATGGTCCACCCTATCGAAAGCTTTCGATTGATCCAAATTGATCAGCGCCCTAAGATAGATAGATAGATAGATAGATAGATAGATAGATAGATAGATAGATAGATAGATAGATAGATAGATAGATAGATAGATAGATAGATAAATAGATAGATAGACAGACAGCTAGATAAACACACATCTCGTCAGGTTCGTGGATCGATTGCAGGAAGTGATGATGTTATGTATTTCAAAGAAATCCATTTATATCTTTGAAATCAGTGAAGGATTTTATATACCTTTCCTTTTTGTTAAATCTTTGAACCAAGAACAAAAGTAGGGCATGAGTAAGACCCCTTCACAAAGCATCCAAGATCTATGGATGTGGGGTATCTGGAAACCGGAAACCCGGCCCGATATTCATACATACAATCACAGATATACATTCGCTCACACGCACACACATATATGTATGTATGTATGTATGTAACTTAGAATAACTTAGAAAGGTTTTTGGCCAGTATTGGCCCAGGCCATGTCTAACTTAATAGCACCACCTGGCGAAGTCTTTCAGTTCAGGATTTGGGCACCAAGGCCCATTCGAGCAGAGAGTTATTGTTTGCGGAGACATATCCGGGTGTGGGTGGTTTGTCCGGTACTGTTTGAAGGAATTTGTCCAAAGACTTCTTGAATTTTGTGTGGTCAGTTTCTTTTTTGACGTGTCCTGGTGTAATGTTGAAGAGAGCGGGTCCAATTGAGGTGAAATAGTTGTGCCGTATTGTCGTTATGTGATGCGATTTAGATTTTTGTTGTGGACGGATGGAACGTGGTCCAAGCCTTGGATGCATTTTGAAGGTGATGCCAACATCATTCGGACAGTGCTGATGGAATATTTTCCACATCATACAGATAATGTAGCGTTCACGGCGTCGTTGGAGTGAATACAATTTCAGCTTCTCTAGTCTACCCCAGTAGTCAAGGTCTGACATGCCATCTATCTTTTTTGTGATTGACCTTTGGGGAGCTTCAATTCTCATAATATTTTGTTTTGTGTAGGGAGACCACAGTGGGTATGTGGGGTCATTCTGCGGGTCATGTCAACTTTGCTGCTTATATGTGTAGCCCAGCTTATGTTGTTGTCCACTGTTACTCCCAGGTCTCTGATGTTGTTGGATGCCATGAGAATTTCTCCAAAAGGAAGAGAGTATGGGAGTTTCAGAGCGTCCTCCCTTCCAAAGTGGATCAGTTCGAATTTGTCTTCATTTAGCAACATGTTATTCTTTTCCGCCCATTGGACAACAGCCAGTAGGTCTGACTGAAGGTTTATTCGGTCATCCACGCCATTGATGACCTTCTGGAGCTTGGAATCATCAGCGAAGGTTCTGATGTTGCTGTGTTTGATGGTGTCAGTAATATCATTTATGTAGATGATGAAGAGAAGTGGGCCCAACACAGTGCCTTGTGGGACACCACTGCTGACTTTGGCTGGGCTGGATTTGACTCCTTCGACTACAACATGTTGGGTTCTGTTAGAGAGGAAGCACTTGATCCATTGCAGCAGCTTTCCAGTGACACCAATATTGGACAGCTTTCTCAGAAGGATCTTATGATCAACCCTGTCAAAGGCCTTGCTGAAATCAAGGTAGATGACATCAGTGTTGGAACCCTCTCCCAAGGCTCTCAAAATGTCATCAAAATGATGCAGTAGCTGCGTCAGGCAATCTCTCCCATTACGGAATCCATGCTGGTTGGGGTTCAGCATATTATGACTCTCAAGGAAGTGAGTCATACGCGATCTCAGCATCCTCTCAAATACCTTGATGATATGAGAGGTGAGTGAGATTGGACGGTAATTCACGGCAAGCGATTTGTTTCCTTTTTTGAAAACTGGGACAACAGACTGGGATAGAAGGTCTTCTGGTATATATCCAGCATCCAATGAGTTCCGCCACAGATTGGCTAGAGGGTGGTGCAAGTTGGTTTTGACACATCTTCAAGACACAAGCAGGGAACCTATCGGGACCTACTGCTGAATTATGCTTCATTTCCTTTATTGCTGCTAAGACATCAGGAGCGCCAAATGTTATGTCCGATAAAGTGTATTGGGGAGTAACATCACTGATACAGCCCAGATCAGTCATATCAGGATTGCTGAAAACAGAGCAATATTGTTTCTGCAATATTTCTCCCATGGTTTTGGCATTGTCTTGAAGAGTACCATTTTCATCAATCAGAGGGCCAACAGTAGAACCAGTGACTCTGTGTTTTTTTGCAAATGAAAAGAACACTTTGGGATTGAGTTTGATCTTCTCAATGGCCCAGGCCTCTTCAGCTCTTCGCTGACTATTCATGATAGACATCATGTTGTTTTGGAGTTTATGTTTTTTAATCTCTAGCGACGAGATGGCAGTCAGGTTGGTGTGTTGCTGTTGACAGTATTTCAGCATGTTGATCTTTTTGTTGATTCTTTTAATTTTCCTTATGAGAGATTTTCTATTTCTAGGGATTCGACACTTAGATTTGTTTGCAGATCTTAATGGGGTGTGTCTTGCACATATGTTCGTGATGGTGTCTACAAGTGACTGCCAGGACTTTTTGATGTTAGTGGGTGTGTATGTGTGCGTGAAGGACCAATCGACTTGTGCAAGATCATTATTGATCGCTTCCCAGTTTGCATTGTGGAAATCCATAGTGTCAAATGGATGAACAGGAGGGATGACATTTGTTTTGCATTTTGGCCAGTGAAATCTCAGATCACAGAGAACCATGTCATGGTCGGAGAGTAGGGTTTTCTCCACTGCAATATTGTGGATAGTATCAGTGTGATTGCTGAAAATTAAGTCTAAGACGTTTTTGTGACATCTCGTTGGTTCGAGTACCAGTTGGGACAAGAAGAAGTCATCCATGAAGTCAAGAAGCGATTCCACTGCCTCCCTGTCAGGGGTTGAGAGAGAAGAACCTGGCGGCAGACTGTTTGTAGACCAGTCAACCCCGGGAAGGTTGAAATCTCCCATCATTAAAATGTTGTCAGGTTGACACTGCTGAATGAAACACTTTATGCTGTTGAGGCATTCCTTGAAGCATGGTAGGGGCGTTTGGGGTGGTCTGTAGAGCCCAACTACTGTTAAGTTGTTGGTTTGACTGAATACAGCGACTGCTTCGCAGTATCCATTCGAAAATATGTTCATGGCTTCTGTTGAGAATGAATCATGGACATAAATGGCAGTCCCACCCTTTCTTCTGCCAACACGATCAGCACGAATGGTTTTGAAATTTTTAACTTTCACCTCGGCTTCCAAGTGGAGGTCACTAAGATGGGTTTCAGTGAGGACGAAGAAAGGGATGTGGTTTGGATGGGCCTCGACCCAGTCCTCCAGGAATCTTATCTTCCATTTTTGTGTATTGGTGGAAGGGCTGATGCCTTGGGCATTAAGCAGAAATGTTGAGGCGAGAGTGGATGGTTTTAATTTTTGGTGATTTGTTTATTTGATTGCTTTTTAATGGCATGTGTAGTGGGGTAATAGTGGTGGATGGCGGTGGGTGATAGCTCGGATGTTTTTTTCCAGTTCTTTTGCTAGATTCATTATAGCTAAAAAAGAGGAAGAAGAGGTGGTTTCCTGTCTAGGGAACCGCAGGTGACTGTGGCCGCGGCTATTTTTATGTGAGTGGTTATCTTTAAATGTCCGACGAGTCCCCGGGAGATGGGTAAAGGGGCAATCCCTGTGCAAGCACAATCTGTCTCGCTGGGAATAGCGGCAGATTTGGGGATTCCTTGTTTGAGATATTGGTGGTTGTGGTGATGTTGTATTATGGTGGTTGCTGTTGTAGTTTGTGGGGATAGAGCGTTTTGTTCCAGGTAAATGGGTGAATTTGCAGTCTCTATCAGTGCACAGTCTATGGCGAAGAGAATATCGGCAAATGATGGGGTTTCGAGTGGGTGTGTAGGTGCGTGTGTGTGTGTGAGCTGTGAAAGGTGTAGATGATAGTTTGTTGAAGTTTTGGCGACCTTTGTGACCTGTAGGAGGTAAATTCCTTGAGATAGCATTAGTAGTAGTAGCTGTAGTAGTAGTAGTAGTAGGTAGAAGAGATGTTGACAGTGGTAATGATTGAGGAGGTCGATTCCAAGACAAAGATGTTTGTCGATATATAGTGGGAGTAGTACTAGTAGTAGTAAGCAGAGGAGATGGTGTTGACAATGATGATGATTGAGCTGCTGGGGCAGTGAAAGGAAGGGGTGGTGCTTCCTGCTGTGTGACCCTGATGACTGGGGGGTCAATCGTTTCATTTAGCAAATCGGCCATTGTAGATGAATCAAGGAGTGGTTCATCCTGTTGTTGTTGTTGAGGTTGTTGTTGTTGCCTCTGAGGTTGTTGCTGCTGAAGTTGTTGTTGTTGCTGTAGCTGTTGTTGTTGTTGTTGCCGCTGAGTTTGTTGTTGTTGAGGTTGTTGTTGTTGTTGTTGCGCCGGTGATGCGTTCGAAGAGAAAATACATCTCAGTTTATCGAAGTGTTTATTTATTAATTTAAAAGCAACTTCGATTTGTTTTAATTTATTTTGGATCTGCTGTTCAGATCGAGTTTGCAAATGGTGAACTGTTCGTTTGGCAATTTCGTTCAGACACGAAGCACCTATGCTCTCTGTTTCGGTAAGGCCATGCCATGTGTTGATAAGAACGTCGACTTCATTATCAGACCAGTTTTTGTTGGATTTTTGGTGGCTAGCCATTCTGGTTGATATGTTTTATTAAATTTTATTTTGTTCGTTCGTTTTGTTGATTACTTTTAATTATTATTATTATTTTTTTTTTTTTAAGGAGAAGTATGTAGAATTGATTGTACAGAATGTTTGTTGTAATACTGAGAAGTTTGTATTTGAATTATGAGCTTGTAGTTATTTTATCTTTCTTTTCTTTTCTTTTTTTTTCCCCTCTTTTTCTAATTTTTAATGTGTGGGTGATCCTTTAGTTATCAGAAGGTGTTTGAAAATATTTGGTCGTTTGAAAATTATGAAAATAGTTTGTGGTTAAGGAAAAGTCTACTCACGAGTTGGGAAAAAGCGTGGTTTCAAATATACAGGAATATATGTATGTATGTATGTATATGTGTGTGTGTGTGTGTGTATGTATATATATACCCACACATATATAAAATGCATGAATGCATACGTACGTATGTACATGCACAAATGCACGCATGCATATATACATGCATACATATACAAATATACAGACACACATACATACATACATACATACATACATACATACATACATACATACATACATACATACATACTCCGGCATTAGAAGAAAGTAAAATGTTTTTCAGGAAATTCAATGAAAACCAACAGACATGAGAGAATAATTAATATATATATATATAATATATATATATATATATATATATATATATATATATATAATTTAACAATTAAGGATAACTTCTTAATAAGGAATCTTAACAAGAAATTATCAGGTAGTTAGCGTGAAAAATCTCATAAGAGAAAAGAATTCGAAAATAATTATTTTCCTTTTGAACAAATTAATTATATTTATATTGTATAGAGGGCATTATTACACATAAATGCCTCACACTAAGAGGGACAAAGTCATTACTACCAGAATTAAACTAATCATACTTAATGCAGTTCAAAGAACTGCATTAAGTATGATTAGTGTAATTTTGGTAGTAATGACTTTGTCCCTCTTAGTGTGAGGCATTTATGTGTAATAATGCCCTCTATACAATATATATATACGTGTGTAAGTGTATGTATCTGTGTGTGCGTGTGTGTGTGTGTGTGTGTGTGTGTGTGTGTGTGTGTGTGTGTGTCACAGTGGCTTATTCCTCGAAAGATACAGAATCTTTCTGAGAAATAATCTGGAGCAAGGGAAAGGAATTTAATCAGAATATTGTTTTAGGAAACGAAAAGCATATCGTGATACCCTTGAAACAAATCCAAAATATTCAGCAAAGGAAAAGACCAAAAAGGAAGTTGGCTATATAATATTAGTACAAAAATTTTTATCAGTGGAATCTTATATTAAACATAGCTCTCAGTGTTGATATAAATAATGTTGGTTAGCGCTGGCTAAAACAGAACTGATGCCCAAAAACAATACTACTCACCCGGCGAAAAACTACCGTCCAAACTGCATTCCAGGATCTCATGAATAAAATGTAAACAGTCAGTCTAGACCAGTTCCTCCAAGATCACTATAATAGTTAAAATATCATCACAGCTGAATAAGTAGCTGAAAAGAAAGAGGTTTGATTGGGAGAGCCTGAACAACTTTTGATAATCAAAACTATGATGATAAGATGCGGCCTTATGGAAAGAACTTGAACACTATTTGATTAGATTACAAGAAAGCTTTTGATTCTGTTCCCCACTCGTAGATTCTTGAGTCCCTTCGACTTGCTAAAAATTCTAATAGCAATATCAAGGGCGTAGACAATATCACTTCTTCCTTGGCCACCATTTTGAGGTTAAATATTAGAAGTAGTTATGTGCCACTGATAGGATACAATATCACAGAGTTTATTTCAAAGTGACTGTCTCTCTGTAATACTGTTTATACTTTCATTTAACCCACTGTCATTCTTGTTACGGAAATTTGGAGGACATGCGACTGACTCAAAGAAAGATAGAAACACCATCTTAATACATTTCATCTTTGTGAATGATCTGAAGACATGCATGAAGCCAAGAATATGAAGGAAAGCCTTGGCCTATAACGACATTTTCTAAAGATATACAGATGGAGTTTGGCCAGGGTAAATGTTTTACATCGTTGTAAAACTAGAGAACTACGATCCCATTTAGTAACATAACTATCAATGGCCTATCTTTCCGATATCGGATGAGGAATGCTACAAATAATTAGGAATAAGTGACAATCTATCACGGTGAGTGGATCCTCTAAAAAGGAGTGTGTAACAAGGAAATATTACACCAGAATAAAGAAAATGTGTAATAAATTTATAGCACACAATGAGTTTACAGTACCAGAGTTCATGCTAACATTTTAGCTACTTGATTGAACGTTAGACAAGATCCTAGTTATTGATTTTAAAACCCGAAAATTGTTTACCATTGCTAGGAGTTTCCATATCAACAAGAATGCAAAAGACCTTAAATTAAAACGAAAATAGAGCGGTAGAGGTTAAATATCGATCCAAACAGACTTTGAATGTCACATCATATCTCTTCAACAACATCTGCTAACTACCAAACATTGATGTCTTGCCATAGACCAAGTCTACATACGAAGGCCGATAAAATTATAAGAGTTGGAAAGGGGCTTCTCAAAAAGTATTCCCTGACTGGTAACATATAGTATACAGCCTGAGAAGTTACACAACTCTATTGCAACATATAATCAGAAACTAGGTTGCATAATCCCAGCAAAAGATCATGCATAGCTATGCTCCCAAGGGCCTTCAAAGTGATAGCAACATTGACAACCAAAGTAGTCTTTCCTCGACCAACAACCATGATATTGACTCTCACTTTGAAGGATATGCTTTTGCAGGAAATAGCTACAAAATATCTGATATACGAAAAGGATGGGAATGCAGATGAAGCACATAGACCCAACAACTGATGCAGGCTTTATGGAATTGACAGTAAGGATAGGATATCACTCATATCATATGTAACTGCCTGAAAATGTCCTCACGTTATTAAAGCGACGAGCTGACCGAATTGTTATCATGCCGGGCGAAATGCTTAGTGAAATTTCGTTCATCTTTACGTTCTGAGTTCAAATTTTACTGAGGTCAACTTTGCCTTTATTCATAAAATAAGTACAAATTGAGCACTGGGGTCGATGTTTTCGACTAGCCTCTTCCTCGACCTTGCTGGCCTTGTGCCAAAATTTGAAACAATTATTACTTACCTATGAGACATGATAGGTATAATGAAACTTGTAGAAAAGATATTCCAGAGGAAGCAAATATGAGAACCAATAATGATGTGATTAACATAATTTGAAAGAATATTGATGGAATGCCTCTATCAAGACTTCAAAAAGATGCAAGCACAACAGGCTAGACTTAGTGAACTGAGATTGGAAACTATGCATGGTAATTAAAATCAGATGATCAGCAGATGACAACATAGTGTTAAAGATTAGCGAAAAAGAGACCACCTATGCCAAACTGATAAAATATCTGCAGGTTAAATTTCTACCAATAAGTATTGGAGTCCTTCGCTTTGTGATTAATCCCTGCAATACGAAACTTAAGAAGCAGGGATTTACAAAAACAAAAAGAACTCTCCTAATCAGAAGTATGTATGCATACTTGCATACATTTGTAGAAAGAACATAACTACGGACAACAGCTTCCAGCTTCTATCCTCAGATTAGAAAGTTATACCAATAATAATTAGTGTACTTGAGCTTGTTAGTAAATTTAATGACAATCTGGAAAAGCTAGGGTTATCAGAAAAAGAAATCAACCAGTTAATACGCACATTACAAACGCAAACTCTAAGCGGAACAGTAAAAATGTGCAAGACTTTCCTCAAGTACACAATGTAACATTGTTTAAGTTATCTACATCACAATAATGGAGCTTTGTACCTATGTTAGAAACCAGGATGGTCTTTACAGAAATACTTCAATTAAAAAAAAGACAAGAACATATCTGCAAATATGCATACACACACACACGCACATCCATAGAGACATACATGCATGCATACATACATACACAAATACATACATACATACAAACGTGAAGGCGACAAGTTAGCAGAGTTTCTATGTCTTGCGGTATTCGTACGGCTCTCTCTGCTCTGAGTTCCAATTGAGGAGGCCAGTGTCGATAAATAGGGTGCAGGTCAACTACTAGAGTTGATTATCATTACTTTTATTATTATCATTATTATTATTATTATTATTGAGTGAGAGAGCAGTGCATGCCATCAAAGTGACACTGGGGTAAAATATACGAAGCCCAATATACCCATCATGACTACCCGTCTGATAAGGGTACACCAGGCATATGCATCACAACCATATGTGCGCGACATGGTGATCTCATATCAAGATAAACAGCACATGACCTTGCAGGTGGGGCCCAATTAGAATTTTCTTCAGGTTGAGTAGCCCATCCCGCTCAAAAGGTCCCTGAATAAGGGTTGTTTAAGGATGTTGAAAGAACCACCCATGTTTCCACAGGTGAATTATTCAAACCCCAAAGAATCCCTCTCAACACATGGCTATGATGCTCCCCCACTACTTCTGCTCGTGATCAGAGATGCACATATCGTCAGCCACTAAGGGACATGCTCAACTGGTTAAGGTCAAACAACTGACAAGCAAATCTGTGGTATTGAGCAGAATATTTGCTGTAGCCCATCTTTTATACCAAGACAAAACAATGTACATGATAACACTTCCAATGTACATGATAACACTTCCAATTATTATTATTATTATTATTAATATTATTATTATTATTATTATTATTATTATTATTATTATTATTATTATTATTATTATTATTATCATCATCATCATCATTATCATCATCATCATCATCATCATCATCATTATTATTATTATTATTATTATTATTATTATTATTATTATTATTATTATTAAGAAGAAGAAGAAGAAGAAGAAGAAGAAGAAAAATTGAAGTGCCGAATGTCACTGTACTGTCTTCCCTCCTTCTGTCTGTTTCTCTGTCTGTCTCTCTCTCTCTCTCTTCCTCTCACTTCTCTCTCTCTCTTTCTCTCTCTCTTTCTCTCTCTCCTTCTCTCTCTCTCCCTCTCTCTCCTTCCTTGATTAATATGCTCAAACTATTCTCGATGTTCAAAACATAACTGCGCTTATTTTCTCTTATCTCTCTACATTGGCGTATCATTTTCTTTAATGTCACAAAGCATACGCACATGCATTAATAAATATGCATTTTCACATATACTTTCGTTCTTTGGTTACAAGCTTTTGTTGTCCCTGTAATACAACATTCCAACAGATGACAGCACATCCGTCTGTTTTCGAATGTAAACAAATCGGGGTACATTCCTTTCTTTCAGCTGTTTAGTGTTAAGCTCGCGTAAGCTTGCTTTTCTTCTACATGATAAATGTGTATTTCTTTAGTAATATATTTCTAAATACGTTGTAATGTTCGAATTTCTACTGCAGGACATGTGTACGAAATTTCATTTTTACCTGTATTAATTGTCAAAGCCCTCCAACATTGATAGTATTTATAACAATCTGCTTAAGGCATTTCAAAATAAGTCTATTTGAACATTCGCTTTAGAATTAGATTTTTACAGCTTCAAATTAACATCACCTCAAAACAACAATTTACAATTGCCTAACGCTATAAAATTACTACACATTCATTTCTGTCAAATTTTATTGAAAATTTGTTTATCATGTTCTTCGTATATTTTAAAACTCTTACCAACTAATTAAAAGCATATTCCCTGTTAACAAATACAATCATATTCACGAGCAAATACACTTTGGGAACCGTTATAGATTTGAATGTTATTGTGTTAGAAGAAATAAGTTGTACTTCCTGAGAATTACTGAAATCGTCTCTTGTTGTTGGATAGAGTTTAGTTACACGTATTACTTGGTTCTCGACCTGCGTGATACCAGAAATATATATACATATATATATATATAGATATATAGATAGATAGATAGATAGATAGATAGATAGATAGATAGATAGATAGATAGATAGATAGATAGATAGATAGATAAAACTTACTTGGAAAAGGATGCGTGGCGTTTCCTGTACCCATATATTCATGTATGTATACATATATATGTAGGTATGTACATATATGTATGTATATATGCATATATTTATATATTATTTATATTATATATATATATATGTGTGTGTGCGTGTGTGTGTGTTTATATATATATATATATATATATCATCATCATCGTTGTCGTCGCGCCGGCGTCATTTAACGTTCATGTTCCATGCTGGCATGGGTCGGGCGGTTTGGCAAGAATTCAATGGGCCCAAAGACTTCATCATGTTCCATTGCTTGCTTTGGCATGATTTCTACAGCTGGAAACCTATCCTAATGCCAACCACTTTACAGGGGAGTTTTTTGTGACACCGGCATTATTGAATTTGGCATTCAGCTAACAAGTCTACAAAACCCAGTGGACTGTGGGTGCGTCCTTATGTTAAATAGGGGTTAGGGTATGAGAGAAAACGTTCGCGTAAAAAAAGATTCTTGCTGTAGAAAGTTGGGGAATGAATTGATGGTATATCCATGAAAGTAAAATAGTGATGAGGTGTTTGCCAACCTTCATCTGACTCCACTCAAGGTAATATTTTCTTTGACCAAACATGGAAGATTGAAAATGAACAACATCGCTTGTAGGACGGTGGCGCTCGTTTACAACCATTGTGTGATGTCATGACAACGAGACATACACACACACACACACACATATTTATATATAGAGAGATGTTAGTCCGGACAGAGGCAATGTGGTTGATGCCAGTGTCCCATAACTGGCACCCGTGCCGGTGGCACATAAAAGCACCCGTTACACTCTTGGAGTGGTTGGCGTCAGGAAGGGCATCCAGCCATAGAAACTGTGCGGAATCAAGTGGAATTTGGTGCAGTTCCTCAGATTACTAGCCCTGGTCAAACCATCCAACCCATGTCAGCATGGACAACGGACGTTAACTGATGATGATGATACATTATACAAAGGGCTTCTTTCAGTTTCCACTTGTGTGTGTGAGCGCACGCGCACTTTTGTTAAGTCTCATCTGAATCAAAAGTCCTTTTTCAATAATTTGGTCCCCTTGACCAAATTTTTAAAATCCTGTATATCTAAAGATTGTTTTCTTGCTTGACCTCAAATCGGCTTTGATTCAGCAGACCTCTGATAGAGGTTTTCAAGTTACAACCAGTCACAATAATGTATCGAAGATAAATATAACTCTTTTTGTTTTGTTCTTTTAAGATGGTTGGGTGCTGTCTGAGAAAGATTTGGCTACTATTTCTAGCAGAATGTGTGATTGTATAGAGAGTCCCACTTTGACTCAGAGGAATTTAAGTAAGTGCACTAGGTAGGGATTGCACACAGATTGCTAGTTCACAGAAACAAGAACCATTGTAGTGAATGACCGCAACATATTTGTAACTGAAAGTTTCATTTGTCTGGTTTTCTTATACATATGAACCATCAAAGTTAGTTAGTAGCAGCGTTGACTACAAGAATATTGGTAAAGAAAGCGGCGAGCTGGCAGAAACGTTAGCATGTCGGGCAAATGCTTAGTGGTATTTCGTCTGCCGTTACGTTCTGGATACAAATTCTGCCGAGGTCGACTTTGCCTTTCATTCTTTCGGGGTTAATAAATTAAGTACCAGTTACGTACTGGGGTTGATGTAATCGACTTAATCTGTTTGTCTGTCCTTGTTTGTCCCCTCTGTGTTTAGCTCCTTGTGGATAGTAAAGAAATATATAAGAATATTGGCAAACAGTTTTTATGGGGTTTTTTTCCTGCAAATGTGTTGCATGGCTACAACCATCCAAGTATGCGTGTCAGTGTACATCAGCAAGGGAGTCAAAATATCAAAACATCCATCTACCTTCAGAATTCTACTGTCAAGAAAGTAATACAGCCAGTCAATTAAACTAACATACCAGAATGCTCTAAATGTTTCAAGCATATATGAAAATATGGAAGCTTCTATCTTCAGGTTTGTATATGTTAAAGAGACAATTTTATTAAACAATATTTTGTTTCAAATAGCGTTCAGACTGATAAATCAGTTTTGAAATAGGTAATTTTTGACTGTCCAGAAAATAAAAGCCAACAAATATTTTAGTTATAAGATTTTAATTTATGAGACATTTTTTAAAGAATATTTTAATGTGCATATTTATGTAAATATTTTGTAGTTAATTTTAAATATTTTACATAAATTCTGCGGTTATTTTTCATGTTTCTTGAATTTATAGAGAATGTTTTCAATAAATCATCTTAATTATATTTACTTCCTATATATATTTGCTTATGTCTAACAGCATGACTTTTGAATGGGAATAATTTACTGCAAATTTTACATCAATAAGTTTTTTGTCTCAGTACATTCCACTTATGATTAATAAGATTGTTTCTCTCGCAAAAGTTTTAATGGCAAATACTGTATTTTCTGTTATACAAGGTGAACAAGTATATAGTGTAAACATTCAAACATCATCACCTTCTTACCAAATCGTTCTGCATTTCACATGGAATTTTTAGTCCTCCAAAATCCTCTTGGTGAATAAGCCAACCTACCAGTAACTATTTTGGCTATAAATTTTGGTCTGAAAAATTTGATTTGTATGCCAGAAAATACCATAACAGTAACGAGATCTTTTCTAGGATGTAATTGGGAATTATATGCTTACAACTCAGAAAATTACTTCTAACATATTTCACAATGATAATTTTTTTCCCAGTCAGTATTCAACCGTGGATTACATGTGAAGACTTAGTTTACACTGAATTATTTCACACGCATTTAAAATTGATATAATTTGTTTAGGTTTTGGGGTCACCCCAAACACACACCAGTGTGTATTCATATGGCAATTTCTAGTTTATAATTCACATATAAGGATTCCCATAAATATTTTAGTGAAAGGTGTAATGTATGATCGAATATAAAGGGAACAACTTTAGCTAACACCAGCAGATTTCCTGTGAATGCTGGGATAACATGACATTTTAAATTGATGGCAGAAGAAAAGCAAGCAAAATGCCCTATTGTTGTTGTCATCTCTGCCCACCCAGTTACTTGTGTTTCCTTGTGCCCCAGGTTAGTGTTTCCTTGTGCCCCAGGTTAGTGTTGCCTTGATTCTGTATATATATTATATTGCATAATACAATTTGTATCTACCCCTGCAAATATATATATATATATATATATACATATATATACATACATGCATACATACATATATGGGTACAGGACGTCACCAATGATGCAAATAACATGAAATATGTAAACAAACGCGAGGAAAACGAGTGAAGTACGGAAACAACGAGAAAAAATGGAAAACAGCACAAGTTAACACAGAGAAAGGACTCTTCATCAGTTGTCGGCTGTCTATCTACTCCTCATTTCGAGTATTTAACGACAATATGAGTCTCCAAAGATAGTTGCTCCCATGAATTCTAAAATAAGATTTAGGATTTATGGAGGGTCAAAGCTGGGAACAGAAAAATGACAGTGGAGACATACAGGGAAACCGAATGAAAGCAAACATGGAGGGTCGTTAGACCAGAACGAGAGGAAAATAGTGAACACTGCGAGAGAAGAGAGAGAGAGGAAAACACGTCCGTCCATTTAAACGTCCATGCAGGAAATGAAAGATGGTCACGTAAAGAAAAGTAAGATGGACGATGGTCACGTGTGAGCAATGAGAGAGAGAGAAAGAGAGAAAAAGAGAAAGAGGGAAGAGAGAGACAGATAGCAAAACAGTGAAGGAGGGAGGGGAGAAAAGGGAAATACAGAAGGATGGAGGAAGAAAACATTATAGAGTTGAGAGTGGCTTCAAATAGGCGAAGATAAACTTACTTGGAAATGGATGCGTCGCGTTGAATTAAATAATAAATAATAGGTAATGTATAATATATACATATATATATATATATATATATATACATGCATATATGGGTACAGGACATCACCAACGATGCAAATAATATGAAATACGTAAACAACAAGGAAAAAGGGAAAACAGGACAAGTTAACACAGAGAAAGGACCCTTCATTAGTCGTCGGCTGTCTATCTACTCCTCATTTCTAGCATTCAACGACAATATGAGTCTTATATATATAGATACATTATTCTCAAATGAGTCTTTTATATATATATATATATTATTCTCACGCAGGAATGTTGGTGACAATGACTTAGCTGGTTGAAACTTTAAGTCACTGTCAACAAGATTCATGTACAAGAATAATAAATTTGTACCCTACAAAAGTATTGATTAACCCATCAGATTAATGTAAAACTGTTTTTATTATAATTGAACATAGAAACAAACATTAATATATATGTATATATATAACTAAGCCTCCGTCGGTTACAACGACGAGGGTTCCAGTTGATCCGATCAACGGAACAGCTTGCTCGTGAAATTAATATTCAAGTGACTGAGCACTCCACAGACACATGTACCCTTAAAGAGTTCTCAGGGAGATTCAGTGTGACACAGAATGTGACAAGGCCGACCTTTGAAATACAGCTACTACTCATGTTGCCAGCTGAGTGAACTGGAGTAACGTGAAATAAAGTGTTTTGCTCAAGGGTCACAATGCAACGCCGGGAATTGAATTCACGACCCTATGGTTGTATGGCGAATACCCTAACCCCTAAGCAACGCGCCTTTACATATATACGTATATATGGTTAGTATATTTGTAGAAAGCGGAGGCGCGTGGCTTAGTGGTTAGGGTGTCAGCACCATGATCGTAAGATTGTGGTTTCGATTCCTGGACCGGGCAACGCGTTGTGTTCTTGAGCAAAACACTTCATTTCACGTTGCTTAAGTCCCCTCAGCTGGCAAAAATGAGTAACGCTGCGATGGACTGGCGTCCCGTCCAGCTGGGGAACACATACGCCATAGAAACCGGGAAACCGGGCCCATGAGCTTGGCTAGGATTTAAAAGGGCGCATTTATTTATTTTATTATATTTGTAGAAAATTCAGTTGCGATGTATAAATATCAAAAATAGTATCTAGTTCTTTGGAGAGTATAGCTTCAATCTAAGGATTCTAATGTACAATTCTGTTCAACAAGTGATTAAGCAAAGATATAGGCTACTATTTCTTATATTGTCCATTCTGGGTTACATTACTTCTGTTACATCATCCTTTATATGTTATGAGATTGTTTCAAATGAGTAAAATATTGTAACTACATGATGCATGCTCTGTTGAGTCTTCGTGAGTTAAATTTGACAAACCACAAATACACAGATTTATGCGTGCAAATTTTCCTGGATATTTCTTCATTTGCCATTTTCAGATCACCCCTAGAAGCAAATGAAGTCTATAAATGTTTCCCTAGTTTGTAGATGACGAGAGGAGAATTAAAAAGATGAATGAATTCTGTAGTGAGAATATTCAGCATTTACCCGAAAATCGCAATTTGCTGTAGTGTTACTCACATGATGAGAGAATCTGACCAATCGCAACATCACTTGGAAAAGATCCAGTGATCAACGGGATCTGATCAATCACGATTTACATGGACAAATATCAAGTTTTGGCGTCTTCCATCATGAGCCTGTAGAAGAGACGATATATCGGACAAACATGGGCAGCTCCTGAATCGAGCTAACATCTTTCAATATAACAAACTATCCCCAACAACTCAATGACTAGCAGTGACTTTTCTAATACTATTTCAATTACAATAACATACAAACTCTCACACAAGAAATAAAGTTCATTCGTAAAGAACTGAACAGATTTCATCATTTTCTTCTATGTACGTGGCGGTCCGAAAGTCTTGTCACCACTTGTAAATATTGTTTAATTTTCTATTATCAAGGGGATAGTTTCACAAGAGCGATACCAGAATACCCAACAGCTGAAGGACGTTGTTTCGGCAGCCTTTGCAACAATCACCAAAGCACAGCTTTGTAAAAAATCACACAGGTCATGACAGCATCATTTTGTACCACGAAAATTATGGTGTTCATACAGACCTTCTAGATGTGTGACATTGTCAGTGCCAATGAAAGTGAATATACTAAAACCAGTACATGTGTTTGATATTATTATATTGTTCCTTTATTGTTCTTATTAATTTTCGGTAGGGCTGACAAGACTTTAGGACAATATTGACTTCCGACGCTAGATATAATAGCCAGCACCCAACAGCCATCAGTCAGCCCCCAACATCAGCAGATAACAAATCAGCTCAAGCAGAAGTAGCACTCACATATAACAGCCACAATTCTAACATATTTCATAATAAATATTCTCTAATGTGTACTTGTAGATGGACTATACAAGTTAAGGTTTTCAATAAATATTTTTCATTGTTAAAAAGCTTGTCTGTAACGTGTGCTTGTGTGACTTTTAGTAATTGTTAGTGATAAATTATTTCCCACATATATAACAGCGTTAAGGTGTGTATGTTTTGCGCACAACAAGATAGGAATTACGTGAGAAATGTTTCCCACATATTTCACATTCATAGGGTTTTTCTGCAGTAAAATGATATTTTATCTGCATAACTGTATTTGTTTAAATCATTATTATAAAAAATATATAATTTCCCACTGATTTGACAATAATAAGGTTTCTCTCCACTATATGTTCTTTTGTGTCTGTTTAAACACCTATTATCAGTATATGATTTGTAGCATGTTTCACGATGAAAGGGGATTTCTCCAGTATTTATACTTTTGTGCTATATTAAATTAATGTAAGAGGTGGCGAGCTAAGCAGAATCGTTAGCATGCCATGCAAAAATTCTTAGTAGCATTTTGTCCGCTTTTACATTCTTGAGTTCAAATTCTACTGAGGTTGACTTTGCCTTTCGTCCTTTTGGGGTTGGTAAAATATGAGGGGGTGCTGAAAAGTTCCTGGTTCTGGATGAAAGAAGATAGAGGAGGATGAATTAATTATGATTTTATCCAACTCAGATTCACCCCCCCCCCACCGCCTCAGATTCATACACTTATAAACAGCGGTCCTTCAGTTTTTCTAAGCCCTGTAAAAGAACTAAGAAGTTTAGGACTCCAGCCAGGCCTTTCGCGATACCCTTAAAACCGGGAACTTTTCATCACTCACTCGTAAGTAACAGTTGAACACTGGGATTGATCTAATTGACTTGCTCCTCTCTCTAAATTGCTGGCCTTGTGAAACTAATATTTAATTGAACTAAGGTGGCAAGATGGGAGAAATGCTAGCACACCGGGAAAATGCTTAGCGGCATTTCGTCCGTCTTTACGCTCTCAGTTCAAATTCCGCTGAGGTCGACTTTATCTTTCATCCTTTCGGTAAAATAAGTACCAGTTGAACACTTCAGTCGACCTAATTGACCTCACCCAAAATTACTGGCCTTGTACTAAAATTTGAAACCAATAGAAGCGATAAAATATTTTCTATGAATTTGGTAGACAAAAACTGAAAAAAGCCCATCGTGTGTGTGTGTGTGTGTGTGTGTGTCTGTGTGTCTATGTGCGCGCGCGCTTTCTTTTGTCCTGATTTCACATGATAGTTGTCAAGTGAGTGTCACTATCATGCAAGCAGTGACCTTCATTTCCCATCTTCTGTGAAAACATAGCTAGCCACAGGGAAAATGCGGCTTTGCTTGTAAACAGGCGAAGGCTAGTTACACGTGAGGCATCCATTGAAAATCAACCTGGAATTCCATCTAACCCATGCAAGCAGGAAAAAGTGGATGTTTAGATGATGATGCTATTTCACAGAGATATTGTTCTAACTTTCACACACACATACTCGCTTTCTGTCTCTCTTTCCCGCTCTCTCTCTCTCTCTCTCTCTTTCTACCACTTATTCTCACTCTCTCTCTCTCTCTCTCTCTCGTCTCTTTGCCTTCTCTCTCTCTCCCTACCTCTCTCTCTCTCTACCTCTCTCTTTCTCTTTCTCTCACTGAATTCCTCTCACAAGAACAACAGCAGTAACTGCCTGTCATAATAGTGAAAGTCTTTTGTAGAATCTGTGTTGTGTTGTCTCTGTTGCAACACAAACAGCCAAAAACAAACAATATTATTATATAGTGAAAGTCTTTTTCATTTTTTTAAAGCTTGCATGGCATCATGTTGACAAACTAGCACTTAAAATTCCCGTATTTTTTATCACAACTTGTTCGCAGAAATATGGTGATAACACTACCTATCTATCTATCTTTCACAAACACTCTTTCTATCTTACTGTATTTCTCTCTCGGCAACAACAACTTTCTCCTCTCCTTTTCCTTCCTTCACATATATCTTGTGGCGGACAGACAAATGGAAATCAGCTTCGGGACAGCTACATCTCAGTCTACATTTGCTCTACATAGACGTATTATACCTTTTGGGAAACGGTATGAACCCAGGATTGAAAATCTGTCCTTCGTTTGGTTCTTGAACGTCCAGCATTGGGATCAGGTATGGATGAGGATTTGTTATATGCTAACAGTTGAAAATTCAAATTCTAAAAGAACTCCCAAAATTTGTGAACTTACAAATTTTTCATTTAAAATGAATTTAAACTAATACCATATTGGTAGGGTACTAATAAATGCCTTATTATTATCGCTTTCTTTAGTTTTGGGTTGCAGGCCCAATTAGCCCTCCATAGGAGTTAGCTTAAAATTACGGCTTTTAAACTAGTAGAATGTAAGGAGATGATGTTGTCCGTGTTAATAGGATATTGGTTAAATATCTGTTAGGGCTTCATCCGAGACATTTTGCTGGATATTTTGTTTACAACTGTTCATGACGTTGTAAGCAGAGCATCTCTCATCTCACCCCCTCTCTCTCTCTCTCTCTCTCTCTCTCTCTCTCTCTCTCTCTCTCTCTCTCTCTCTCTCTCTCTCTCTCTCTCAAATCTGTAATTCATAGGTTAAGCCTCGTCACATAGTATCATGTTGATTCGACTTGAGAGGTGCGTTGAATATTCGTTTGTATGTGAAATGCTCAGCCACTTGCTTTGCAAGTTAGTCGAACATCTAAATTTCTTTTAGAGATTGACATCCACCGTCGAGACCGACGGAGAACAACCACTCTCTCAGGGTTTATTGGTGCTAAACAAAAATGGTGGTAAATATTATATGTAAGATACTGTATTGTATATGATATCAATACTGTGCAAATAAACTGATCTGTAAACATATGATATGATAGGGTTGGTATAACGTGACAGCTATACAGGATGTGTCTTGTTAATTTTGTAGTTATCACCGGCTAAAATGAGGTCAATGTCTGTAGTTAGTATAAAGGAACTACACATGCACGCACACATGCAGACACAAAGACACACACACACTTAAAGGAATATTTACATTTGTATATGTCAGTGTATGTAAACAAGTAAAATTGAGCGATTTAGAAGTTTGCTTGCATTTACAAAGCTCCAGCTTCGATCTCACTGCACAGCTCCATGAGCAAGTAACTTCGTATTATAGCCTCGGGTTGATCTGGTATCTGTTGGTAAAAACAACACAGAAGTCCATTGCGCGCACACACGCACACACATATAGTCAATTCAAATAACAAACATTAAAGAATCAGAGAAAAAAAAAGAAAAGAAACGTACGTGAGAACGTGCACAAGAAATATATTAATTTGACGCTTGGTGAAAGGGGAAAGTTGTTAACATTTCGAGTATAGCTCTTCGTCGGAAAGAGAAGAGTCCAAGGAGATAAGAAGAAAAAATAAGGAAAAACGACATTAAGCCACATGCGGTTACATTTCTGAAGTGACCAGAAATGAAAGGAGAACAAGAAAGTGGTTTCTGGCATAGGAGAATGAGAAGATGGTCAGTGTTTGTGCGTGTCTGTGTGTGTGTGTGTGTGTGTGTGAGAGAGAGAGAGAGAGAGAGAGTGTGTGTGTGTGTGGTAGCGTATCTGCGTGTGTGTGTTCCCTGTTGTACTCTTTCGCCCCCAACTTTCTCTCAGTCTTTCTTCTTGTTTCTTGAGTAACGCTGCGATAGACTTGCGTCCCGTCCAGCTGCGGGGAACACATACGACACAGAAACCGGGAAATCGGGCCAATGAGCCTGGCTAAGCTTGAAAAGGGTGCATGAATAAAATAAATGATAATATACAGTATATATATATATATATATATATATATATATATTGTTTAATTTTAAAATAATACAATCGTATGCTTAATCTTTCAATAAGATAATCATGAGCTCCCAGACTAATGAGATTAGTGAGGGTGGTATTCAATGCGAATAAGCCAGTATTAAAAGAAGAATTGTAAGCCAGGGAGAAATTCCAAAGAGAGATAACTTGGAGAAAGAATTCGGCAAAATGTTTAGTGCTGAGTCTGAGAGTTATGACCAAAACAAAAAAGATAAAATAGCGTGACAGAATGTCGAATGGGTGGAATGAGTGGCCTTGGATTAAAAGAGTAAGTACAAGCATACCTCAACATACGTCGTTTATGGTTATGTCATCTTCGACCTTACGTCGTTATTTTTTTTTAAAGAAATAAATGGAAAAATATAAAACTCAACTTCATTCAATTTATCCGGCTTTCCGTTGATTTCAGTGAACACATTTAAAAGCATATACATTAAAGTAAAAAAAAAAAACAGCTGAAAAAATCAATGCATACGAGGAAAATTATATAAAATACATGTGAAAATATATACACCTCATTTATTAAAACAGATGTGAGCTAATGAAGTTTAAAAATGTCTTTTTCGTGTTACAACGTTTTCGAGTTAAGTCACATTACTTGAAACCACTTACCGATTTAAGTTGAGGTATGTCTATACTTAATTCACGCGAGCAGAAGCTATTGAAATGTCGATTTCAAATTTTGGTACAAGGCCAGCGATCATGGGGGAAGGAGTAAGTCGATTACATCGAGCCAAGTACTGAAGTGGTACTTATTTCATCGACATTGGGAGGATGAAATGCAAAGTCGAACTCGGCAGAATTTGAACTCAGAACGTGAAGACCACTAAGCATTTTGCCTGGCGTGCTAACGTAATAAAAAAAAAAAAAATAATAATAATAATAATAATAATAATAATAATAATAATAATAATAATAATAATAATAAACACTTCAAAATCAGCACTCCTGCTCTCCTGCTTACTGGTATGAACATCACACTACAAAATCAACACTCCTGCTTATTGATATGAACATCATCCTGAGCCAGGCGTTGAAAGTAAAAATGTCACTATCCTCTGAGATTCTCCAGTCAACGCTGACAGAACGATCCAGGCTAATCGACCAGACATAATTATTAAAGACAGGGAAGTAAATACGTGTAGGTTAATAAAATATACCTGGAAATTGAAATACAAAAGATGCGGCATCTTAAAACGAGAACTGTTCCTGTTAATGTAGGTGCCCTAGGCGTGGTAAAAAAAAAAAGGGATGTCAGAAACATCTAGATAAGATCCCAGAAGCACTATGTCTCAGAAAAATCCATACAGATTGTACTGACAAGTACTGCCCACATCGTTAGAAAAACCCTATCCATTGTTGTATTACATGAAGATATTTCGCTACTTCCCTTCCTCGAGCTTTCAGTTGTACTGTAACATCTCTTATCCTTCATTCACCCCAGGACACTGGGTGTCTCGGTAGGTGACTGCAACAAATATGCAGATTAATAGTAAACAACAATAATAATAATAATAATCCTTTCTACTAAAGGCACAAGGCCTGCAATTTGGGGGTACGGGACTAGTCGAGTGCATCGGCCCCAGTGTTTCACTGGTACTTGTTTCATCAACCCTGAAAGGATAAAAAAGAAAGTCGACCTCGGCGAAATTTGAAATGTCGCTAAGCATTTTGCCCGGCATGCCAACGATTCTGCAAGCTCGCTGCCTCAATACTACTACTACAACTACTACTACTACTACTACTACTACTACTACTACAACAATTACTACTACTACAATTACTACTACTACTACTACTACTACTACTACTACTACTACTACTACTACAAATAATAATAATAATAATAATAATAAATGCCCTGATACAGTACCAGGCCGTGGCTCCCATTGCTTCTGATCTTAACTGATTGGAAGTGTTATCATGTACATTGTTTTGTCTTGGTATAAAAGATGGGCTACAGCAAATATTCTGCTCAATACCACAGATTTGCTTGTCAGTTTCTTGACCTTAACCAGTCGAGCATGTCCCTTACTGGCTGACGATATGTGCACCTCTGATCACGAGCAGAAGTAGTCGGGGAGCATCATAGCCATGTGTTGAAAGAGATTCTTTGAGGTTTGAATAATTCACCTCTGGAAACATGGGTGTTTCGTTCAACATTCTTAAACAATCCTTATTCAGGGACCTTTTGAGCGGGATGAGTTACTCGACCAGAAGAAAATTCTAACTGGGCCCCACCTGCAAGGTCATGTGCTGTGTATCTTGCTATGAGATCACCGTGTCATTGTGATGCATGTGCCTAGTGTACCCTTATCAGATGGGTAGTCATGATGGGTATACTGGGCTTCATATATTTTACCCCATTGTCATTTTGATGGCATGCACTGCTCTCTCACTCAATAATAATAACAATAGCAATAATAATAATTAATCCATAACTGTGCGCTTACAAAGTTCAATAACGTCAACTGCAGTAAAAAAATGAAGAATCTAACGTTTCGAAACGTTGTTCTTCATCTAAAAGGGAGGAGAAGTAAGGGAGAAAATTATATTTTCACAACGCATCTGCGTTGGTCAGAATAGCTGGTGAGAGTTAAACAACGAATCTCTTTCTATAAACAGCCTATTGTCAATGATATTCCCTTGGCTTTTAGTTGTAGCAATCATAACATTTCAATAGAAATATCCCTGTGCAGATTTTATAGAAAATATGAAAATAATAGCAATAATGGAAAGCTGTAAAATACCCTATTGATGTGGGTTATGATTCAGTCTAACTTCTCAGAAAATACAACTGTCACATGTGAACAAGCATATAGAAGCGAAAATATGAATATAATTGAGAATAAAATTTGTCCGGCCATGCAGAAGAGATGCTATTGTTCGATATTAAAATAGCTATTTAGCAGGCTGTGGCCACCACGAGGTAATAATTTCACTTTTCCGACATCACACCAAATAATTATTTATTATCTACGAATTATGAAAAGACATGAAAGTAGGTTCAAAAATTGTTCTGCTTGGCAGCCTCTAATCAATGACCCTTATATGGGGGAAAGGATACATGAATAGAAAGTCACTTGTTGGTGCAAATAAAGCCTTCCTTTTCTCATTTTCACATCCACTGCCTCACTATTTTCTTTTCTCTTTTCATCCCCTTCAATTTTTTTCTCTGCTTACCTTTCCTTTTCTCTCCCATCCGCGCTCATATTAATTAATGTAATATAAGTTAGAAAACAGCAAATCCATAGAAGACCCTAACTTAAATGCGGGATACTTATAATTCCACCTAGGTCAGTGGTTTTCAAGAACTTTTTACCTATGGACACCTTTGATTAGTATTTTATTCAGAGGCGGTGCGAGATGTTTAAGTAGTAATTATTGTAGAGAAGATATGAAATACAGATGTAAGTGAATGATTGAAAATGTATATATATATAGGAGAGAAAGGCAGCTTCCATGATCCTTTGCTTTTCATAGCCTCGGAGTCTAGTGGTAGGAATGGAATAAGTTCCCCTAAAACCGGAAACCTGACCCAAATGTATACAATAGAGTGAACTCTGCTGAAATCACCGAAGAACCAGGTGGTGATCTTAGAGAGAGAAAGATTAAATTTATCATTTCAAAAACTCAGAACGCAAAAAGCTGAAATAAATACCTACTACAAGGCATCCAATGCTCTAAATACCTATCATCCAATGCTCTAAAAACTTTGCCACTCTACTGCTGTGGACACATATTTTATTTTCGTCGACCCTGAAGGGATGACAGGCAAAGAGGACCTCAGAGGAATTTGAACTCAAAGCTCAGAGAAACGGAACAAAATAGCGCAAGATATTTTGTCCAACACATTCTGATATTTCACGGCCTTCTGTAGCAGCTGGTGTTGCCCTTGCTGTAACAGCTGCCCGCACTGCTGCCCGTACTGCTGCCCATACTGCTGCTGCTGCAGCTGCTGATGATGATGATGACGATGATGATGATGATGAAACGTGTTCCAAATGTGACCACTTCGCCTTATACGATTATGCAAGAACACATTAAATAATTTCCTTAAGGTGATGGAGAGTGATTTGAAAGTAATTTGGCTGCTGTTTCTAACAGATCGAGTGGCCATGCAGAATCTTGCTTAGGTTATTGTTGTTGTTTGTTAAATCTTAGAACAGCTTGCATCGAAGAGATTTATGATCAAAAGCCGTGACCATCACGACTTGATAAAAGGATCTTGGACTATAGTATCTTAGTTATTCCTTGCTCTTGCAGACGGTACGGTATGATCTGAGGAAGATTTGGCTGCAATTTTTAGCATATTGGATGGTTACGTTATTATTGTTGTTTAGCCCAAGATCAATTCTAATTCATTAATTAGACATGTGTTCAAAGACATTCCAACCGTGATAATTCCGTCATTTAGTCACATGGAGGTATGTCTGGGATCAAATTATTCACTGACACATTCTTACTTTAAAGACAGTTAGATGTGTTTTGAGGAAAATTTGGTTGCTATTTCTTTGAGAGCGAGTGACTACGTTAAGGCTCTCTCATTGATTCAGTGAAGCTGCTGCTACTGCCATTGTAGTTGTTGCTACTATTCTGATAGTTGATAAGCCACAGATCAACTTTGGTTGAACAGTTCTGCTTCCAAGATATTTCAACTATGACCATCTTATTTTAATTTTTAATCATTTTTTTTCATCTTTATTTAAATTCCTGTGCAACCAGAACTACATTGCCTAATGATGTAGCAAGAGTGTGTGCCGCCCGGGGAAGCATTTGGGTTTGCCGGTCCTCTAAGCCTATAAATGCTTATACAGTAAACTCGAAAGTGCGTACCTCATAAGTGTCGCCCAAAGCCGATCATACCTCACCCCCATCCCCATTCCAGCTATGTTATTGCCTAATGCAGTGGTTTTCAACTGGGGTCCATATAAGATTTTGTTGTTAAAATTTATATGCAATAAATTGGTCATATTTCTACAATGCACAAAATATTTTTTCAATTATACAATGTAGATGCGGGCGTGGCTCTGTGGTATGAAGCTTGCTTCCCAACCACATGGTTCGGGGTTCAGTTCCACTGCGTGGCACCTTGGGTGTCTTCTGCTGTAGCCTCGGACCGAACAATCCCTTATGAGTGGATTTGGTAGACGGAAACTAAAAGAAGCTTGTCGTATATGTGTGTCTGTCTGTCTGTCTGTGTCCTTCCACCGCTGCTTGACAAATATTGTTGGTATGTTTACATCCCCGTGACTTAGCAGTTCGGCAAAAGTGCCGATAGAATAAGTACCAGGCTTTTAAAACATAAGTACTGGAGTTGATGCATTCGATTAAAAATCCTTCAAGGCGTTGCCCCAACATGGCCGCAATCTAATGACTGAAACTTGTAAAAGATAAAAGATAAAATTCTTGATATTTGATTATAAAAAGATACTAGGATGATTTTTTGCACAATGGAATGGCTTTGGAGGTCACCCGAGTAAAATTAGAATCTAAGGTAATAAATGGTCGAGAACAACTGGCCTAATGTGTCCTTCTGGGGATCTTTTTTGTTTTCTTCAAACCACTGGTATTTTCTCATTTTAATCCGAAAATTTTCAAATGTATTTTTAAAGTAGCTTTACTTGCTGATGACAAAATCTGCATTCATTTTCTTTTTTCCGAAAAATTAATAATAAAGAAGTTAAAAGCTTCTAAAGATACGTGTCCTCACAGTAGAAGTGGAAACTGTTTGTTGTCATGGCAATTCTAGTGTGTATCGTTGATTACCCATACTCCTGGCTGAAAGAATTGACAACTACTAGGTTTTGCGCGGAGGAATTAGGGATTGGCACCACAACCTGTCGGTTGTTAATTAAGGGTTTTTGACTGCTATCGCTAGTATGTTGCGCAACTGTGTAACGTCTCTTTCGTTGACTTGTTGATGGCTGTGTTGTTAGTTGTTGCAGTTGTTCCTGTCCAAGTCATCCTAAATTGAGCAAACCCAGGATTAAAGTTATACCAACCATAACCATCTCGTCTTTTTTGCTATGATGAAGTCTACTACAGAGTACATTATCAAAATTTGCTCTTCCTCCTCCTTTTATGACGACACAGTTTCGTGTAAGAAAAGCGTAGCTATTTCTTGCAGGTACACAATTTCGAAAAGTTTCCCTCATTGTTTCGTTGCTGATGCTGTTCTTGTCGTTCTTGTTGTCTTTTATTCTCATATCATTTAGTTAATGAAGATCTATGATCAAAAGCAATCCAGCAGTACCCATCCGTTTAACTAATATTTTTCCTACCTACAAAGAATACAAGATCACATTATCCAATTTGTCATTGTCTAAGAAGATGGATGTGATTTGAGGAAGATTTTACTATTATTTCTACCAGGCCAACAGGACACATAGAGCCCCACTCTGTGGATAAGGTTGGTGATGGTAGTGATAACGCTGATACGAGATCTTTTGTTGATTTCAAAAGCTTGTATTTGTTTAGAAAACATATCAAATTTCAACTGACCCCAAACACCCGCAGGCCTCATTCCGCCTCTTCACACCCGGTACTCTGGTATGAATACAGAAAACATAACAAAAAAATGTAACACAATCAATTGTTAGGTGTCTGGGAAAACAAATTGATACATATATAATCAATAGAGTCCTCGTGGGACTAATTTCTCAACGTGAAACTTCATATGTACATATGTTTGTGCGTGTGTGTGTGTGTGTATGTGTGTGTGTGAGTGCGTGTGCGTGTGTGCGCGCGCGCGGACTAAATCTTATATTAGGATGCTAAAAGTGAAACTAAACTGTGAAAGATATTTGGATGTACAATAAAAGCGAATTCGTGAACAGGGTATCATTCACTGCATTAATGAATTTTTCATTTCCTTCCTGTCTTATATTGCTTTCATCACAGCCAGTCTTTTTCACACCGCTCACAATCTTGTTTTGGAAAATACATGTCTTCAGCAACAAAATCTCCCGCAAAGTTGGTGGATTTTTCTTTCTCTCTTTCTTTACGTTCCCTGCTATCCATACACACGTACAATACTTAATACCACCTTAAAAAAAAACAACAGAAACTCTCAAACTCTCATTCCTATATACCTTTGAAGAGCATTATTTCCAGAGCCTGCAGTCGCCTGAATGGATACTTCAAGTGTTTGTTCTTCCACCATTCTTTTTCCAACCGATAATTATATGACATTTACACGCTTCCACAATACATACAGACAATTTCAAACTCAGATCACTCACACACACACTCACACATTCTGTCTCCATTCTCTAGACACTGCTGCGCGCGCAACAACTTTGTAACAGTTAAGAGAAGGCTTGTTTTATGTTTATCAACATAATTCATTGCTACGTTAATATACATACAGTAGATGTTTATGCAATACAAGAAAAGGAATATTCAGTTGAAATAACGTATATGATAAGTGCAGAAAGTCCTCATTAGAAATTCAATATTTGCGTTAATTCTTACACATCTATTTTTATTCTTCTTGCCGTGGTGAATCTTCTTCAAACGTTTCAGGTTGAATATGTAGCTGTTAAAAAAATCTGTGTGGAGAGTAAACGCCACAAGAAGCCAAATTACTCTGAAGTTTTGGCACTAAATTGAACTGTATTTTTAGGTTGTATTCACGAAAGGTTCTAGTCATCCCACCAGACTATCACGTGAACAAAAGTCGTTGATTGGACAACGACTGAGTTTGCGCACCTGATCAAATTGTGATATCTACGTGGCAAAACGTAGGATTGAATCCAAATGTTATAACTCAACGCTATTTGAATTATCAATAAACCTGATTCTACAACAGACTTCTACAACACCTATCTAACTTAAGTTATTACTTAACACGAGTGCAAAACCGATTGACGATATCGGCTGAAATAGACAATACTGTGTATAGTATAAATATTAATACATCCACTGTATTGACAAATATATGAGTGGGTTTTTTTTTTCTTACTTATGGACTCTCAGACGACGACTGTACATAAGATTTGAGGAAATGTTTTGTTGCAGGCTTGCAGGTACCCAGGGAATACGATTTTGGAGAAACAAACATGGCTGCAAACGCTGATCAGGATTGGTTGAAAAGTCCTTGTTTACCTTTTTTTTTTTTTCTTGTCTGCAAGGATGGTCCTGCAAGTGTCTTCATAGGAAACTTTTGTCCAGTGGACAGGTAGACACCAGGCTTCATGGTCAGCAACAAGAACAGACCACTGTTTATCGATCCTTCATATTTCATCTGTTTAGTCAAAAGAAACCACGGAGAGAAATCATAACAAAATACAGTACAATCATGAAAGTCATTGAATTTTCTAAAAACCACATTTTCAATGCTTCAGATATGTAACATTAATGTTTTTCTCTTTTACCTTTTTTTTTATCTCTTTTACTTATTTCAGTTATTAAAATGCGGCTATGCTGGGGCACCGCCTTGAATTTTTAGTCGAATGAATAGATCCCGGTATTTATTTACTTTGTTTTACTTTGTTTTTAAGCTTGGTATTTATTCTATCGATTTCTTTTACCGGACCGCTAAGATACGAGGACGTAAACACACCAACACCGGTTATCAAGCAATGGTGGACGACAAACACAGACACAAACTTACACACACACACACACACACACACACACACACACACACATATATATACATATAACAGGCTCCTTTCAGTTTCCGTCTCACAAATCCACTCACAAGGTCGGATCGAGGCTATGGTATATGACACTTTCCCAAGGTGTAATGCTGTGGGATTGAACCAGGAACCATGTGGTTGGGAAACAAACTTCTTACCACATAGCCACGTTTATTTTATCTATTTATTTTCTTAAGTATACAATATGTTGTTGGCACGCTATGACCCAATGGTTATAGCGCCTTGGTCAAAGTCATTTTGTATAGCCTCGGATCAACCTATACTTTGTAAATGAAATTGGGTTAACTAAAACGCGTCGCGTGGATTGTATCGGTTATCCAGAATTTGGTTTTGCCCTACAATGAACACACTGATTCTGCCTGAGAATTCCGTTATCTATAATATGATTGTTAGATTTATATTTTATACGATTATATAATTTAAACTTCAAGGACATTATGATATATGTATATTTGAAATATTACTGTTTATTTCTTTAGAAATTTCACGTCATTCGTGTTTATATCATTCTGTTATATATTATTCTGGTTACTGATCATATTTACTCAAGTTTATGACCGTAGTATGGATAATCACAAACTTTTAACTTACGTTAGGAAAACTGTAAAATCAAAACGTTCAACATATATTAAAAGAATGGCTATAAATGTCTCTCGTGGCAAACTAATAGAAATCTTATAACAGCAGGTACTTGCTGTAAACGATTTTTATTTCATGCAAAAGTTTATTTTCTATTATCTTTTTTCTGTTGTCGTATATGTGTTAACAATTTTACATCTATACTAAAACAGCTGCCTGTTATATTGTAATAGATTCTTGTTTGTTTTGAGAAACAGCCATTAGTCGACAAATATAAATTACACCTGAAATGTAATAAAAACTAGTTATAGGAACATGCTTACGTATGACGGACTGAATCTTGTTCGAAAAATAATGAATTTTCGATACAAAATACAGAAATTGATATTTATTTACTATGTATTATATTACTGATATTTCTTTTCCTTACAGATAGATAATTATATTATATTTACAAAATCTTTTTCCTAAAAAGAATGGTTCTCAACCAGAAATGAGGAAAACCCACAAGAAACACCACGTCGAGGTAATTAATAAAAATAGAATGCAGTAAGATCTATGACGGTAGAGACCGAGAAGTGCAAAGTTCCAATGATAATCTGGGTAGAGTAATGGCAAGGTGGATAAGGAGAGGTGCCAAAGGTCTGAGAAGATAGAAGAGACGAGGGTCCAAGAGAGGAGGAGGTTCAATCAGGCAGGATGAAACTGGGGTGACACCGTGAGCGTATATTATGGTTTAAATGTACGGAAAACGACAGAGACTAGTGAGGGAACAACAAGTCGGTATATTAGCTTGACGCTTGGGAAAAATGGAAAAGTCTTTGACGTTTCGAGTCTACGCTCATCGATCAGGTGATTGCAACCTTCCTTTATAGCGTGATCAGGGGGTCTCACCACTGGGAGTGGCAGGGATTTATCTCCCTGCAAGTAATATAAGCAAGAATGCATTTTGCACCAAAAGCCAATATGAAAGTTTCTCTCATATCTACCGCAGTATAGTTGGTTCGGATCTTTTTGGTTATCGTCACTGAATATCAAAATCTTTAAAAAATATTTTAATGTATCATATAGATGCAATTTTTTAGGCTAAATCTGAATTTGTTATTCATTTATTCCAGAAAAATTTTGCAAAAATGTTACAAGTGCTCAAAGTTTGATCATCTTCGGAATTTTTAGCCAATCAGAAAACAGCGCGTTCGCTGCCTCTTCCATCATCTGTCACAGTAGCGAGAAAGCGGGGAGGGGGGCACCGGCATGTCAAAACATTAACCTAGCTGCAGTAGACAGTGAAAAACAAAAGATTCGCGAGCAAATTAAATATTTAGGAGCTACGAGCAAACTAACAGGAGTTGCTAGAAATAACAGTCAAAACATTAAAATATACACGAGCAGAGTAAACAGTGAAAACAGTGAAAAACATTAAAACATTGGCGAGTAAATGAAATATTTAATAACTACAAGCAAACCAACTGGAGTTACTAGAGATACAAGTCAAAACATTGCTTAAAACAGACATTTATTTGCTAAAACAATTCAAGAAGGAATACAATACACACTAGGATTTTATAAAATAAATTATTTTTCTCATATCTCCTTCTCCACATAAATTCACGAAGATAAGAGTCAACCATGGAACGGTGTGTCCCACACCGGCGCATGTTTCTCTGCTTTAAAGATGCCCTGGTACTCTCAGTTTGATGAGTGTGAATCCCATCTTTTGAGTTTATAAATTCATTGCTATGGTTCACAGTTTAATGTTTGAAATCATAGCCCACGATTTCTGGGATATGATTATAAGCTCGCTACATGTCACTGGAGATAGTGGTTCCATGAAGAACTAAGTGTCGTATGCAGTCCTTGTTTACACTCCCTGTGTGCATGCGCAGCATCTTTGGTTACTATGGAAACAGAGTTCTTCGTAATCAGCTGTGGAACAGGTGGTGCTTCTTTGCTTACTATGCTAACAGAACTTCACGGTGATGAGTAAAATACTCGCTTCTGATTGGCTAAAATTCCCAAATTTTGCTAATTTTAAAGGCTAACTTTCTAATTATGAATTTATAGGAAAAATGATTTTCATTTTCATAATTAGTATACAAAACTTAATCCATATACCAAGTTTGAAAACAACTTTTTTACTTGTTTCAGTCATTTGACTGTAGCCATGCTGGAGCACCACCTTTTAGTCGAGCAAATCGACCCCAGGACTTATTCTTTGTAAGCCTAGTACTTATTCTATCAGTGTCTTTTGCTGAACCGCTAAGTTACGGGGACGTAAACACACCACGATCGGTCGTCAAGCAATGGTGGGAGGACAAACACAGACACACAAACATATACACACATGCATATATATATATATATATTATATATATATATATATATATATATATATATATAATATATATATATATAAGAAATATTGAGTTTCTAAATCTCTCGTAGAGAGGTGTACGGTGGTGGAGCGATATAATGGTTGTATACTGTCAATCTAACAAGAACGTGACAGTAGGGGGTACACCACCGTTCTTGCCTCCTAGGGCTATATAACGGTGGTGTACCCCCTACTGTCACGTTCTTGTTAGATTGACAGTATACAACCATTATATATATATTATATATATATATATATATATATATACAAATATACGATGGGCTTCTTTCAGTTTCCATCTACCAAATCCACTCACAAGGCTTTAATCGACCCGAGGCTATAGTAGAAGACACTTGCCCAAGGTGCCATGCTGTGGGAATGAACCCGGAACCATGTGGTTGGTAAGCATGCTACTTACCACACAGCCAAAATTCTAGACAGTGCCGATAGCCACAATGATTCATTGGTTCTATTAGAAAATCCAAGTTTAAGTGGGAATAAATACTAGCTTTCAGTATTAATACAGCCTCTGTCCCTAGTATATATGTTATAAAAAAACAGCCTTAGTTGAATAAATGGTAGTCGTTAATATGTACGCATGTCATAGTATTGTTCGTTTTTGTCTAATGGGAGTGATGTAGAGTTCAAGACACAATTAGTGGTCAATTAAAAGAATCTATAGTTCCTACGAACCAGTTGTAGATGTTTTATAAAATTTCTTATATATTGATATTTAGTTTTTATTAATATTTGTTTTTTATAAAAGAAATTTAAAGATGTGACTGTGTGGTAGGAATCATGCTTCCCAACCACATATTTCCAGGGTTCAGTCCCACTCTGAGGCACCTTCGGGAAGTGTCTACTACTATAGCATCGGGCCGACCAAAGACTTCCCTGTGAGTGGATTTGGTAGAACGAAACTGAAAAGAGCCCGTCGTATGTGTGTTTCTGTCTGTCTGTCTGTGTTTGTCTCCTACCACCGCTTGACAACTGGTGTTGATGTGTTTATGTCCCCGTAAGCTAGCGGTTCGTCAAAGAAATCGATGGAATATGTACCATGCTTAAAATAGAAAGTACTGGGGGTCGATTCATTCGATTAAAGATTCTTCAAGTCGGAGCCCCAGCATGGTCAGTGTCTAATGACAGAAACTAGTAAAAGGTATATATTACAGTCTTTGCACAACTGTGCGGTTTTCTTTGCTTCTTAATGTGAGAAGAGCTGGGGGTTGCTTTGTCGCTTTATGCCGTATATTAAACGCGCACTATAAAATATTTTGATTTTACAGTAGAACGGTGCAAACTGTAATAGTAGGGCAAGTTGAAGTTCACGGTCATACATACATACATACATACATACATACATACATACATACATACATACATACATACATACGTCGTGGCACTCCGCCGGTTACGACGACGCGGGTTCCAGTTGATCCGATCAACAGAAGAGCCTGCCCGTGCAAGTGGCTGAGAACTCCACAGATACGTGTACCCTTAACGTAGTTCTCGGGGAGATTCAGCGTAATACAGGTGTGACAAGGCTGGCCCTTTGAAATACAGGTACAACAGAAACAGGACGAAAGAGTGAGAGAAAGCTGTGGTGAAAGAGTACGGCAGGATTCGCCACCACCCCCTGCTGGAGCCTCGTGGAGCTTTAGGTGTTTTCGCTCCATAAACACTCACAGCATCCGGTTTGGAAATCGAAACCGCGATCCTACGACCGCGAGTCCGCTGCGCTAACAACCTGGCCATTGCGCCTCAACGTACATACGTACACACACACATACATACATACACACATACATACATACATACATACATACATACATACATACATACATACATACACATACATACATACATACATACATGGATGGATGGACAGATTAAGTACGTCACAAAATAGCTGTTTACGTCACAGTAACATTATGCAGTTACTGAGTTCAAATGAAAACAGACAATACGATTGGTTAAAATTCGCAGATTTAAACTACGTTTAAACTTATAAAATACATTTTTGTCAAAAAAACTAGTTGAAATTATTGTTTTCTTTTGAGACACTCTACCAGTATACGAAGTTTCAAATTATTTAGTTAACTAGAAAAATCTGACAATCAGGCCTTGAAAGTGAAAAGATCCCAGATAGATAGATAGATAGATAGATAGATATTTTGAGTGCCTGTGTTGCTTCTGCTGTCGTTGTTATTGTTGTGCGTTAGTGCCTATGTGCATCTCAATGTAAGTGCGTACATTTGCGTTTGTATAGAGTGTTCTGTATAAGTGTGCGAGTCTTCAGTATAAATATGTGTGTGTGAGTGTGTGTTTCATGTTTCTATTCACTTCGTTATATTTCCTCTGAAGTGGGTGCTTAACATTAAAGCATCGTGACTGGCTGGCAGCCTGCTAGCTGGCTGGTCATTTGGTGCAACTAAAGAAAATCGAACGCGCGCACGCACACAAACACACACAACCCCTACACAAACACACACACCCTCGCGAACAAAGCGAGGCCGTCAAATAGAAAGAAATAGAACGACACATTAGGTAAAGAAAGAAATAAAACCAAAATATTTGCCATTTTAAGGTGGGTGTGCCTTCTTTAAAGATTAAAGATTTAAAGACCCCTCTCGCCCAAACGGTTATATTATAAGCGAATTAACACAAACTGGTCGTGGTGGCGACATCGTTCAGAAAGATATTATATAGCACAAACATAATCGATAGCGTCTTATATGTAACAATAAATAACATGTTTGTCATTGTGAATGAAACGTATCCAAATTAAATGATTGGAATATATATAAACACACATGTAGTTGCAGGCGCGGCTGTGTGCTAAGAAGTTTCCTTTTCAACCACATGCTTACGATTTAAGTCGTACTGCGTGGCACCTTCAGTTGTGTTCTACTATAGCCCCGGGCCTACCAAAGTCTTATGAGTGGATTTGGTAGGCGGAAACTAAAAGAGGCCTGTCAAATATAAATATATGTTCTTTTACTCTTTTACTTGTTTCAGTTATTTGACTGTGGCCAAGCTGGAGCACCGCCTTTAGTCGAGCAAATCGACCCCCAGGACTTATTCTCTGTAAGCCTAGTACTTATTCTACAAACACAGTCACAGAAACATATACACTCACGTTGTTTAAGAAAAGTGTCCAGTTCCTTGGTTTTGTATTTATGTTTTTGTTTCTCATTGTGTTCGACGTTTTTTTGGTGTCCTGTACCCATATATGCATGTATATATACATGTAGAAGTAGGTACGTACATATATGTATGTATATATGCATATATTTTATTTATTAATTTATTATATATATATACATATATACTACGGGCTTCTTTCAGTTTCCATCTACCAAATCCACTCACAAGGCTTTGGTCGGCCCGAGGCTATAGTAGAAGACATTTGCCCAAGGTGCCACGCAGTGGGACTGGACTCGAAACCATGTGGTTGGTAAGCAAGCTACTTACCACACAGCCACTCCTACGCCTATATACATACATATATATACACGCACACACACACACAAACGCATGCATGTATGTATATGTGTGTGTGTGTGTGCGTCTTTGTCCCCCACCACCGTTTGACAAGCGGTGTTGGCGTATTTATATACATATAACTTAGCGGTTCGTAAGAGACCCATGCAATATGTACAGTGGTCAATACGTTTTAGTAAAACTCTTCAAGGCAGTGCCCCAACATGGCCGTAGTCTAATGAGTGAAACAAGTAAAAGATAAAACCTGAAAAAGATACGCCTAATTAAGGTACGTGAATATATATATATATATATATATATATATATATATATACTAAGCAATAAAGGGTTTAGCAACGAATTGCCTTACCACATACCGAATTTAGAATAGCAGTCAAAGAGTTATAGCTATTTCTTCTACTAAAAAGGGAGATCTCCCTTTTTAGTAGAAGAAATAGCTATAACTCTTTGACTGCTATTTCTAAATTCGATATGTGGTAAGGCAATTCGTTGCTAACCCTTTATTGCTTAGTATTACTTAAATTTTCCTCTAATGAGGCTTTTACATGCCGAAGACTACTTGGTGTAATTGATTATTATTCCAAATTAATTAATTTCACCCTTCATTATTACGGATAACTATATATATATATATATATATATATATAATATATATATATATATATATAATAAAAACTAACTTGGAGAAATAAGAAAGTGACGCGAGGTGTTCAATCATATAATAACAATTTCACAATTAAAACATATGCATACATACATACATATATGTACATACCAACATCTATATGTATATATACATGCATATATATATATATATATATATATATATATATATATATATATATAATATATTATATATATATATGCGTGTATATATACATATAGATGTAGCTATGTACATATATGTATGTATGTATGCATATGTTTTAATTGTTAAATTGTTAATATATATATATATATATATATATACACAGAGAGAGAGAGAGAGATATATCGTCAATGTATCCGAAAAATAAGCACATTCTAAAGCATAGAGCAGAAACGTATTTATAGGTAGTTAGGTTTATGTCCGGTCATAGAGTGACCAATGGTTTCGCATCCATGAAGGCCTTGACCCGTAAACCTCTCGTCAGACTCTATAGCCGAAAACAAGTGTAACTCTTCACCTCTGGGAGGCAGGTATCCGTTACGGTCATTTGGTCAGTTAGTCACGAAAGACTAAATAGTCCGGGGGTGTCAATGAGGACGGATTATCTTCCTTAGACCAGGTTTTGTTGTCCGGTGGTGGGAGCAAAAGATTTATCTCTTGGGCTGCTTTTGGATGGATCGTAAGGGCCCTTCCGGCTCTAATAGGAAAACGGGGAATCCAATGCTTGCAGCGGGTAGCGTTTGGAATGGACGTAAGGGCTGTAAATTTGCTGTTACATTTAAGACCCTAGAATAACGGCTTTGTGTAGCCGAGGGAGCATGGATACACAAAAACTCCCTAGAAAAGGGATCACTGAACACTCGCAAGGAAATCTCTCTATATATAAACGGCAGTTTGCCTGTGCGTGTTTCTGTGTGTCTGTTTGCTTGTACCCTCACCCTGACCACGGCTTTCAACCGATTCTGATGAAACTTGACACACACATAGCCCAATGTCATAATTCAAAACTAACGCAGCGAAAATTTTGAAAAGTTCCCCCAGTTCTGAAAAAAATCGATAAATTCGACATGGGGTCGAGAATTAGAAACACGAACCACAAACTGTCTAGGGGACGCAACTCCACCTTTTTTAAATCTCAAAAAAAATTTACCATCATTTTTTTCCATTTTTTGCTATTTTTTGGCTATAACTCTCTAAAAATGCTTTATAGTTATTTCCCTTACAAACCTGAGCAACGCCGGGCAATACTGCTAGTTTACATATATTTACGACGGCATTTGAACCCAGAGTGTAAAGACAGATGAAATGCCAGGCACTAAGTATTTTGCCACGCGTGCTAACGATTCTGCCAGCTTACCACCTTATAGCACAAACGCACACCACACACACACACACACACACACACACACACACACACACACACACACACACACACACACTCACTCACATTAAAAGTCATTTAAAACAAAATAGCAAACGTCATTAAAATATATAAAAACGAAACTTTTAAACAATTATAAAATAAATATATTGTGCGGTAAGTAGCTTGCTTACCAACTACATGTTCCGGGTTCAGTCCCACTGCGTGGCACCTTGGGCAGGTTTCTTCTACTATAGCCTCGTGCCGACCAAAGCCTTGTGAGTGGATTCGGTAGACGGAAACTGAAAGAAGTCCGTAGTATATATGTATATATATATATATATATATATATATATATATATATATATATATATATATATATATATATATATATATATATAAAGTTAATCCAGACAAGAAAACATAAAAAAACAAAAAAACACAGCAACGCGAGGACGTGGAACAAATAAAGTATTATTGGACGCTCAGGAAAGAAGGGAAGAAGGATACGTATGTGTGTTTGTGTGTTTGTGCTTGTCCTCATCAACATCGCTTGACAACCGATGCTGGTGTTTTTACGTCCCCGTAGCCTAGCGGTTCGGCAAAAGAGACCGATAGAATAAGTACTAGACTTACAAAGAATAAGTCCTGGGATCGATGTGCTCGACTAAAGTCGGTGCTCCAGCATGGCCGCCGTCAAATGTCTGAAACAAGTAAAAGATTAAAAGAGTATTATTTAACACACACACACACGTAAAAATAGCTTATACACATACATACACAAACTTGTATGTATATGTGTAGATATACACACTACAAACACATATATACACATATATACACATACACCTATGCATTCTTATATCCTAAATATAAGGTGAGCACAGTCATAAAATTTAAATGTAAAAAAATAACGAAACAGTTGATAATAAATATCGGTTCGGATACAAATGAAAATCGATTCCATAGCAGAAAACTTTAATTCGTTATTAACATTGAACAATACAGAATGAAACCGAAAGAAAAGACGTTTTATATGAGGAGGTTATGTATGTATGTATGTATGTATGTAGGTTGGTAGGTACGTACGTACGTACGTATATATATATATACGTATGTATGTGTGTATATACGTATGTATGTATATATTTATGTGTGTGTGTCTTTGTGTCTGTCTCCCCACCATCGCTTGACAACCGGTGTCGGTGTGTTTATCTCCCGTGCTCTAGCGGTTCGGCAAAAGTTACCAATAGAATAAGTAATAGGCTTACAAACAATAAGTCCTTGGATCGATTTCTTAGACCAAAAATCCCATTATGGCGAGGCTCCAGCATGGTCGCAGTCGACTGAAACAATTCAAAGAATAGATATATAGCTGCATGGCCTTATTTAGTTTGTATGTTGTATATTTATTTCATTTTGTATGTATAAATATATTTGTGTCGTGTTTCATTTTATCACTGTCCCCGTCGTTCGCTCGCTATTCCTAGCAGCTTCCAGCTGGTGATGCCACCAAAACATTCTTATCTATTCAAGGCACAAAGCCCGAAATTTGGGGGGAGGGGTCGGTCGATTAGATCGATTCCAGTACGCAACTGGTACTTAATTTATCAACTCCGAAAGGATGAAAGGCAAAGTCGACCTCGGCGGAATTTGTACTCAGAACAAAAAGACAGACAAAATACCTATTTCTTTACTGCCCACAAGGGGCTACACACAGAGGGGACAAAAAAGGACAGACAAACGGATTAAGTCGATTATATCGACCCCAGTGCGTAACTGGTACTTAATTTATCGACCCCGAAAGGATGAAAGGCAAAGTCGACCTCGGCGGAATTTGAACTCAGAACGTCGCGGCAAATGAAATACGGCTACGCATTTTGCCCAGCATGCTAACGTTTCTGCCAGCTCGCCGCCTTGACGCCACCAAAATATTCGTTTGAATATCTTCTCGTAAACCAAGATATTTCTGTATTCCAAGATTTAGTTGTACACCAAAAGTTAATATTGCTTTTTGAAAGGTAGAATGTTAGAGAATAACTTTGTAAAACTTAATGGATGCATAGTGAGTTAGTATGTTGCTTTATGGAACTGTAAACAACAGTCGTAATGAATATCTTCTCGTTTATGAATAGGTGAGTGAAGAGATGGATAGTTGTCCATCTTTTCAGAATAAAATAGCAATGAAATACAGGAATTTTGAATCTAGTTTTTCCAGACTTCCATATTAAAGCTATAGAGTAAGTAGAATGAGAACAACTAACTAACAAATGAAAAACCTGTTGAATCTTTTTGAGTCTTGTCTAAAACTAATAGTATTTCTGCCTTGAGCCTCGGTCATTGTCCGGCTTGAATTTACACAATGCAGCAAATAAATTCATATGCTATTTAATGTAACAATATTTGCGTTACATGAAATAGTGATATCCAACTATTCGCTGTACGAAGAAACTTCTAATTCTCCAATCAGTCGTTCGACCAGCAAGTAATAACAGTCAAATTTCTATCAATCACTCTCTATCTTCTTAAAAAGAAGTACATATTGGATTATGTAGTTCGAGATACACCATGCTTGAAAATAGGTAGTAGAGTTGCCATATTTAGAATGCCTTTAAGCTTATACTCTTTTACTAGTTTCAGTCATTTGACTGCGGCCATGCTGGAGCACCGCCTTTAATCGAGCAACTCGACCCCGGGACATATTCTTTTGTAAGCCCAGTACTTATTCTATCGGTCTCTTTTGCCGAACCGCCAAGTAACGGGGTCATAAACACACTAGCATCGGTTGTCAAGCAAACCTAGGGGGACAAACACAGACACACAAACACACACGCATATATATATATATACATATATACGACGGGCTTCTCTCAGTTTCCGTCTACCAAATCCACTCACAAGGCTTTGGTCGGTCCGAGGCTATAGTAGAAGACACTTGCCCAAGGTGCCACGCAGTGGGACTGAACCCGGAACCATGTGGTTGTTAACCAAGCTACTTATCACACAGCCACTCCTGCGCCTATATATACTTAGTTAAAACTGATTTGGCACTGAACAACATCAACAGCAACAATGGGTTGGTGTTTGTTAGAGCACCTTACTCCGTTAAACGTTTATCTGTCTTCATTATGGACTCATTAGCAATGAGGGGATACGAATTTAAGAGCTTGACTCTCTGTCAGTTCAGTTGACCGCATTTCTCCAATTACGTCACAGAGAACCTGAATCACTGGCATTTAGTTATAACAACAGTCCATGTTTATAAACATCTGTTAATGTAGTAATAACATTAATTAATTAATTGACCTTTCATGATTATGGTAACTTGATATTGGAGAAATCGTTACTATTGATTTTAAAATGATGAAAATTAATTCTTATATCACTAGGAAGTGATTCTATCCTTAATTTCTCCACGGATCCCGAGGAAGAGATCATAACCCCGAAATATCGAAACATTAGTTAAAACACCAGTTGTTATTCTGCTTTGCCTTTTTGTAGTTCACTTTGTATTTCATTCCGCAATTGTTTCGGCCCTATCTAAAAAAAATATCTAATTTTTATATCATTTGTGCCTTTCCCAGTAGTATTAGCGGTGTAAGTGAAGTGTTTGAGACTGAAATTGAACACATGCTCACTTCAGCTTATTCATACAAATAGCGTCAAAATGTTTGCTGTACGAAAACAGGACTAAGGTCTTTGTGAGTATGATTTCAGTTAATATGCTGTTGTATTCAACAGCCTATGGTTGGATTGACTAATTACTTGCGACTATTCATATGCGAGGCAGACAAGCATCTTCCTGTGACCAATCTGAAATCAAATCTGCTGAACAAAGTCAGGCTTCACTATGCACAGTACGAATAATTCACAAACAAATTAGTAATCAAGAAATACGTAAATTGAGGTCATACACCAGTGAGATCAATAACAGAACTTGCATATCAGCAGCAGGCTTTAAAAGCTATGATAGAGCCTACAGCAACCACGTACTATAACTGTAGCAGTGAAACGGATGGGAACGCAATATACCAAGTGTATAATTTTAGAGAAACTGAAATTATATTCTTGGTACATCCATTATTTTCCAAAGTAGATACTGTATTAACAGCTGATAAAATCATGAAGTGATGTATGATGGCTGAAGTGAAACATTTGGATTAAAGTGGTTAAGATGTCTTTAAACATACCATGCAATCTTCTTGACAAAAATCAATTCTGTTCCAGATAGTGATTAACCACAAATGTATTATTCATTTTGACTATAACATTCTTCTTAATCGCAATCATAACCATCATCATCATCATCAACATCAGATTTCTTTATAACGTCCATTAAGTTGTTATTCATCAAAACATGTCATTTAGCTCCAATAATTCGCATTATTTTTCAAATTTTAAATCCTGTTACAACTCAGTATTGCTGCTTCCATGAACATTTTCTTACATTCGGGGAAAATTTGGTTTCTCCTGCATTAGTTTAGTTTCTAACGTTAAAAATTTGTAATTTTGCTAATGTGCATTTTGACCATGTTGCCAACAACTGCTTAGCGAAAGTTATTACTTAAATTTTTCTTTATATTTACACAATTTTACATTTCTTTTACTCTACTCAGAAGTATTAAATATCATAATTCTTGAATATTTTATCGATTCAATCTTTGTATTCGAATTACGAGAGAAGCACTTCCTCAGTCGGTTAACCTTTAAAGCTAATTATTTTACACTAGAATGCAAGAAGTAAACCGTTTCTTCGGAATTGCAACACAATATAAAGATCGTATTTTAGCAAGGTCTGAATTTATGAATTTAAAAAATCACCTGTCCAGGCTCTCCATATTTCAATTCTTTTATTTTTATAATTCTCTCTTCTCTTTTATTCGTTATGCTTTTCTTTAATCAATAATTTGCTATTCTTTGCAATTCAATTTTTGAAGTAGAATCTCATTTGATGAAGTTACATCGTTGATGATAACAGTGATTTCAAATTTTGACACAAGGTCAGCAAGTTCGAGTTAATGGCAAGTCGATTACATCGACCCAATGCTTGACTGGTTCTTATTTTATCGACTCCGAAAGGATGAAAGGCAAAATTGCCCCCGACGGCATTTGAACTCAGAACGTAAAGACGGGCGAAATGCCGGTAAGCATTTTGTTCAGAGTGCTAATGATTCTGCCTTTCGTTGATGATAATATGGGATGTAGTTCATTGTGATTTAGTGGAACTTTTCACCGTTATATGTGGAAGAGTTCTTAAGATAAATCTAGTGTGATAGATTTAAATTAAGATCAGCCTGAAAAGGAATAGAGCTATCTTGATATATTTTAATCTGATAAGGAGGTATAGTGTCCGTAACTTTTCTAGGCATCACTAAACTTGCTACTATATATGCCTCTGTCCCTCAGAGGTAACTAATCTTGCATCTCCTTTATTAGGGCACTATGGCACCTACTTGTCCTGTTGCTTTCCATCCTTGAACTTTTTTTCTAAACCTGCACTGACCATTATTCCTACTCCTTCTCCCAAACATCGTCCCTCTGGGATGTCCCTTCTCGTGTCTTTCCTACAAATGTTGAAATTCAACACTTGTAGACATCAATCTCACCAGTCTCGGAAGGCCTACAAAGTCATGGGAACAGTACTTTTCTTCAGACACAATATGTAAAACAAAAATGATATTCCTAATATATGTATAACCGTCGAACTTAGCTTCAATTTTTTCATAAGTTCAAATGACAATGCTAAACCACATCGCTTTACGTGTGGTTGCCTAAGGTTAAATACTTCGAAGATCCGAATGTGGCTATAAATTATTCTATCGTCGGCCGATGTCTATCATATCCATTAGTGTTCAGAACGTTGTTCAAAATAGCCTACAAAATACCTAACTGTATTGTACTTTGTAATCTGTATAATACTGCGTCTTTTGGAACGTTTCTAAAGCGATGATCGTTTCCAGAGTGTTGCTATAATAGCCTAAATTTGTTTGTATTTATTTTACTTACATTTTATGTAACAATACATACATACATACAAACACACACGCATACATACGCACAGACAGACTCAGCTTACATCTCCTTTATTAGAACGCTACAGCACCCACTTGACCTCTGTTGCTTATCACCTTTTTGGTTCTCTCTCTCTCTCTCTCTCTCTCTCTCTCTCTCTCTCTCTCTTTATATCTATATATATATATATATATATATATATATATATATATATATATATATATATATATATGCCGAAATCGTATTAACTCTAGGTAAAAAGCTGGTTTATGAAATGACTTTATCCATGCCCGTTTCTTTTCCGTCCGCATAAGTGTCGTACACGTCGTTCGCCATTATTTTGATTATATATATTATATATATATATATATATATATATATATATATATATATATATATATATATATATATATATTCTCTATTATAAAACTGAAATGCGAAAAGTTTGTTTGTTTGTTTGTTTGTCTGGAACGGTTTAAAGGCCACTACAACCCGTCGGATTGACTCCAAAATTTACAGGGGCATGTAAAATGAGGTGAGAATGTTAGTGGGCTAGGTTATAAATCCCTATCTTAAAAGGTGTCATTGCTAGGGCAAAAAACGCACTTTGACAAGTCGACTCACATTCTTTTATGTATCTGTCTTCCTCCGTCACTCACTATCTTTCCTCCCTTCCCATCACTTTCTATATATAACGTCGATAACGGCGTCTAACAGCGCTTTCACACACTCTCTCTCTCCCTACGTCTGTCTGCATTCATAGAGAGAATTATCATCGCCACCACAACCACACAATCATGAGAACAAATATTTATTGGGTTCATTTATATATGTGTATGTGTGTGTTCTATATATAAATATGTATATATAATGTATATATACAAAGTGTATATATCTGTATTTATGTATATTAAACTTTTTAATACTTTTTGATAGTTATATATATATTTTTTTTAATTATAAATATAAATTTATAATTTTAATTTTAAATTTAAATAATTTAAACTTTTAAATTTTATATTTTATATATTTTGTACATTATATTTTTATTTTTATGTTTTGGGTTATGTTTTTCACTGTTTCATTTGCCTAATAGTGGTTTTATCTCTAATTTAATTTATATATAGATATATAATTTGTATACATTTGTATATATAATGCGTACACACACACAAATATATATATATATATATATATAATGCGTATATATATATATATATATATATATATATATATATATATAATGTGTGCATTATGTGGTCGGTTATGCTGAAAATATGCACACCTATGTTAAAAGTGCTGGCAAGTTTGCATGACAACTATTTTTTCCCTCAAATTAAAGGCGTCACCTCTAGGACAAAATTCCTCATCTTATAAAATGTGGCCCGAGTAGACCCGAATGAAATCGGGTTATATTAACCAAAATGTGAAAAGGGGTCTAAATGGGGCTGGAAGGTGATTAAAATTTACAGGAGCAGGTGTTTAGGAATTCTCTGTTACATGAAGCTAAAAAATTTGCGCTAGCCTTTAAATCGTTAATGTGTTGTCGTCCATGATGAAGAAGTTTTGAATGCTTGCCAAGGTGAGTCTACTGTCGTGAGAAAGTATCACTTCAAAACTTCGTGTTTAGGAATTTTCTTTTACAACATGTTCAAAATTTTACGCCAGCCGTCAAACTGCCACTACGTTGTTGTCCGTCGTTAAGAAATGCCAGCCATGGTGACTCTACTATCCTCACATTCTATCCCTTCAAACTTTGGTTTCCAATATTTTTCTTTTTTTATTCAGCTCGCAAGTTCGTCTGTCCCTTTTAAATGTTAGTGTTTTGCTGTCTGCCTTGAAGCAGACCTTTCCGTTGTCACTGCCTGATATTTATGATTGATCTTTCAAAATATTTTACTTTCTCAACTTACTCAAGATCTTTTGTTGTTTATAAATGGGAGAAAGATAGAGAAAGATAGAGAGTAAGAGAAAGCGAGGGAGAGTCCGAGAGAAAGGAAGAGTAAGAGAGTGGGAAAGTGAGAGAGAAAGGAGAGAGAAACAAAGAGGGAGAATGTGGTGATAAAAAACAGAAAGTAAGAACCACACTCTTACCCGCGGGTAGAGCGGGTCACCTTAAGCTAGTATATATATATATAAATTAAATTAGAGATAAAACCACTATTAGGTAAATCAAACAGTGACAAACATAAACCAAAACATAGAAATAAAATTAATTAATATAATATACAAAATATGTAAAATATAAAATTTCAAAATTTAAATTATTTATATTTAAAGTTAAAAATTTAAAATTATTAATTCATATTTATAAATTTATATATATATATATAATATATATATAAATTTATAAATATGAATTAATAATTTTTAATTTTTAACTTTAAATATAAATAATTTAAATTTTGAATTTTACATATATATATATATATATATATATATATATATATATATATATATATATATATTCATATTTTTTTAAATATATATAACTATCAAAAAGTATTAAAAAGTTTAATATAAGATAAAAAGTAAAACCACTGCGATCGTTTCATGCCCATAACTTAATTCGAATAATAATAATTTAAATTCAATTAAATATATTCAATATAAAATTGTGTGCATTTAAACACAAGAGAAAACTACCTTTAACAGGTAATTTTTACACGCTAGAAGAAGCGGTCAAAACGGCCAAAACCACATTTAAGAG